>NC_030820.1:20805802-21115021 GCF_001704415.2 Capra hircus | reverse complement strand
TAGCTCTAGGAGTTTTGGAAATTGCTTAACTTCTTCAAGTTACCTTCTCTGTATAACAATGACTACATTTACAGACCTCACTGAGAACCAAAGAAAATTAACTGAAGGCATTTTCAGATATAAAGTATTAAGCAGGTGAAATGGCTGAATTCTGTCTTCTGCCTTCACATGGCTCTTGAATTAGCTTCATTCCATTCCTTCTATTAATACCCTACTTCAGCTCCCAGTTCTCATGTCACACATGAACTACAAATACAGCCTTCCAGCTCTCCTGTGCGGGTCCTTCCTTTCTTCTCCAGCTGTCTCCAGCCCATTTCCCTAATGCCTTTTCAATTTCTACTTCTTTATTACATCACTGATTCCGACTGCCTGTAGAGCAAAGCCCAGATTTTGTAGTTAGTTCTTCAAAATCTGTCACATGTAATCTCCATCTGCATTAAAGCTACTCCCAGTACTTGCTATAGATACCAATATATAGTTGAATAAACCAACCAGTCTGAACCTTCCTTGATTTAACACTTTTGTAAAATCATAACAGACTCTACTTGCATGTGAATGCCATCTCCTCTTCCACAGCCTGGCACTCATTTGAGACTCTGCTCAAATACTATCTCTTTAATGAAACACCCCCTGATTAAATTAATCTCTTTCTCTCTTTCCTAAGAATTTTTCAGTCCTTGACCACACTATTTTGCCAAAGAATGCTCAAACCATTGCACAATTGCACTCATCTCACATGCTGGCAAGGTAATGCTTAAAATTCTCCAAGCCAGGCTTCAAGAGTATGTGAACTGTGAACTTCCAGATGTTCAAGCTGGTTTTATAAAAGGCAGAGGAACCAGAGATCAAATTGCCAACATCTGTTGGATCATTGAAAAAGCAAGAGAGTTTCAGAAAAACATCTACTTCTGCTTTATTGACTATGCCAAAGCCTTTGACTGTGTGGATCACCACAAACTGTGGAAAATTCTTAAAGAGATGGAAACACCAGACCACTTGACCTGCCTCTTGGGAAACCTGTATGCAGGTCAGGAAGCAACAGTTAGAACTGGACATGGAACAACAGGCTGGTTCCAAATAGGAAAAGGGGTAGGTCAAGGCTGTATGTTGTCACCCTGCTTATTTAACTTCTATGCAGAGTACATCATGAGAAATGCTGGGCTGAAGAAGCACAAGCTGGAATCAAGATTTCTGGGAGAAATATCAATAATCTCAGATATGCAGATAATAGCACCCTTATGGCAGAAAGTGAAGAAGAACTACAGAGCCTCTTGATGAAAGTGAAAGACGAGAGTGGAAAACTTGGCTTAAAGTTCAACATTCAGAAAACTAAGATCATGGCATCTGGTCCCATCACTTCAGGCAGATAGATGGGGAAACAGTGGAAACAGTGACAGACTTTATTTTGGGGGGCTCCAAAATCACTGCAGATGGTGATTGCAGCCATGAAATTAAAAGACGCTTGCTCCTTGGAAGAAAAGCTATGACCAACCTAGACAGTATATTAAAAAGGAGAGACATTATTTTGCCAACAAAGTTCTGTCTAGTCAAAGCTACGGTTTTTCCAGTAGTCATGTATGGATGTGAGAGTTGGACTATAAAGAAGGCTGAGTGCTGAGGAATTGATGCTTTTGAACTGTAGTGTTGGAGAAGACTCTTGAGAGTCCCTTGGTCTGCAAGGAGATCCAACCAGTCCATCCTAAAGGAAATCAGTCCTGAATATTCTTTGGAAGGACTGATGTTTAAGCTGAAACTCCAATACTTTGGGCACCTGATGGGAAGAACTGACTCACTGGAATAGACCCTGATACAGGTAAAGATTGAAGGCAGAAGGAGAAGGGGACAACAGGGGATGAGATGGTTGGATGGCATCACTGATTCAATGGACATGAGTCTGAGCAAACTCCGGGAGTTGGTGATGGACAGAGAGGCCTGGCATGCTGCAGTCCGTGGGGTTGCAAAGAGTCGGACATGACTGAGTGACTGATCTAAACTGAACTGAACTGACTGCACTATTCAGCATTGAATATACCTTCAATGTTCCTTGTATTATTATTAAATTCCTATGTGGCTATTTGGTCATTCAAGTTTTTATGTTCTACAATTTTACCTATATAATAAGCTGGCAAATGTGATTAGACAGAGGATGACCATATGACATTGTCCAAATTTGGACACTTTGAGAGTGAGTGGGAGAACTATTAACAACTATATCAGACAATAGATATAAACTAGGAGTTACACCTCTGTGATATTAACAGCTACTACCAGACTGCATTTCACAAGAAGGAACTTCAGTTTTGATTGATTTTCCATGATCTAAGTTGTGAAGATTCCAGTTCTCCTTAGTCTTAGCTCATAATACCATATTGATAATGTAGCTGGCAGTATCTCTTAATTTTTTAAACCAAACAGCCATGAGTAGTTGTTGGCTACTAAAACAGAGTAATAATTTGCTGTTAGACAGGCAACTTACTCTGAGGAAAAGCAATTTGCACTGAGTGTGAACACAAGCCAGCTCACTGGCACCTACTGACTTGGTTGAAAGACGAGATAAAGCTACTTTGGTCATAAATGTTCTAATAAAAGTCGAATGTGAGTTAGTGCTGCTCTGAACAACAACAGGACTGGCTGCGGTCCCCAAGAGGCTGTTCTCATAAAGTTACTGGTATCTGGAGCATCACTGTGCTTCTCAGTGAGGTCAAAGGAAAGCAGCAAGTTAAACTCTAATTAGCCATGACCTTAGGAATGGTAAATGGTGAACTATCTTCTGTCCTAAAGGGACTGCATGTTTTAATCCACATTTAATCAGGAAACAACCCAACTGACTGGTTTGTGGGCCAGTGGACCCCAGCCATTTTGGCACCAGAGGCTAGTTTCATGGAAGACAATTTTTCCACAGACTAGGGTGGAGGAGTGGCTTCAGGATGATTCAATCTCATTACATTTACTGTGTCTTTTATTTCTGTTCTGACTGCATCAGCTCCAGTTCAGATCATTAGGCATTAGATCCTGGAGGTTGGGGACCCCTGCTTATGCCATCAAATCCAAGGGTGAACTCTATTTACAATGACAATTTAGAATAATGCTTATCAATCAAGCCAGGACAAAAAGAGATCTATAGTATTTGACTGGTACTCATGACGTGCTTAATTTGTATATGTTTACATAAGATGAAAAGGTTTACAAAAACTCTAAATGGCAGATGGCAAACTTTTTATCTATTTAAGGTACTATAGAAAAAAAAGAAAAAAAAATATAGTATGTTGCTGCTGCTGCTGCTGCTAAGTTGCTTCAGTCATGGCCGACTCTGTGCAACCCCATAGATGGCAGCCCACCAGGCTCCCCTGTCCCAGGGATTCCCCAGGCAAGAACACTGGAGTGGGTTGCCATTTCCTTCTCCAATGCATGAAAGTAAAAGTGAAAGGGAAGTCACTCAGTCGTGTCTGACTCTTTCTGACCCCATGGACCGCAGCCTACCAGGCTCCTCCGTCCACGGGATTTTCCAACCAAGAGTCCTGGAGTGGGTTGCAATTGCCTTCTCCAATATATATATATCTTCTTTAAATTTGAGAAACTTGTCCTATTTATTTTGGAATTTTGGATACATACTATCTCTTTTCAAGCCAATTCAGAAATTGAAATAAAAAATAATTATGATCCTATCCATAAAAAAGTGAATCACTATGTTGTACCACTGAAATTAATACAATGCTGTACATTAACTTTGTTGTTGTTTAGTCACTAAGATGTATCCAACTCTTTTGCAACCCTATGAACTGTAGTCCACCAGTTTCTTCTGTCCATGGGATTCTCCAGGCAAGAATACTGGAGTGGGTTTCCATTTCCTTCTCCAGTGGATCTTTCTGACCCAGAGATCGAACTCATCTCTGCTACATTGGCAGGCATAGAAGGCAAGCCTGTCCTTCAACTGTACTTCAATTTAAAAAAATAAAAAAGTAATTAAAATCCTGAGAAGGGGAACAATATAGCATTAGGATGGAAGGAAAATAAATGTTAAGCATATCTGCTATACAAGATCATTGGAAGGGGTATTACAGATGCATTTATAGCTATTTTCATACAATGTTGTAACTGACTAATATCAGTGTTTAATCATTCCCTACTTAGAGCCTCCAGTGATGTTCATTTCTATCTTTTACAAAGACTCATGTAATTTCTACAAAAGCTTAGTCGAAAGCGCAAGACATTCATCCTGTGATAAAGAAGTAATGATAACCACTCTAATGATATTATATGAGCCAGGTTACAATCCTGGAACTAACTCCAACATTCACAATGTTTTTAAAATGAAAGAAAGAAATAAAAAAATCAAGATGTCTGAGACAGACCAATTAGAACCTATAAAAATGACTTTTATTGTATAATCAGTGGTATTAAATTCAGGGGTTGAGAACTTGGTTTGTGAATTATTTAGATCATTCTAAATCACTTTTTTCCTGCCTCTTCTCATTTGGATAACTCACTAGTGTTCGCTTAAGAAAGGAGGGTGAGTATGGGAAACAAATGAACCCCTCCAATAAATACAAGAAGGAAGCAAAGGGAAAAAGATGAATGAGGTGAAGTGAAAGTTGCTCAGTCATGTCTGACTTTGCGACCCCATGACCGTAGCCTGCCAGGCTCCTCTGTCCATGGAATTCTCCAGGCAAGAATATTGGAGTGGGTAGCCGTTTCCTTCTCCAGGGGATCTTCCCAACCCAGGAATTGAACCGGGGTCTCCTTGAACCAGAATTGAACCGGTGGATTCTTTACCAGTTGAGCTACCAGGGAAGCCCAATGGGTAAAAAGATAAATACCTCCAATAAATTTTGGCATTATTGGCTAAATACCAATTTTTGGCTAAAACTAATGATTATCTTTTTAAAAATAGTGCTTTTAACACAATGCTGATGAAGTCACCTTAGGAGGCAGCAAATGTGCTTTTAATTCCTGGTTGCATTACACAGAGAAGTTAAGGAATTGACCAAAAGTCACAAAGTTAGTAAATTAAAAGCTAGAATTTTTGCAAGGTCTGTCCTCTTTGCACTGATCTCTTTCTACTTACTGCACTTAGCTGGTTCCTGCTTTCATAACTGTCAAACACTAAGGTCTCAGGCAAATCACTTCCCATCTCTTATTATTCACGTTCTCACCTAAAAAGTGAGAAAATGGACAAACACTGGTTCTCTACTTACTATGAGCCTATAATCTCCAATTAGCCTTATAATTGATACATATGTGCCAATGATTTTTTAAAACGGCAATATTTTTATTTATTTTTAAAAGTTAAAAAAAATATTTTGTCTGCACCAGATCTTAGTTATGGCAAGTGGGATCTAGTTTCCTGATTAGAGATCAAACCTGGACCCCCTGCATTGGGAGCTCAGAGTCTTAGCCACTGGCCAACAGGGAAGTCCTGAAAGGGCAATATTTTAAATCAACATTAATTTTATGCATTTAAAACTTACAGTGAAAGATTCAACTAAAATATTCCAATAAGATTTTCATTGAAAATGTCCAAATGCATCAAGTCTTATAACATCAATGTTGCAATTTCAAGAGTTATTTATAGTTCCAAGCACACAAAAGTTTATTCAGGGAAATGAAGTTTTAATTTCTCTTCAGGTGAGACATGTAATGCAAGAGTTGGGAACCACTGCATTTGATTTTTCCTTAAATTTCCTGTTGTCTCCAACTTTCTATCATTTTATGATTCTGTTATTGACATTCTACTTGGATTATTTTAGATGAGACTACTTATTTAGCCAGGTAGTGCAGTGGTAAAGAATCCACCTGTCAGTGCAGGAGACACAGGAGATGTAGCTTTGATCCCTGGACCAGGAAGCTCCCCTAGTAAGAAGTGGAACTTGGAGTGGTCCATTTTCAGGATGAGGTAGCTGGCCTTGTGTGGAAAATTATCAACCAATCGTTTTCCAGAGTTAGCCATTTTTTCTTGGAAAATTATTGGCAAGTTAGTGTTGTCTAACAGCTTATACCTGGAGAGTCCCTAAGCTAACAGGATGTTTGGGAAAGGATAAACTAAAGTCCTTGTTGAGGAATGTGGACTTAGGATGGGAAGGGAGTAGAAAGAATACCCTATGAGACCTAGACGATGAAGTCCGGGAAGATTGTAACCCCATAGTACGAAGCCAATGAGGAACTGGGGAGGGATCTGTGTGATAGGGAATAAAAGTGCTTGCTGTAACTGTCAGGGGTATGCTTGCCCACGAGACACCTGATCTTTCAAGATCATCATTGAAAGTCTAGCTTTTGCTGTGCTTTGGGCCTCTGATTCCATTCCTTGGTTTGAAGCTGGTGAGCGTATTTCTTACACCCTGGAGAAGGAAATGACAATCCACTCCAGTTTTCTTGTCTGGGAAATTCCATGGACAGAGGAATCTGGTGGACTATAGCCCACAGGGTCTCAAAGAGTTGTACACGACTGAGCACATATGTGCTCATTTATTCAGCAAATATTTACTAAGCATTGTGCTTGTCCTGGGGTACAAACAATGATGAGACAAATGTTCTGTCCCCTGGAGCTACCACATATTTATTAAAGTTCACTAAGAAGCAAAATAAAATAATATAATGAGGGAAGTCATTCTGATTTTGTTTTAAACACAGTACCCTGAAAGGTCTGATCAGTTAATTCCACCTACTAACCAGTTAATAGAAAATAATTTCAAATCTCATAACCTCTGGTTATTCTTCCACTGAAATACCATAAATCATTTCATTTAAAAATATATATATACTGTTTCCCATTACACTAAATATATTCTGCTAAATAGCTTTTACAGTTGGTAAATAAAATTTTAAATCCAAAAACAAGATAATTACTTAGTTTTTAAAAAATATATTCTACTTTTCCTCTTCTGTACTCCTGAAATTTTTATAGTAATGTATCTTTTTGCATTTTAATGTTATTTAGTTGTGTTCAACTCTTTGCCACCCCATGAACTGCAGCATGCCAGGCTTCCCTGCCCTTCACTATCTCCCGGAGTTTGCTCAAACTCATGTGCATTGAGCTGATGATGCCATCCAATCATCTCATTCTCTGTTGCCCCCTTCTCCTCCCGCCCTCAGTCTTTCCCAGAATCAGGATCTCTTCCAATAAGTTGGCTCTTCACATCAGGTAGCCAAACTATTGGAGCTTCAGCTTCAGCATCATTCCTTTCAATGAATATTCAGGACTGATTTCCTTTAGGATTGACTGGTTTGATCTCCTTCCTGTCCAAGGGACTCTCAACAGTCCTCTCGAGCACCACAATTCAAAAGCATCATTTCTTGAGCACTCAACCTTCTTTATGGTCCAACTCTCACATCTGTACATTTCTACTGGAAAAACCATAGCTTTGTCTATGACTTTCTGTTACTATATAGCTTTCTCCCCAATAATTCCATTTCTTTTACATTTGGATTTGTTGCTATCAATATATTTATCAGTTTGGTTTTCTTTTGACTTTGCTCGACATGTTCAGTGGTTTTTAGTTCATCTGGTCCATTTTTTATATACCTCTCTTTCTAAACAAATTCTAATCCAATTATGTTGTTTGTTAAGATATACCCAGTCCAATATTTCTCCTGATATTTCATTATCCTAATGAATTTATTGGGCTTCTGTGGTAGGTCAGTGGTAAAGAATTGAACATGATTTAGTGACTAAACAACAACAGGAATGAATTTATTATGTGTCTTTCCATCCAAAGCATTGTTGTTTTTGTTCAGTCGCTCAGTTGTGTCCAACTCTTTGTGACCCCCTGGACTGCAGCACACCAGGCTTCCCTGTCCTTCACCACCTCCTGGAGCTTGCTCAAACTCATGTCCATTGAGTCAGTGATGCCATCCAACCATCTCGTCCTCTGTTGTCCCCTTTTCCTTCTGCCTTCAATCTTTCTCAGCATCAAGGTCTTTTCCAATGAGTTGGCTCTTCACAGCAGGGAGCCAAAGTATTGAAACTTCAGCTTCAGCAACAGTTCTTTCAATGAATATTCAGGGTTGATTTCCTTTAGGATGGACTGGTTTGATCTCCTTGTAGTCCAAGGGACTCTCAAGAGTCTTCTCCAACACCACAGTTCAAAAGCATCAATTCATGATAAATTATTTAGTTTAGTTGTTTTATAATGCTGTCCTAAAAATCACACTATTTTGAATTGGTGGAAAAATAATCTATAGTTCAATTTATAATGATTGCAATGCAGTTATCATTGCTAAATTAAAGTTTATAGTCTCTGTCTCTACAAATGGACTTAAGTGTTTATTTTAACAAAAGTCAGCTACTAAAGTCAAAAAGAAGAAATTATTCAACCGTTGGTATTATAAGTAGAGCAAATTTCTTTTAAAGAGTTAACAGAAAGAAAGACTTGGAATACCTAAAACATATATTGTGTTCTTAAAGCAACATAATTCAGGTTTACAGACACCCAAGTAGACTGTAGTTCTGTGGGTTTTTATTTATTTATTCACTTGGGTCTTTCATCTTTTAAGGGTTTCCTTGTGGAATTTTATACACAAGTGTAAATTATATCTGTGTGTGTGCTCAGTCCTTCAGCTATGTCCGACTCTTTGTGACCCCTTAGCCTGTCAAGCTCCTTTGTCCATGGAATTTTCTCCATTTCCTCCTCCAGGTGATCTTCCTGACCCAGGGATCAAACTCACACCTCTTGCTTCTCCTGCATTGGCAGATAGATTTTTTACCACTGTACAACCTGAGAAGCCCCATAAAAAAAAAAAAAAATATATATATATATATATATATATAAATATGTATGATAAAAGTACAATATGAATATATATAACATTTACTTCATGGCTTTATGTACCATTAAAAATAATGAGTTATGGTATGATAATTAAGGGGCTTCCCTGGTGGCTCAGATGATAAAGAATCTGCCTGCAATGTGGGAGACCTGGGTTTGATCCCTGGTTTGGGAAGATGCCCTGGAAGAGGGCATGGCAACCCACTCCAATATTCTTGCCTGGAGAGTCCCCATGGCTAGAGGACCCTGGGGGGCTACAGTCCCTGGGGTCGCAAAGAGTTTGATATGACTGACTAAGCATAGCACATAGTAATTAAGAAGCAATTAGAGCAGAGAACTCAGTGAGATATTAAATATTTTACTCACTATTTTTAATAATTCTTCCTGATGAAGTGAAGAAAATATTTTATTAATTTAAAAACACTATAGTCTTGCCTGGAGAATTTCATGGACAGAGGATCCTGATGAGCTACAGTCCATAGGGTCACAAAGAGTTTGACATGACTGAAGCAACTTAGCATACACACACACACACATATGTTATCCAGAAGAGTAAATGAAAGATTATACTTATAAAGAGATCTTATTTTGGTAACTGCATAAATAAAAGAATCACCATAAACTTAAACTGATGTCTCAGAAACATTCAGTGATGGACATGAATAAAATTCCAGCATTTTAGACAGATACACAAAAAGTGTCTTTTTAAAAGATGTAAACGATTTTCGCCTTTTTTCATATGGCTATATTTCTGGAAAGTTGCCATCTAATAAAACAACTTCTTTAAGGAGAGTGTCAAACCATTTCAGCTGGATTTTGCCTCATCTTTTCTTCTTCACAGTAGTTCATCAAAAGTGAATGCCCCCTTTTGCCTCCTCTAAGAAATAAAAATAAATATTTTCTTTCAAGAACCTACTTTTTCCTGGAGTTTCCTTTAAGACTGGAATAAGACTAAAGAATGCCTTAAGGGCAACACACAGTTACAGAAAAAAGAGAAATGTGACTTCAAGATAAAAAAAGATCCATGGGTCTATGAAATGAATTCTCTATTTACTACACAGGTTAGTCAATGCATCATGTCTTCTTGTCTTCCAAGTGCTATTCATTAGGCAGCCGTAAAGCAAGATGCCAAACTTTTAGTAAACACTTTTTTTCTCCCCAGCAGCAGCTTCTTGAATCCTTGCCTAGCTCCTTTTCTCTAGTTTCTTTCCTGGCAGCACTCCTGATTGCCAGGAAAAGTTGAGGGCCACAGCTGCCCGTCTTTCTTTCATCTCACTCTCCATGGGTCCTTGTTATTCACAAATATTTCTTGGGGTGAGGAATTCCTTGAATGACAAACTGCTCAGGAGCCTGTGGTTACGTGGGTGCTGTAGCAGCACAGTCCACAGGCCAGATGAGTCCCGAGTTCAAGTCTTGGCTCTGAAACTGGCTGTCTCATGCCCCAAATGAACTGTTTCACCATGCTGTGTTTCTGTCTCTGCACTGGAGTTGCCTCCAAAAATGGTGGAGGGGAGAAGGGACACTTGCCACCTAGCTTTCAGGAATAGCGTGCACGTGCATGCTCAGGAGTGCCTGACTTTTTGACCCCAGGGACTGCAGCCTGCCATGCTCCTCTGTCCATGGAATTTTCCAGGCAAGAATACTGGAGTAGGTTAAAATATTTAGGAATAGAGGGGCATTTTCAATAGTGATATATGATAGTATTTAACAGTGGGCAAACATTTATGTCTGAGGGTTGGACACGACTGAGCGACTTCACTTTCACGAAAAGTGAAAAACTTTCATGCATTGGAGAAGGAAATGGCAACCCACTCCAGTGTTCTTGCCTGGAGAATCCCAGGGACAGGGCAGCCTGGTGGGCTGCCATCTATGGGGTCACATAGAGTTGGACATGACTGAAGTGACTTAGCAGCAGCAGCAAACATTTATGTCTACAACCCATATTCATTCTGTATTGTAAATCACAGAATCTATGCCTAGAAATGTTCAGCAAACATTAAATTTCATGTAGAACCCAAGGCATTTTAATTCTTCCAAAGAAATAGTAGCTTCACGAAAATCTATTAAAAATTAAGGAATATGTACTTATTTGAATATTTGTTCTTTGCTATTTTACTTCAATATAATGATCCTGATTTCAAAAAAGG
Source organism: Capra hircus (assembly GCF_001704415.2). Classification (NCBI taxonomy): domain Eukaryota; kingdom Metazoa; phylum Chordata; class Mammalia; order Artiodactyla; family Bovidae; genus Capra; species Capra hircus. Next base: position 21,104,112 of record NC_030820.1, on the reverse strand, counting down.
CGTTTTAAGCATGTTATTCATTCATGTATAACGAGATAGATTTTACTCAAACTCAAGTATCTTTTTTGAAAATTACTGAGAGAAACCAGATAGGCCAATGCAAACGAAAGCCATCTAGTAAAAAATCAAAAGAAAATGCTCAGTTTAAGACCTGAAGAGGATGATAGAGAAATATAAAAGATAAGTTTATGAAAAATAGACTATTCTGCCAAATGAGTAAAGAGTGACTGTCTCAGGAGAATGGAACTCTTAGCCCCGATCCTCTAAGACATGAGGTGTAAATAGTCAGCTCAATTATTATTTAATTACACAATATATGAAGTCATGATTTGGTTTATCATCAAGACTTCCTCATTCTCGACTACTTTTCTCTTGATTTTAATCACTTGAGTCATATTCACTGATCATTCCATATAACAATGAATTTCTAGAATTTAATCCTTGTTTTATCCCATTCTCTTTCCATAAGAAAAAGTTTAAAAGCTAAAGTCCAGGTAGCATATGAGGAAGAGTGTTTGCATCCACAAAACGTATGTATAATAATTAGTGCATCTTTTCTGCAAGAACATAATACAAAGATAACAGCTACTGTCATTATCTTCACTAAAAAAAGGCAATAGCAAGGACGGCTACATAAAGTGGTGTACACCTTTGGGCAATGATTTTGGCAATATTTGTTAAGTGTCTTTAAGATGTTTCTTTATTTCATGAGATCACACCTTGGGGAATCTGTTCTAGGAACATAATGTATATCCTTAGATACATATCTTCCTGGGCTTCTCTTACTGGTGCTAATGGTAAAGAGCCTGCCAGTCAAGGCAGGAGACATAAGAGACACGGGTTTGAACCCTAAATTGGGAAGATCCTCTGGAGGAGGTCATGTCAACCCATTTCAGTAATCTAACTTAGAGAATCCCATGGACAGAGGAGCCTGGTGGGCTACAGTCCATATGGTTGCAAAGAGTCAGACATGACTAAGCAACTTAGCAAGCATGCACACATCTTCCTACATGACTACATACAGCGTGTGAAGCAAGCCCCTTTACACAGAGAGGCAGCATAGCCTAGAGGTTAAGGGCATGATTCTGGAGAGCCTGGGCTGAAACTCTGACTCCACCACTGACTAAATACATGATGATGAGCAAGCTGCTTAAGTTCTGTGCCTTATTGCCCTCATCTGTGACATGGAGATCATTTTAGTGCCTCACGGTTCTCTGTGAGGACTAAATGAGGTAATAAATATAAGTCACTTTCACCAGTGAATTTAATAAATGTTTCCTGTTATCATTATCATGTTCATGGGGCCAGTTATACGAGCAAACAATGTTAAGAACCCCAAATGCACCAGAATACAATATGGCTGCATAAACTGTGGCCTATCCACTTAAGGGCCAAGTTATTAAATTGTCATATGGAGTGAAGTAAGTCAGACAGGGAAACAGAAATATCATATGACATCCCTTATATGTGGAATCTACAAAGAAATGATACAAATGAACTTACTCAAAAAACAGAAAGAGACTCACAGACTTAGAAAACAAACTCATGGCTGTCAGTGGGGAAGGGATAGTTAAGGACTTTGGGAAGGTTATGTACACACTGCTGTGTTTAAAATGGATAACCAACAGAAAGCTATTGTATAGCACATGGAACTCTGCTCAATGTTATGTGCCAGCCTGGATGGGAAGGAGGTTTGATGGAGAATGGATACACGTGCATGTATGGCAGAGTCCGTTCACTGTTCATTTGAAACTATCACAAAATTGTTAATTGGCTATATCCCAATATAAACTGCTTCTGGTGTTAAAAAATAAATAAAAATTTAAAATATTCATCACAGCATACACTTTTTTTTAGCATGGAAACTAATTTCTATAAATGTTTAATGCAGTCTGGATTTCATGGTGAAATACACAAGAAACATAGTGGGTCATATTTTAACATCATGGACATTGGGATGTGTCTTAAAGTCAAGGGCATATCCCAGTTTAATGGGGAGTGTGTGATGCAGCTCACATTTGATTCAATCTGTGGTAGGCAGAATAATGGCCTCCCAATTATGTCCATGTCCTAACTGCAAAAACCGGTCAACTACAAGATAGGCAAAACAGACTTTGTAGATGTGATTAAACTAATGCCTGTGACCTGGGGAGGTTATCTGGGATCACAAGGGGCCTTACGAGAAGGTGGTAGGGGTTGGAGTTAGTAATAGATGTGATGACAGAAGCAGAGATGGAATGATGAGAAAAAGGGGCCAGGAGCCAAGAAATGCATGCAGCCTCTAACAACTGAAAATGGTAAGGAAATGATTCTTCCTGAAGCCTCTAGAAGGAGTCAGTTCTGCCTTGACTTTAGCCCAATGAGACTGAGTTTGGATTTCTGACCTTCAGAACTGTAAGAGACTGTGTTGTTTTAAACTACCAGGTTCCCGGTAATTTGTTACAGCAGCAATAGAAAACTAATGCACAGTCAAATTGGTTGGAATAAGGTTCTTTTTACTTCAAGGCATCATAAACAATGTTAGGCCCTTGGTGTTTCTGAACACCTCTTCACAGCATATGGGACAATCAATGTAAAACTGTTGAATGAATGTTGAATGGAAGAGCATACAGCCATCAGAATGATGTTTCAAAAATAAAAAGTATAAATTTGCATGTCATTTAAATCACAATTATACTAAATGGGCGACACCAAGTTATGCATGTAAAAATTACAGAAAAACGCATAGTTATAGTGATGAGTTCTGTACATTAGGACTCTAAATGACTTCACTTTTTGCTTTTATGTTTCCACAGATCTTTTATTTATAATAAAGAGGTACAACTTTCTTAATGGGAAAAAGCACATCAAATTCACCTAAAAAGCAGATAGTAGTATAATATAGAAGATGAAAAGCAACTTAGACAATATTGATAAACACAATCTCTTCATGCACCAATAGCTCTAATTTAGTTAGTAATTCAAATCTTTGAATTCATAGGTCTGGCATGTCAGTAAAACTGGGCAGTCATAATGCATTTGTGTTTTGATTTTGCAGACATGGACCAGCTTTAATAATAGTACAGTTATGATGATTATCTTAAAAAATCATCTGCTGACCAGCCGCTGTGAGCTGCATGAGAACGGCAGGGTGTCAAAGAGCCAGCGATGGAGGCAGAATTATTGGCAATTGACTCAATGGCAAGAAAAAAAGGCAAAGAGAAGAGAAGCTGGGAACCTGCAGAAAAGGTATGGAAAGACGAGGATTCTTCCTAGAACTGTGGCTCTTTGATCTTGGGGAAGGCGATCCACGACTCTGGACCTCAGTCTCTTCCTTTGTGTTATGAGGGTGTAGGACACAGTATGTTAAAAGGCTTAAACACATGAGGGTTACAGCAGCAGCTTGGTGTCTGGTTAGTCACTGAAGATTTACAGCTTGTCACCTGTCAGCCCTTGGAGCAATGCAGTCATAACCTTGGGAAACGACCTTTCTTCCATCAGAATTAAGATGGAAGCACATTAACAAGACTTAGTATGAGTTTTCTAACTAAACACAATGTCTCATCATTACACAATTATTATGACTTTGGGCTTGCCTGGTGGCTCAGACGGTTAAGAAGCTGCTCGCAATAAGGGAGACCTGGGTTTGATCCCTGGGTCAGGAAGATCCCCTGGAGAAGGCAATGGCTTTCCCACTCCAGTAAGTCATTAAATTATCACTTTAAATGAGAATACCAGTTTTGGAAGACATTGTGTGTGAAAATTTAGTGGAAGTTTGAAATGTCCTAGAATATTTATATTTTTTTCTAGGAAGTACTTATAGAATACCCTTATTTGAAAGAGATTTCAGTTATTTAATTGAAATCTCGAGGAAGTTAGAAGTCTTCAGGGTGGAATAAATCACCTATATATTTAACTCTAATGCAAAACAGAAAGGTAAATATCAGAGAAATATATATATGTATTACTATGGATAGAATTTCAGAGGAAAGACAGAATATGTGCAGCTGTCCTGGCAGAGCGATGGTAAGGAAAGCTTACAGGGTACATGGTGTTGAAGGCTACTGGGATCCAGAATTCAAAGACTGAGGTGGAAGAGGGGACTTTCTCGGTGGAAGGGACAGAAGGAGCAATGTCTTGGTGGCACAGAGAATTTGGGGTGTGTGTGGAGAAGAACATGGAGTGAATTGGATGGTACTGAACTCCATGTTGAAGGTGGCTTAGACAGTAAAGAATCTGCCTGCAATGCAGGAGACCCGGGTTTGATCCCTGGGTCTGGAAGATCCCCTAGAGAATGGAATGGCAGCCCACTCCAGTATTCTTGCCTGGAGAGTTCTATGGACAGAGGAGCCTGGTGGGTTACAGTCCATGGGTGGCAAAGAGTCAGACACAACTGAGCGACTAACATGAATTCCAAGTTGAGGAGCTATGGGATTAAAAATTGAACTGACAGACAAGATAGAAACAGCCAAGGTCTTGAAGGAGGTCTAAGAAGACTGCTCTTCACTCCACAGGCAGCTGAGAGCCATAGAGGACTTCTGAGCAATTATTTAATTGATCTGCATTCACTTTCCACTGTTACAGAGGCCAAAGGTAAATCTGTAGTTTAAAGGTCATCACAAATTTAATTAAATATAAAACTATTATATTTAATTATTAATGACATCATTCAAGATGCTTCTATTCTTTTTTTTTCTGCACTTGATAAAATATTATCAGAGATGTTAATATGTCTCACTATGATTCTGTATTTTTTCTTTCTCATATTTCTTCTGATTTTTGCTTTATGTATCTTTGTTTCTTTGTTGTTAAGGTGTCTAGTGGTCTGTCTTTGTGATTGTACCTTTTGTCATTAAAAATGTCCATCTTTGTTTCTTTTAAAAAATTAAATAATTTCCAAAAACAAATACAAAAATAAAGAAAACATTTTTAATCTTAAAAAAAAAAATAAAGGTCATCACAAGTTCTCACTTAACAGGTGAATAAAATTCTAAGTAACTGTCTGTATATCACCTGGTGAACTGGAGAAGATTTAAACTTTTCAAGTTGGAAGCTCTGAGGTAGGTTTCCTTCACTGCTCTAGTATTTATGTTGTGTTGTGGAAAATTCTTCAAGAGATGGGAATACCAGACCACCTGACCTGCCTCTTGAGAAACCTGTATGCAGGTCAGGAAGCAACAGTTAGAACTGGACATGGAACAACAGACTGGTTCCAAATAGGAAAAGGAGTACATCAAGGCTGTATATTGTCACCCTGCTTATTTAACTTCTATGCAGAGTACATCATGAGAAACGCTGTACTGGAAGAAGCACAAGCTGGAATCAAGATTGCCGGGAGAAATATCAATAACCTCAGATATGCAGATGACACCACCCTTATGGCAGAAAGTGAAGAGGAACTAAAGAGCCTCTTGATGAAAGTGAAAGAGGAGAGTGAAAAAGTTGGCTTAAAGCTCAACATTCAGAAAACGAAGATCATGGCATCCGGTCCCATCACTTCATGGGAAATAGATGGGGAAACAGTAGAAACTGTCAGACTTTATTTTTTTGGGCTCCAAAATCACTGCAGATGGTGACTGCAGCCATGAAATTCAAAGACGCTTACTCCTTGGAAGAAAAGTTATGACCAACCTAGATAGCATATTCAAAAGCAGAGACATTACTTTGCCGACTAAGGTCCATCTAGTCAAGGCTATGGTTTTTCCTGTGGTCATGTATGGATGTGACAGTTGGACTGTGAAGAAGGCTGAGCACCGAAGAATTGATGCTTTTGAACTGTGGTGTTGGAGAAGACTCTTGAGAGTCCCTTGGACTGCAAGGAGATCCAACCAGTCCATTCAAAGGAGATCAGCCCTGGGATTTCTTTGGGAGGAATGATGCTAAAGCTGAAACTCCAGTACTTTGACCACCTCATGAGAAGAGTTGACTCATTGGAAAATATTTTGAGGCTGGGAGGGATTGGGGTCAGGAGGAGAAGGGGACGACAGAGGATGAGATGGCTGGATGGCATCACTGACTCCATGGACGTGAATCTGAGTGAACTCCGGGAGTTGGTGATGGACAGGGAGGCCTGGCGTGCTGCGATTCATGGGGTTGCAAAGAGTCGGACACGACTGAGCGACTGAACTGAACTGAACTGAAGAGCAATGGCTCCATGATGTTGGGATGAAAGCCATGCACACAGAGGGACCAGGAAGCCCAGTTGTCTGAGAGGTAGAAGGTGACTTGGTCACACTGACCTTACCCTATGACCCCCAGGCTTCGCAGTCTCAGGCCTTCTGGACACCAGGGCTTGGCTGTGGCCCTCTGCGCACCGCCGCCGTTCCTCGCACCTACTGCTCTTGGGCAGTGGCATGTTGTACATGCAAACACAGCACTCATTTGGCTCGGTGCTCTCATTGTGCTTGAATGAGTGTGTGTGCATGCATGTGCATTTATATGTATTGATAAATGTATAAAAACACACACGTTCACACAAAATGGCAATGGCACATACCATTATCTTATTATTATAACTGTTATTTTGTAGGGAAATCTATGTTTTTCCTAAATGTTTTGTGAGCATTTTAAGAGCAGGCCCACCCCACTATTATGAACACAGCTAATACTCAATTAGTATTTATCGATTAGTTGATTTAAGCTAAGTCCTTCAGCCTGTGGCATATGGTGCATTCCTTTCAGGATCAGAAGAACAGCTGGTTCACATACTTGCTATAATGAGACAAAAAATATGGTTTCTATTTTCTTTTAGGTCTGGAAAAGGCAAAATGGCTTATTTCTTTAAAAGCTCCTGAGATAAGGTAACTGAACTCAGCACATGAAAGCCATCCATCAATATACGTGTGCGTGTGTGCGTATGTGAAACCAGCCAGCTCCCGAGTGCAAAGTGGAGAAAATGTGCTAAATATTAAATGCAGGTGGTGTTAGCAAATGGCTACAGTTCATCAGTTGGCAAGGTTTTCATGTACTCTACTTGACACTTACCTCGATAAAGAAGATGCTGGCTGCTGATGTCGGGTGGTGATACATATAGACTGTCACAAGGATGGCTGCGGCTATAATGAGGACCAGGATGAGAATCCCGACGATGAGACCGGCATGAAGGGCTCCTCCTTTCTTCTCAGCTGCACTGTCATCTGTAGAGGCTGGAAGAACAGCACAGCCGTCAGACATTCATATGCATGAATGCATCTCTGGGTGCACTCGTAGATCTGCATTTTCATTGAGGGGGATATTCATATTCTTAATTAAGTACCAGTGAATTTTTTTTTTTAACTTTCTGAACGACTTTTCTTTTCCGCAACACCAGTTTTAGAAGTTAGATGCTCTTTCCTTGGCAAATGAAAAACCCATACTCTTAATGATTAAAAGCACATTTATAACTGTGTTTTAATTTATGGTTCAATAGTCTTTATTCTGTTAAATAAGGCAAAATTAATAGCCTTTATTCTAAAAGTACTGGGGAAAATCTAAAACTCTAATTAACTGTATAATAAATTTAACTTTGATCTTTCTCATTAAACCACTGGCACTCTTACCTATGGAAAAATTGATTACTTTTTGAAATCTCCTCTCTCATTTTCTTTTGGAAAATTTGAACTGAAGAGTACCAAACATCTTTTGGTGGGCTACACAGGCATTTTGAGAAAGTCTGTGCATGAGTTCAAAGGATAATTTTCAAAATCTGTTTTAAACTGAAATGCTCTATAAAAGTATAACAGATGGATGCTAAATGACCCACAAATAGTTTATCACTATCTAAAGGGAACACACAGCATATGAAAATATTCTACTATGCCACAGACTAATATCATTTTCTGTAACTTTTACTAAGATGCTCTCCATTGTAATATCCATTTCAGAGAGTTAGGAAAAAGGAGAAATTAAATTTTGAAAGCAATAATTAGCCAAGCCAAGCCAACCAACCAAATAAAGCCAATCTCTAAAGTCTTCTCTTGTTCTAAGATTCTATAATATTTGAAGTCTACTCAGGCAAGTAGAGGAGATATTCTTAAATTATGTGCACCAGGAAATTGTACCTTATTACCTAATATGATGGGTATTTTTAAATCATTAGAAAATTCTCTAAGACTCATAGAAGTTCTAGAACAGTGATTCCTAATCCTTTCATTAGCAATTTACGTCTTTATTATTTCCAACTTTTGCATCTACGTTTTAAACATTTTTTGGTCTATTAAACCTCACTTAATAAGCACTGACTTATTTCTTTTATCATAATTTTTATTAGTAGAAAAAAACAGACATGACTACCTATCAGAATGTGTGGTAAATACAAGATAACAAAATTCCAAATAGAGAAAAGAAATATGAACTCCCAATTCTTCCCATCCATGCTTTCAAGTTTCGTTGCTATTATTTGTTTATTCTTCGCCTGAGACCCATCGTTGGTATTCAGTAATCCTTCTCCACGTCTGATGGGCTTCCCTGGTGGCTCAGACGGTAAAGAATCTACCTGCCATGTGGGAGACCTGGATTCGATCCCTGGGTTGGGAAGATCCCCAGGAGGGCATGGCAACCCACCCCAGAATTCTTGCCTGGAGAATCCCCATGGAGAGAGGAGACTGGCGGGCTACAGTCCGCAGGGTCGCAAACAGTCGGACATGACTGAGCAACTAAGCACAGCACAGCACTCCACATCTAATAAAGCTTAAATTCCTAAAGCTTTCCCTTAACATAACAGAAGTTCATTAGTCACAGAATGTATAATTTAGAGTAATTCATTATGTAAAAGTTCATTTTCAGAGGATTCTGGGAAGATGGTAGGGGAAGAAGTATCAGGAATATGTCTTCTCACATTGACAACAATTCCACTGGCAGAATCTGACGACTCTGGACTCTATTGAAGGCCTGTAACTTCCAGGAAGAAGGCTCACACTGCACGTCGTGGTTAGTTCAAGCCAATTTCAGCACTTAGGACAGTAGTAGCTACCCATCCTTGGCTGCTCAGCCATGGGGCAGGCAGCTACACACCTGCTCCTGATGTAGCCTGTCTAGTCTTTGGTTAGGCCCTCTCTCCATGTCAATAACAGTAACTATGCCAGAGGGTTGCTGTGAAAATCAAACATTTCATACATATTAAATACATAAGAAAGCACCTGGCATACAATAAGTGCTTAGCTAATGTAGTTATTATATTATTATATCTTATATGAGGCAGATTGAGGCAAATTACACTGTCAGATTCAGGATACTGCATAAATTATGTTTTTGCCCTTAACATTTGTTACTTTTAAGAGTCTGGCTTCATTCTTAAGTATGCTTGTATTATTGTATTTTGTACACTTGGCTTTTTTTCTTATTTTTAAAAGAGGGTGACAGATTCCTTTCATGGAAAAGTAGGATTAATTTAAAATGTTGCTTTGGAGAATATGTGGCAAAAATATCTGCTAGAGTTATGAAAGGAAGCCTTGAATGTTTATTCAAATCTCATGTATAATTCCATCCAACTACCCTTCCTTCCGTCTATCCGTCCACCCTTCCATCCATCCATCTATGCCTTTTTCCATTAATCTATTTCTTCTTCCATTCATGCATCCATGCATGCATCCATCCATCTAGCCCTCTTTCCATCCATGCATCCATCTATCCAAACAGCATCTGGTTCTATTTCTGGGATTAGTAATCTTTCAGAAGCATCATAAAGTCTAGTTTAATTGTGTGTGTGTGTGTATGTCAAGATGGGGAAGGGAAGGAAAAGACACCTGTGACTTGACCCTGGACTGTGACTTCTCAAATGGGCCAGAGACCCAGAGCCTGTTGAGAAGGCAGCAGGCAAGGGACAGTTGTCTCAGGAAGGAAGAGGAGAGCTAGGGACATGTTTCACTCAAGAACTCAGCAGTTCTTGTCAATAAAACGATCTATGACTTGCAGGCCATATGTTGCCAGTTTTTAGAATAAAAAATCATAATCATAACTGCATTTATTCCTTGAAATCCACTCACTCTTTTTATTTAGGCATAAATGCTTACACTCACAATAATTATTAATCGATATTTCTAATAATGGCTACTTATAATATCCTCCTTTACAAATTCTTTGCAGTGCTGGTATGGATGTTAAGACACCATTTCATATCTAATGAAACCTGTACAGAATGTAGTTCGTTACAAGCCGATAAGCATTTTATAACATTTTTGGATGATGATGATTTGAACAAAATAAACTATTTTCATGGATTTTCAAAATATTACTAACCAGTAGACAGAAGAAATACTTAGGAACCCATGAACGTGCACATGACTTTACGATGTGTCATAATTAGAACAAATCATTTAAGGAGAAATGTAGCAAATTTCAAAATATTACAGGGATATCTTGGTGACCCAAGCCCATGCTATTTCTAAATACTTCAGAAAAAAGCAAAATGAAGTGGCAAAAATTGTACTCATATCTCTGGAGAACTTACTCTTTTGCTCTTACTATTTAGCCAAGCTTTCTGCATCTCTGTTCTAGCTGCTTTCTTTATTAACAGGTATTATGATGGCACATTAAGGAATGTTAAATCTGGAGATAAAGTGAATACATCATTGATGTGCTTTGATTTCAAATTATTTCACTATTTGGTTTTCAGTTTGATACCACTTTTCAATGAAAGGGAATAGGGTTTACACACTTATGGGAAACTGCAAACAACACAGAGAACCCTCTGTGATAAAAATCATGATCAACTCAAACCCAAGTTGAAATTTAAAATGTTTAAGCAAGTGCTAGTAATTTCCATAATTGAAATTTAGTTCATTCACCTCGAGGGCAGACTGCTCAAATAAATTGATTTCATTCCTCAGAAAAGACAATGAACAAAGATGTCATCTCTGACAATATTCATTCCTGAGGTACAACTGATTATTCTTGGAAATAGGCAGAAAGAAGTAGGTCGAAGAAGACTCTGAACCTGTTTCAGGCACAAACTCCTAAAGTTCATCAGAGTCTATGTGAGTTGGGGGAATATTCAAAGACGTCAGGAGGAATCTAGCCTGAAAAACCAAGTTCTTATTCTATTCTTAGAAATGGCTTATGCTATTTCATTTACGTCCCAAAGTGAACAAAAGTTGAAGAATTACTCTCTCTCACACACATATACACAGTATCACACAGAGGACAATTCGAGTCTTTGGTTTACTTTTATACTGTATATTTAAATACGATGAGTTAATGATAAGAGACAATAAGACCCCCCCAAAGGGAGCCTCAGAGCCAAAAATAAAAGAGGAAATAAATAAATATATTTGAAAAGCCTACCAAATCAAAGCCTTTTTTCTGTTCTCTTGTAGGCATACTTTAAAACACAAATGAAGCGCAGAAAATCAATAGTATCAAAGATAATACACTCCCATCTGATCCACAGAGTGACCTACCAGTTCTTATGAGTTTCTAACTTTTAGCACTTTATAAAACACAGATCAATATTTAGACACAGAGAGGACTTTGAGAACTGTCAAATCAATCAAAGCACTATACTATCTTTTGGTAAGTTTTATAGCTACCATGATAGCAAAGATGACGGATTTTTAAAAGGCATTAAGTACATTCTGAAAAATATTCAGGACCTCATGTAAGTGTGTTTAATTTTCTGCGCACCAAGAAAAGTTCATAAATTATTGATAAAAGATAAGATGAAAAAAGTAGAAGAAAGATGATAGGAGGAAAGAAGGAAAAAAAATTGACCTTTTGTTTCTTCAAGGTGTAGCATTTAATTTTAGACCTCTGTGTCTCCTCAGTATTTCTACGTCTGTTATTATTTTTTCAGCATTATATGTATGTAGTATTGATAATGATATTTAGAAGTACAATTCTTGAATACATTAGAGGTTTTAATACACTGCTGAAATGATCATACCCATTTTTAAATCTTGTCAGTAACTAAAGTCCAACAATAAAGTAAAACTAAAATAGAAACATTCCTTGTCCGAAATTTTATTCACTTTAAAGAGTTAGTACTAAATCTAACTATTCTCTTGGCTTTTAAAAAAACCTACAAATTCCACAACATATAATGTCTTTTGGGGGACCAAGAGGCTTTGGGCAAAGTCTTGCATGAATTTGTTCAAAAATCCATAAATCTTATACAGATGATGTCAAGTGTTCCTTCTTAACACTTTAGAATGAAGTTGAACTACAAAATGCTTAAAATGTTAGTGCTGCATTTTTGGATTGAAAACACACGAGTTTCCCTGTGGAATATTACTGAACCCATTTATGAGCTACCAAATGTAACAGCACAAAATCAAGCAAAAGTACAAATTTTCACTAAATTGACTTTTCCTTTGGAAGTTTCCCTTGCAGCTGATCTCATTTCATAGCTCACATAATTTCCTTCATGGCTCTTTTAATTGTCTACAAACATGATCATGACCTTGACTTCATTTAGAGTTTCTCTGAGTATTTTACATATCTTCTTATTTCTCATAATTCTCTTTGTTCTTTCATTTTCTTAATCATGGAGTCCCTGTTTTTTCTTTTGGATGCTTACCAATCTGTCAATATTATTTGAATATTAGGGTTCCTTGAAACTATTATACAAGCCATACTTAATCCACAATACGAATCACTGTGACCCTACATTCATTCATAATTCACATGATGACATCTCCTTAGGAGGGATTTGAGTAAGTACTGTGAAAAGATATTAAAATGGTGCACAAAACACAGCTAAGTGCATTATGTGTGGTGAGAATAATATTCTGGCAGGGGCAGCTGGCCCAGCTTCTTGTCTGCAGCCTGTGCTACTACAGAGCAGCTGTGAAATTTCATTCAGGGAAACATATAAAATGTTCTGGCTTAAAAGAGCTTAGGGTATGACAATCCTTTTTAAACAATAATCCGCTACCTTTTATCTCAGGAAAATAAGGCTAAATAAAATTTCCATGAAATCATATTAAAAGAAATGCTTGATTCCATCAAAATGAGGGAATTTGGAGAGTAGTCACCACCCAGTCTGCTACTAGCCTTGTTATGTGATTAGTGCTTTTGTGCATGTGTGTGTGTGAGCATCAAATACAGGGGATTCGCCACATTTATAGCTACCGTAACACCAAAAGCAAATCTTTGTAATGATCCATCCTGGTTTTCATTTCTTATCTGTATGTGCTATGTTTTGTAATATTTGACCCGTGTCTCTAATATTTTCAGCAATCAAGCTCTTTATAAGATCTAACTTTTAAAGTTTTCCTAACATCAGCTTTCTATATCAAGTTGTCTTGCTTCTTCATTTAAAAGCATATTTAGAAATTGTTCTCTAAAAATGTCTCTACTTCTATAAAATAACTCACAGAAATCTTAGTACTTAAGTTTCCCATCTAAATAGTAAACACATATTAAATATATATGACAAATACATTCACAATTACAATGGAATACCAAAGAGTAGGTTGACAATGTACTTTCAAGATGTGGGGGTACAGAAGACAGTGACTCTTCATGCCATTTAATCCTGTCCATTTGAATGAAGTCACTTATGAAGCCAGTTCATTTGTATACAAACATATGAATGAATATACAAATGCAATAAATGTTTGCTTCCCTATCAAACCCATCATGTTTTCTGATTCTAGAGAAGGAACCTTTCCACCTCGTTCCCATCAGTGTGAAAAGATAGATGTGTGTCCAAACCACTTAGCTAATGTGAACCCTTGCTATTGCCATTTCTTTTAATCATGGCTGTCTTACCAAGTCAATATGAGGCTTTCTTGAAATTATTCATGGAAATGGGAAGCTTAAGTGCATGCTGGATAAAGCAAGGATGTCTCAGTGAATAGCTTTTCCAGTGGAAAGATCAAGATCAATCTCCATGTACCTTCACTGTCTACCCCTTTGAAGGAAAACAAATCACCAAGCTCCTTAAGAGTGAACCCGTCTCTCCCCAGACTCCAGCAGTAACTGGGGCATGGCCACGCCACATAGAATCTGCAGCCCAGCTGCTGTGGTTTGGTAGGCTGTCTAAACAATATCAACCTTACGGAGAGCTTCTTTTGAAAACTGCTAAATATTAAGCCAGTCTCAAGTTCTTTGGCACCTGAGTTTATATTTACAATTAATGAGAACCTATGCACTTCCTATGAAAGCATGGGTTAATTTAGTTGCTGGAGATGTCAATTTGGCCCTTGTGGGTACCTCAGGATTGAACATTAGCCCTTGATGTTAACAACCACAAAACTTTTTGCTATTTGTTGCGGTTGATGTATGAAATCTCCCAGGAGGGTAAATGGGTAGGACTATATGAATGTATCTCAAAAGACAGAATTGGAAATTGGAAAAAAATAAACTTGAGTAGAGCTTCGAACTGTATTTTGATTTATGTTACCAGAGCTAATAAAACAGGCACATATATCAAGGGTGGAAAGAAAAAACTGAAACCACTTGAGGACTAGTTTTGAAGGGTATGTTTCACATCAGAACTGCCAAAACACGGCTCAGATAATACCTTAAATGGGGGCAGATTCAGCTGGCCTGCTTGGGAAGAAGGATGCTAAAAAAGTGTGTTTGTCATCACTGTCTTCCCTTAGGTGCTGGAACATCAAGTTTCCTGGAATACAGAGCTCCACACGTTGAATGTGGGACAGAATATGATTAGTCCTGGAGGTGAGCACTAGTCTCAGTCTCACTTTTCCCATCAAATCAGCTTTGTGAACTGGCCCCACATGTGGGTATAGAGCACTGCTTTGGATCTTACAGTCACCTGGGCACTTAACCTGTCGAGGGATGGGCTCAGAGGACCCCTGGGGCTCACTCTGATCATGAACTGGCACCTGGTGCTGTCCTTGTTTGCTGAGATCCTGGATGGCTTTAGTAGAGGCGGAGTGGCAGGCAAATGGCTACACAGTGTCCATGCTTTCATTCAACATGCATTCAAGCTTCAGTGAGAAAAAGCATCCCGATACGTGAACAATTTCAAGAAGGCTTCATACTGACCTGGTAGTACAGCTGTGACTGAGAGGCGTGCAGGTGCTAAGGCTCTAGATTAGCTCAGTGGTTTGGACACGCATCTGTCTTCACTCTGATAGGTACAGGGTGAAGAGGATTCTCCCCCCACATTCAGTGACACAACTGGAGAAGCCCTCCCAGGTTGCAGGCCAGGATGGCTATGGGGAGCATAGCGCATGCTCCGACAGCAGAGTGTTTGGCGTTGTAGCCAGGCTACATCCCTTACAGATGAGGGCCCCCAGACAGAATACTTAAATCCCTGTCCTTCTGATATTTCATGTGTAAAATAGGATTATAGTATGACTTTCTTCATGGGGTACTCTAAGGATTAAATGAGATCAACATGCAAAACCCTTAGATGAATGCCTGGTGTACAGTAACAGTCCAATAATTGCAAGATAATTTTATCACTATTAGCAACTACATGGGAGGATTCTAAGAATAATTTAAAGTAAACCACGAATCAAGTAATCAGAGGTGTTAAATTTTATGCTTATTAATTAGAGAAGCTTCTTTGCTAAGGATAAATCTTTTTGCTCTCTTTTGTTGAGAATTTTAAGAAGCTTGAAAAAATTTACTCATGAGAGTTAAGAAAAAACTATCTAGTTCATGAGAAACACATCGACATTTCTGTTTTCTTACTTTTTTTTCCCACTAAGGTAAAATTTGCATCCTTGAAATGCACAGATCTTATATACCAAAGGAATCATCAGCCAAACCAACATACAGACTATTACCATGCCTTCGGAAAATTTTCAATCAATCAATCAATTGATTAATTTCATTCCCATCAATCCTGACCTTACCCTGCCATGGAAACCACTGTGCTGATTCCTCTTACTGTAGATTAGTTTCATCTATCCTGAATTTCACATAAATCAAATCATACTATATATACTCTTTCATACCTGGCTTCTTTTACCTAAATGAATGATTTAAAGTTTTATTTATATTTTTGCATGTATCTGCAGTTCGTTTTTTTTTCTGCTGAGTAGTAGTCCATCTTATGAAATATTTAATTTGTTTATTCTATTGACAAACATCTGGATTGTTTCAGTTATTGGCAATTATGAATACAGTTGCTATGAATATTCTTGTACAATATTTTTATGGCTATGCTTTCTTTTGAATACATATAAGTAGAATTTCTGACTCATTTAGTAAAATTATTGATATGCCTGAATTTGGTCTTTCATTTTGCTATTTGTTTCCTTTGTGTCCATCCATTATGTGGTCCATTTTTTCTTCCCCTCCTGCCTTCTTTAAGTTAAACAGATATTTCTTAGAATTCCATTTCAATTTAACTCTATATTAAAATTTTTTTTCTTTAGTAGTTGCTGAGCATAATGTTAACACATGTTGAAATCACTTATTGAAATTTGATCCAATTAGTTGCTAATTCACTACTGTAACTGAAATAATAACATTTGGTCACAGTACTTACTGTTATGAAATAGTGTTAAATAATTAATGCCTATCTTTGCTACCCAAGATACATTTTAAATCTTGCATGGTATTATTTGACCATGCAGAATAAAATTCAAGCAAAAATTAGTCTTAATGGAACAGTAAGTTAGTGAAAACCTAGCTGCTAAAAATATTAAACTAAATTTACCATCTAACAGGTTAAAATACTGTCTTTAAAGCTTTATGTCTTTTAAAAAATAACATTTTTTCTCTCAAAGAAAAAAAATTTTTTGCTTGCTTAAGCTGGATCAGCATATTTCATATTCCATATGGATTCAAGGAATCCATCTTCCATGATTCCTGGATCAATAAGCATTGATTCAAGCACACATGAAAACATTCAGTGTTGATGTCACCAAAGCACAAGGATGGTTACCATGGTCAGCAGGCTCCACGTTCTCATCGGCACACCCTTCATACATACATAAAGGCTCCCTTTTCCACTTCCTTCAGAAATGTTCTATGGGTTATCTCAGCTCCTGGTCCCCATACTCTGACCTCTCCCGCTCACTCTTGCCATATTGCTCCTATCACACTGAGAAAACAACAGGCTCAAGAGGAATTCCCTAAACTTCTCCCTCTTGCCCATCTCCACTCATGCACGTGGACTGACCCATCCCTGCTTGCACACATATATCACTTCATTCTCAGTCATCTCTCAACTCCTTTTCTTTATGTCTTTTTTTTCTTCTCAACACCTCTAACATATAAATACACTCCTAAAACAAAACAACAGAAATCCTACTTCCCTTCTCACCAAGCTTCTTTAAATAGCAGCGTGTCCCATTTAAGTTCAATTTTCTTATTGCTCATCAACTTCTCAGATTCTCTCTGGGGACTGTGCATCTGTGGACTATAGAACTATCAGGTCAAGATCAACAAATGTCAACTTACTATTTAATTCAATGGTTACTTTTCTATTTGTTTTTCATTTGTCTTTGGCATTGTTCACTACTTGCTTCCTGAAATTTTCTTCTTGTTTTCTGTGATTCCAAATTCTTCTGATTGTCTTGCTGTGTTTGAGTTTTCCTTCCCCGCCCCCGCCAACAAAATCTCGACTGCTGTGTTCCCTTATGGGCTTCCCAAGTGGTGCTAGTGGTAAAGAACCTGCCTGTCAATGCAGGTGAGCCATAACAGATGTGAACTTGATCTCTGGGTCAGGACGATACCCACAGCAACCCACTCCAGTATTCTTGCCTGGAGAATCCCATGGACAGAGGAGCCCAGTGGACTGCAGTCCATGGGGTCACACAGAGTTGGACACGACTAAAGTGACGTAGCATGCATGTACATTTTCCCTCATTAGTCTTTTGCCCTTTTCATTTTTACATTATTCTTCTGTGATCTCATTCACTCTGATAATTTCAACTATCATTATGTGCTGATGATGCCTAAATTTATAGTTTGCTTGTATTTCTTAAGTGAATTTCAGATTTGCATAGATTCTATCTTTCCCTGATGACTCCAATGCTTCTTAATATTTATGAAGCATTGCCTCAGACCACCTGTTCTTGATGGAACTATATGTGGGAATCGCCTGAGGGCTTAAAAAGTATTGATGCCTGGATCCCAGATCCCGAGGCTCAGATTTAAGTGTTATGGAGAGCAGTCTGAGCCCTGGGGTTCTTAGGAGCTAGAATAATCAAATGAGAATAACCAGATGATTCTTATGTACATGAAAAGTTGAAAAATACTACTCTAAATAAAATTTTAGAAGAGAATTTCTTAATCCATAGGGGACATTCAAAATAATATTCTGAAGTGTAAGAAATGTTCATTATTATGGCACTTGTACACTTCCTTATACAGTTAGTGCTATCATGAAAAGTAGTCAAACAGAGCAAAAGATAAAACCAAATGCCATTATTTTTACAGTTTTAGAAACAGTAAGTGATAGATACTCAATAGTCTGTCAAAAGGTAATAACAGTTTCCCTTTGCTTACAAGACTGTGATCGCTGCTAAAGAAAAAGATGAAAAAAAAATAGCAAGGGAAGGTAGGAGAAAAAAGTGAAAGATAGGTAACTTTGATGATTTATGTATTAAAGTCAAAAAATAATTTGACTGAATGATAAGTGAAACACTAGATACTTGATCTGTCACTACACACTAGGTAATAAAAATATAACCTTAGAAGTAGTCTAGTGAAAAAGTCAGAATAATATTCTAACATTTTATCTTTGGATAAAAAGCCTTATATGTTCAGAAGTAGGAGATTAAACACAACAGATTCAGAATTTAGACGGACCACTCCATAATTCATTCAAAGTAATATTTCTGTATTAACTCTTTAAAATTAATAATTTTGCAGATCTGTACTCCAGAATTAACTTGATCACATTCTGCAAACTGCTTAATGTAGTTACTTCAGCATCCTTTTGATGAAGACCCCACCTTCCGACTCAAGAACACAGCCTTTCAGAATCCAGGTTTAGCAGACTTGCTACCAATGAGAAGAAATGATGAACACAGTGCCACCTGCATGACACACCAGTGGTCTCGAGTGCTCATACTTTAAATATCGTTAGTAATTAAGAACTTACATGCAAATATGTTTTTTAAAAAGAAATGTGACTTTATCAGAAGGAAGAATCTTTAGAGGAACCAAGAGAGAATGCAGCTTTTGGTATTATTATCATAGTACCAAATCTCAGTCAACAAATTTTAAATAATAAAATCAGTCATAGGATTTTAGAGCTTGATATAATTTTAACATCTGCATTGTAGCAGAATGGCACAACTCTATTTGCTAAATTGAGCTGAATCTGGTTGAAGATTTCACTTCTCAGTTAAGAGACTTTGCCATTGATTCAACTCGCAGACCTGTTTCAGCCCTAAATATAATTTTTTCCAGTTTGCATCTTGAAAGCATTTACATTTCTATTTAGGTGGTGAGTGGTGAGTGCCATTTGGAAGCAACTAATTAAATGCCAAATAAGGCAGTCAATAGTTGCACCAGCTAAAAACATACAGCTAGGTAATTCCTGAAAAATGTGACTCTTCTAACAAGCTTTTGCCAGAATTTGAAAACCCAAGGGAGATGTAGTTTTAAATGCTTATAACCATTATCCACAGAAACGCATATTATTTAAAGAATACATTCTAGGAACCCCTTAATAGAGAATTAAACTTGAATTTCTCAAGAAACCTAGAAGGCTGAAAGAACTTAGTTTTTGAACATAAACAAAGCATACCCCTGCAGTCTGCAGAACACATGCCAGCGTTTCAGAAAGGACTCAGTTACACAGGGGGATCAATGCATTGTGATTTTCAAAGAAAGGATAAAATGAAAAGTAAGGCATAATTACACGGCAAAAGGAAACTTCATTTCTAAATACTTATATGTATAATCAGTTGTTATCAAAGAGGAAAAAGAATTCTGGAGGTGTGAGCGAAACTCCTTAGGTTGGTGCCTCCCATGTGAAGTTTCTGAGAGGACTGCATTACTCGAGAGCAGCCACACTGTGAGGCTGCCAGGGTCCTGGAATCCACATTAGGACTAAATAGACTCACGTGGCAGCTCTGCCACGTACTAGCCAGGTAACCTCACCTTTCTGTACCTCCATTTCCTCAGCTAAAAAATGGAAATATGGGCAGCACCAGTCACAAGGATGTTGTGTGAATTAAATGAGTTAATACATGTACAGCCCTTAGAAGAGTGCTTGGAGTGTAGGAAACGATAAGTGCCTTTCCTCTTCTTTTTCTTTGATTCTCCCCCCCTCTTCTTCCCTCTCCTCCTCCTCTTACCTCCTCCTTCTTACCTGCCTTTCACAGGGATAAGGAGCAGAAATGCTACTTAATTAGACATATATATTACTTGCAACTTAATACCATAAACATGCAAGTAGGAACATTTCAGTTGGAGACAAAACACTATCTGTATATTGGTTCCTCTGAGATTTTGTATTCAGCCATTTATAATGGCCAATTAGTGCTAACTTACTAATGGGACCTGCATTCATTAGGAATCATTCTCTTTGTCTAGATATTTTTTCAGTTTCTTTTCTCCAACTTATTTAGAGAACTGAGGATTTTCACTCAATGCCGAAGACTAATAAAACGTCTCCAATCAAACAACTTCACTGGAAATATGCAGAGGCTCTTCCTAGACCTGATCTAATTGTAGCAGGAAACACAATGCACAACTGACGATTTATCAAGAGTGATTTTTGCAGACTGGAACTCAGTCTGGGTCCTGTGAATGAGAAGCCCTGTTGTGTGCCTCTGGTGTCCAGCTGCTCAGAAGTATTTTATGTTTTCATATCAAAGATGAAGGAAAATCTCCTGGAAAGTGAATATATAATCAGGTCAGCTGTGGATACCACTGAGAAAATCAACTACTTTAAGTCATAGAAATATTCCAGGAAGATTCAGAGCCAAGGTAATCCAATATCTAAAGAAGGTGATGTACGTATGTAAAGGGCAGGGTATAGCAACACATGAGTACTTTGATAAACGTCACCCTCTTCTAGAACAGTACAGATCTCTAAATTAAAGTGGTTTTAAGAACAGCCAATTAAATTAAAAGAAAATGTGCCGAATTTCTCTGCAATATACAGCAATTTATACAAATGTCTTAGCTTGCATTAAAAAAAATTCTCACTAAATGTGAGAAAGCATTTAAATTAGGCATCCTTTTCCGTTATTAAATCAATCTCAAAAAAAAGAAAAAAATGTTAAGTTGGAGGAGAAGAACGATTCTGAATTCTGTTTTCAACATGTTTAATTAACTAATGAAGTTGGATTTAAATTGGCAATCCTTCCTACATTTCCATATTCCATAAAATAAAAAGCAGTGTAGCATCTAACTTAATAAAGTTGCTATAAAAAGGAATGTGCAATCTCAAGTACTCTTTGAAAGGAGCATTTATCTTAGCACTGGTCAAGTTGGTCTGCTCTAACTGCATATTTAGGAAACGTGCTTCATTAGCAAACCAAGCCATGAAGAGTTCCAGTGTGTAGACATATTAAGTCTGATATTTTGGAACTCTGACGTGTACCTGATGCATGTTTGTGCTGAGTAGCTCAGTCATGTCTGACTCTTTGTAACCACATGGACTGTAGCCTGCCAGGCTTCTCTGTCCTTGGAATTTTCCAGGCAAGAATATTGGAGTGGGTTGCCATTTCTTACTCCAGGGGATCTTCCTGCTCCAGGGTTTGAACCCTCATCTCTGGTGTCTCTCTGCATCGGCAAGTGTATTCCTTACCATTGTGCCACCTGATGGATATCAGTGATCTAATATAATCTGAAAATCCAATAGTCAATTTTTCTAGGATGATTGGAAAAAAAAAAAGAAGCCCTCCATTTCAATCTTGGAATTTACTTAACTTGATTTCTCAGTGTCATAAGATAGGTTTAATGTACTGCATTAAAAAAATCTTCAGAGTTTTACTATTCCTTGCTGCATTAAACAAAACTAAGGATTTTCCTTGGGATAACTGGTAACATTCTAGAAAACTATTTCCCAAAGTGTATTCAAAACATTAAGTCAGTGAAAGCTATTTGTAAAAAAATTTTAAGACCAAATAGTGGAGAAATGCCAGATGCTAAATCTTTATCACCATCTTGAAGTTTCTTTAGAAGCTATGCTTTCTGAAAGCCAGGAACTTGTCTAAACCATTTTCACTACCATAGCTGCAAGCATATACAATCCCTTGCAATTAGCAGGCACTTGGCAGGAATAAGTAAATGAATGAATGAACGGTAAAAGCTTTAAACAGTTTTCCAGAAAGTAAATTTCTTACATTTTTTTTTCAACCAGAATATCTCATAGCTATTTGATAACGGGAATCTTTTGTTTTTTCTATTGTTGTTGGTTAGTCGCTAAGGCATGTCTGACTCTTGTGACCCCATGGACTGTAGCCCACCAGGTGCCTCTGTCCATGAGATTTCCTAGGCAAGAATACTGAAGTGGGTTGCATTTCCTTCTCTAGTTTTTTTCTGTCAGCATTATAGAATATTTTAGTCATATTAAAGAAAAAAGAAGAGAGAATCTAGAACAATATAACAAACACATATAACTACTACCTGTGTTAATAATTAAATATAGCAAATACAACAGAAGCTTCTGGGGACCCCTCCTTCATTCCGTTTATCTCTTTTTAACACCCTCCATCCAAAGAAGGTAACCCCAACATTAGGACTTAGGTTCACTAACAACCTGCTCTGAGAAATTTTGAATGGGGGAATTGCTATAGTCCTTTCAACACTAAGATTTTATTTCTAGCTAGTGTATATGTAGCAAATGGCCACTTGTGAAGCTATCCACTTATTGCTTTAATACAACAATAAGTAAATAAATGAAACAAAACATTGTGATACAGAAGCAAGACAATGGAAAACTGATGTGATAATGATATATATGAAGAGGCTAAGCAACTTTTAAGTGGACTGACCTAAATATATAGATATACAGTAACCTAAGAAAAAACAGAAATATTTTTTCTTGACTTAGACTGAGTAATTTAGAAACTATTCTCTACAAATACAGAGAGAAATATACCTAACACCATATATGTTGGATACTGACTTACTCAGGTTATCACCTGGGGCTGCAAAAGTGAGACTGTGTTGAGATCAATAATACAATGAACCCACATTTACATAAAAGATGCTAAGAGGAAACCCCCTTCCTGAGCTGAATAAACAGTTACTAATAGTTACATCTCTTTTATGAAATCCAGCATTCTATGATAGAGTTGCACATATGACCTAACATAATTTAAAAGGAAAAGAACTATTTGAAAAATTTTGGTCAATATCTTTTACAGACTTGTTTTGGTAAAGCCTTTCTTCCTCAAATTTTCAAGTACTATTGCATACATTCCTAAATTGTCTCAGAAAAACTCTAGTTATCTACTTATTAACTATTCTTCCTCAAGTTTCTTTTTGTCCTTTTCTTTGCATAAAAGATAAAAACGCCTAGTAAAAGTATATTTCCATATTGCTCTATTTTCTTAATTTTAATTATAAATGATGTTGAATAGTCAATGTAGTATAAAACAAGGTTGAACCCAATACCTGTAGATAGCCATATATGCAACCAATAAACCAAGGACTACAGCAACAAGAAACAGCAAGGAATGTGGATAAATTTTCACTTTGCAATTGGTCAGTGACGTCCTGAAGTTTTATAGGCAAACACCGAGACACAACTGAGTGACTGAACTGAACTGAACTGAGATTAGAATTTCACTCCGCTATTGAAACAATTTGACATTTCAAGTCAACCATTGAACTCTTCCTGTGTTAAATACCATCAGGGAGTAAAATATGACCTCACTCTACATTTAGAAGCCCACAAGTTCTTTCTCATGCTTAAATGAATGAAATAGATTAGTATCTTAAAAATATTTATAAAAGAAAAATGTCAGTTCCTACCTCCATTATCTTTTAGATGTAGAGCTATCTTGGTATCATCTGAAAGAGAAAGTCAAAGTTACAACAAAAAAAAATTTTAAGGTGCAAAAATCAATTGTCTACTAATGCATTAACTGTTTAACAGGAATGGATTTTGATACTTTACTGAGTAAATTTCTAGGTCAATGAGAGTTAGTCTTACCTTATAGGATGCAGTACTAAACTTCCTGAGTTTGTAAGATCAAGATTGTAAAATTTTAGTAAAGTTTTATATGACTCTTAAGAGCTATGAGAAAAGTACACTGTTATAACTTTGACTTAAAATACATTTATTTTAATTTTCTAAAATGATTGACTGTAATTAGACTCTAGAGTTCTTATTTATTTTAAAAGCCAAGATCAAGGAAATTCCAAGTTAATTGGAATAGTAAATATTTGTCAGTATTTACAAACTTAACTTCAAAAGTTAAATGCTTATTCATTGCTAATATATATGACCAAAATAATATACAAAATATCTTGTCCTACAAAATGTAGAATGTGCTTTTAATTTTAATGGTATATTTCATTCTAAAGGGGAGGATTAGAATTACAGAAATATTTTTTCTCAGGCTATATAACAACCCCAAATAAGATGGATTAAAATATAATATTGGTTTTAAAAGCAATAAAATGTACTTAGCAGCTGTTCTTCACCTCATTTTAACACTTTATTCCAGTTAACTTTAAATATCCAATTAAATTTCAATTAAGAGCAAAAGATTCAAGTTTAATATCCTATTCAAATTAAAGCAAGGCTTATGAAAATAAATAAGACCATGTTTTCCCCTTCAGGCTTACACTTGGCTGACTGGTCTCACATCTCTCCCTAGTGGCACCATTCAGAATAAATGACTAACAGATCTGGGCTAATATGCCATCTTTCCCCAATGAGCTGTGCGCATGCATTCAGGCTGTCTAGTATTTTTGCCTTTCCAGGCAAAGGAAATGTTTCTCTAGTACAATTTCTATGTCATACGCAGTGCTTGTCCATAAGGTTATAGACCAGCATATTTTATTGACTGTATCCAGGCAAATAAAAGAATTGTGTATTAGTAGAATTACCTATTATTCAGAATACAAAATAAATGGACATTTTCTATGCATTTTGCCTTCTTATCCTGTGGTTAAAATGTTAAACACAGTTATTACAAAGTTTAGCAGGAAAGGAAGGAAGGAAAGGACATGAGAGGAAGTTCTTTCTTTCTTTTCTAGGGGCTCTAGTAGCCAAGATCCATTAAAGACTAAATCTTAATAAAAGGCATCCGTACATTAAAAAAAAAAGCACATAGTTTTACTCCAACATAATTTTGTATTTTCCCTTTTAGACATTCTTAAGAAATCCAGTTTGCTGAAGAAAAATTTTTCCCCTAGAGAACCTCTCCTGTACTTGTCAACAGTGAATTTTCCCTCCTTCAGTAACAGAGAAAAAGTGTCTCCAGGGCACCTTCTGTGGGCAGGCTGGTGGGCAGCTGGGAGGTGGCTGCTCTTCTGGTGGTCGTCAAGACCCTGAACTGTGTGGTGGTTGCGCGTATGGTGGTGCTGGTTCGAGTAGAACTTTCCACTGGCTCTGTGGGGTCACACATCTTCTCTTTTGACTAATAAGAGAAACAGAGGGGAAGACAATGGAGGAGTTACATTTTAAAATAGTATCAAGAAGAAAAATAATAGAAGAAACAAAAAAAATAAAAGGAAGCTGGGCTGTAAAGCACAGAGGCCTCTCAAATCAAGATGAGGAATACTTTTTGTACAGGACTACAGTTATAGATTTTACTGACTTTATATATATATATATTTAAAATTGGATGTTAGAAAGCATTTCCATGTTTAGATATTTGGATTCCGTCATTTCTGCATTTCACTTTTCATATTACTGTTGATCTTAACCTAAACTTTATATCAATATATTTTTAAAAGACATGATGTGAAACAGACTAGAAGAAAAATGTATATAAAGAGAAGGTTTAAGACATGGCTAAGTGTGTGAAGAAAGAATGTATTCCATTCACATCAAATTGCTAATGCTAAATGTGAAAAATGTAACTGCTCTATACTACTTCATTGTTTCAAAAATAAGTTCCCACAGGTTGAATGGATATTTAAGATTAAAATTTTGCCTTCCTTTATGAAATATTCAGAGCCACCCACACAAAGGATTGAACAGCACTCAGGCAATCACTTAGAATATTTTCTCCCTAGCAGAGCTATACGAGGACAAGGTGCATATTGTAGTTTTCATTTATAGCCCTCAAGAATAAACAATATGACATTTATCAGTAACGATTTCCAACATGCAAACTTTTATGGTTTAGAAGTTGGTATTTCTCCCTACCTCTTTGTGCTTCATCCCTCTGGTGGGCCTTGACTATTAATAGAAGATAACTACATACATATGGATGGTACTTATCCCACAACTGAAAAGTTTTCTTAAATAAATACCTTTTCTAGTAAGAATTAAAGATTTTAAAATTAAAAAAAAAAAAGATAAAAAAAAATAAATAAATACCTTTTCTAAAGTTCTCTTGTCATTAGAAACATCCAGTGCACTGTATTGCTGGTTCAGGAAGAACATCCAATATGGTTTCCTTGTCACTAGTTAGATATGATCCAGCTTACCCTCTCCAACATCCTGGCAGCCCATTCAGTCCTGCAGGCTTTTGTTCCTGCATCTTCTCAGCCCCAGTAATCTCATGATCTCCTCCTTGACTCCACTTTAGTTACCATCCCCACACCCTGGACCTTCTCTGCAGCTGGGGATGCTTTAGCTCTGAAACCACACCTTCAGTTATCCTTTTTCCTGTCTATCCATGTAGCTGTTCATGAATGTAGCTACTCACATTCTTCTTATCCTGTGATTCTGTAGGAAACCCAAGCACAATGATGCTCTCCCCTTAGTCTTGTTTTTTCCCCATCAGTTCAACCTCTCTGTTCCATATCTTTAAGCATCTAGCCCTGGTTTTTCGTGTGTATTTTGTTTTCCACATCACCTTCTTAGAAAATCTGCAATACCAAATACAGTAAACACTCTGCCTTTCCTTGCCTGCGCCAAAGCTCAGAGACAGAGAAAGAGAGAGAGAGAGCACGCGAGCTGGAGAACAACCACACATCCTCCCACTGGGAGCTCCACAAACTCACCTCCAGCATCCCCAGCAAGGGCTCCTGTGCTGCCTGGCAATACTGCCCAGCTTTGCTGACCTCCTCTCTCATTACCCTCAGCATCAATTTCAAACCCTCTCCACTCTACTTAGAACTGCCATTCCATAATGTGTCTCCCAATTTTGCCCTTTGCCTCACTTTTTATATCTTTGATAAGTGAGTCATTAGCAAAAATTTTAAAAATTTATTTACAGATCAGCATCCCTACTTGATGTACTGATCTGTCCTTCTTCCTCCTGTTGGGATGGACAGGTCCACTGTTTAAAGCTGTTCCTTCAGTGTCTGCTCTGGCCTACCCCAGGCTCCCTTCTCAGGGATTGTGAACCTGCTCATTTGACCCCCTCCCTTCTCTTCAGTATTTAATCTTAATTCCCTCTTGCCTTGTTATCATCAGCACTTAACCATACTCAAGCACATCCCAGCTTATTTTAAAACCTCCATCTTCCCTCTTCTCCACATGCATCCGGGGATCATCCTGCTTTTCCTTCCATTCACAGTTGGAATTCAAGAGAGATGGACCAGCCTTGGGCTTTGCAGATGCCCACAAGTTTGTTTTTGTTCAGCACAACTCAACTGAAACTTCTCATACCGATGTTTCTAAATATCTCCTTATTTACCACGCCTTCCATGCACACTCAATATTTCATTAGCATTTGGCACTGCCTGTCCATTTTCCAACCTTAGAGTCTGTGACACACACTCATCAATTTTCTGACACCTGTCTAACAACTGCTTCTCCATTTCTTTCTTTGTTTTAAGTGTTGGTAGTTCTTATGAATCTTTCCTGACCTGTCTTTTCTCTATAGTCATGGTCACTAATAATCTCCTCCATACCTATGACTTCGATTAACATCTTTATGTTAATTATGCATAAATGTCTATCTCCAGTCCACATTTTTCTCTTGAATTTTAGGCCCAAGTATTCATCTATTGAATTATATGCATGTGGATGTCACAGACTTTTAAGCTCAGTAAGTCTAAGACAGAATTTGTCACACATTTTTCTTCCCCTGTGGTTCTATTTACACACACACACACACACACACACACACACAGAGATCTGTATATCAGTATCCTTAATCACCCTAATGGTTAAGCTAAAATCCTGACCTTTGTTTTGCTCATAGCAGTAAAGGCAGACTACAGCTCCTGAATTGTCCTCCTGCCACAATACAGTGGATTCTGGATAAAACAAGAATTTTGAAGCATTTTGAGGATTTTCAAGAAGTAGAGAAAAATCTCTGAAGGGGCCTTTCTTTTGTCTCTACCACCAAAACAAAATAAAGCAAAACCTGTGTGCTATAAAGACAGCAGGAGCAATATACATTAGGTAAAATAAAAGTGCAGGGTTTGCGCTGAAGGTAAAAATGCCAAAAACTAATTATGCTCCAAGGAGATCAGCTTGGTACCAGCAGTAGATGGGGGAGATTAATCCAAACCTTTCCTCCCCATAGTAATGCGGGAACAGATGGCACCCCCTGAAGCCCTCAGGTTTCCATCATCAAAACCTCTTTAGTGGAAAACATCACCTACCCACATCCTAGAAATTCCCATGGAATAAGATCAAACAAATGCACTGCTAATTAAAGGACACAAAAAGAAACACAAAGAGAAAAAGAGTAGTCTGACAAAGACCCAGCAAAAACAGAGAACAGCATAACTAGACTGGGGAAAAACTTTTCGATCCCAGGTTGGGATCATCCAGTGTGAAACATATAAAAATTATACATGAAATATTTAAATAAATAAATAGGAAAATTTAAAAATAACCTAGTAAACAGGCTATAAAAATGACATGGCAGATTGAATAAAGATTGACACTAAAAAATGAAAAATACCATTGTTGAAATTACTACCTCAATGGATAGGTTAAAGAGCAGATTGAACAAGAGGAAGAGAGAATTAATAAACTGGCAAACAGATCTGAAAAATATCCCCTGGGATTCAGCACAGAGAAATAAGAAAATAGATGATATAAAAGAGAGGTTATGCAAGGAAGTGATGAGCAGGTCCAGCCTACCTCCAAAGAGCCCAGAAGGTAAAGATGAAGAGAATGGAGAGAGTCTGACTGAATTTATCACATATTCAGAATTTTCATCATAATCTTCTCTGCTGTAAATATCATTGTCACCTGCATTTTTGCTGAAAATACTCTTGCCACATAACTAATTGGCTGTAACGCAATTTTGCTGTAAAAGATAAACTATCTGGCTGGTTGTTTGGTTGGATATACACAGTAGAGAAATCATGACAGATGATGATGATTTGCCCAAGTTGGTTTCTTCTTCTGAAACACAAGACATGGCAGGAAAGAGGCCAAGGACCTTGAAGGCACAGAGGTGAATCTGCATTTCCCATAAAACTTTGTAATGTCTATCGAAGGCATGTGACAAAATGCCAAGAACAAACAGCAGTGCAGAGGCTTTTATGACACAATAGAAAGCTTAGTTACAAACATGCATCCTAGCATTTGGAATTGATACCTCTCTTCAAGAAGGAAGAAATTTTGCTGAAAATAACATTGGGATGTTGAACAAGCAGACAAATTAGTAGCAAAACACATGTGTAATACTATGCACAAAAGACTTGGAAGGCAAGTGCTTAGGTTCAACCCACAGAATAAAGCCGCTTACTTGCAAAGTATTGTCGTGGGTCTCCACACACATTAAATGTATTCAGATACTTTGTATTTCTCAATAAAGTCTTTTTAACTTTGTTATTCACTTTCATGTTTCATTATATCCTTTCTAATGTCCCTCTTTTATTTTTCCTTATTGTATCTTTAGTGGCAAAATTATGACCTCATGGCCATTTACTTGGCAAAAATGTTTGTGGCCAAAATGTTTATGGTAAAGAAGCTTATGGTGAAAATACCTAGAACCCATTTATCCAACTTGATAACCAATCAATTAGAAAACACACATCCTTCTCGAGCACATGTAGACCTTTGTTACAAATGACTCACTGACTATTCCATTAAAAGCTCCAACTAATTTTAAAGAATCAGTGTCATATAAAATGTGCTGTCTGGCAATTCAATTAGGTAAGAAGTCAATACTGAAAAGATGAAATTTAAAATTGCCATAATTTGGAAATGCAGTATAATTCATAGTTCAATGTAACTTCAGTAAAAATGAGGGCCTTCTCTGGTGGCTCAGTGGTAAAGAATCTACTTGCTAAGCAGGAGATGTGGGTTCAATCCCTGGGTTGGGAAGATCCCCTGGAGAAGGAGATGGCCTTGCTGCCTTGGAAATCCCATGGACAGAGGAGCCTGGCGAGTTACAGTCCATGGGGTCACAAAGAGCTGAACACAACTGAACAACAGAGTTTCAGTAAAAATACTAACAAGATTGACTGATTTTAAAATTTATATGAAGAACAAAAGTCTAAAAGTTGTCAAAACACCTGAGAAGATGAAAAAGTAAAGTTTGTTCTATAGCTAGTGATATTCCTTATAAAACTACAGTAATTAAGACAGGGTAATATACAATGTATTCATTCTTCCAGAAAGTCATTTGGATCATATCATCCCCTTAATTAAAACCCTTCAGATAGCTTTGTCCTGTCTTTAACATGAGGCTCAAACTGCTTCAGTGTTACTGGGCCCTGTTCACCTCACCAGTGTCTCTCACCACTCTTATCTTCAGTTACCCCACAGAAGTCCTTAAATATCACCTCCTCAAACAAACGCTCCCTTATCCTGCTGAACAAGACCACGCACGTCTTTGCCGGGGTCATTCTCTAAGTGTGGTTCTTTGTTCAGTGTGTGTTTCCCCTGCTACACACATTTCTCACACTTACATTAGCAGTACTTAGAACAGTAAATAGTACGTTCTTATATTAGGATCTGCACTTACTGAATAAATTCATCTCACAAGATCAGAAGGAAAATTTAACCCTAGTTTTAAGCACAGAAAATAGACTGGAGTTGGTGACCCTGTTCACTTACCTGTAACAGAAGTCTAGGATTGCTCACAATAGAGCTAGTAATGTTGACAATTTAGTTATGGAATAAAAAGGAAACACTGGATATTATAGAATGTGCTAGAGTCTGAGCTTCTTGGGAAGAGGGAATAA
Source organism: Capra hircus (assembly GCF_001704415.2). Classification (NCBI taxonomy): domain Eukaryota; kingdom Metazoa; phylum Chordata; class Mammalia; order Artiodactyla; family Bovidae; genus Capra; species Capra hircus. The sequence continues at coordinate 21,073,095 of NC_030820.1, read as the reverse complement.
TTAAAAAAAAAAAATTAGTGCTTAGCACAGACCATAGGACATGGTGAATTCCCCACATATATATTTAGGAGGGCTTAGAATGTGGTGGATTCTTCTCAATAGCTTGTTTCATGCTGGGCCCACAGTGAAGCAAGAAAATTACGATGTCTTAATTATACTTTTGATATCCAATTTCAACATTTTTAATTGAGGTAACTGTGATTACCTGAAAGAAATATCAACCTTAAAACACAACAATGACTCTCATTAATAGATTTTCTTTTTCAAGTATCATTGTTAAATAAGTGAAATGAAATACTGTTGATAAATCAGTATACATTATTGTAATTCACCACCCCCTCAACCAAGTGTCAAAAAGTTGATTAAAGGTACATTGGCAGTAAGTTCAAGAATATCCTGAAAAATGCATTTCTCAAGATATTTATGAGACATCATAAATAAAAACTTAATTAAAAAAGGCTTTAGTAACCAGGATTCCCTAATAGTTTTAAAAACAGCTCTTTGACATGATATCACTGAATGAGAAAACTTATAGAACTGTTACTGGTTTTTGTTAGAAATATATACCCTAAAACTTAACAAAGGGAGAAGGAACAAATACTACTTTTCTCTGTGAACTTTATGGGATATTTTTTATGTGACTCTGAACTCACAGTGCAAATATAATTCACTAAAAAACTTTTAAACACATTAGAATCCCTTCTGCAATTTTATTTACGTGCTTAAATCACTTCTTTGCATCACTGTATCCATGATATTTGCCTGAGACTTACTGTGTCCATGTTAGACCACATCTACTTTCTTCTATTATGCTGATTTACTGCAATCAATCTTTTCCTCCATACCACTGATTTCATTATTTGAGTGAAAAAGATGAAAAAAAAAAAAAAAAAGATCTCAAAAAAGCAGCAAATATTTAAGAGAGCTGCCCTTTAATCAAAGAGATTGAAATCCTGGTTCTACGATTCCTGAGTCACATATCTAACTCTGGTTTCTTTCTTTCCACCCCTACCTCAACATCACCCTTCATCCTTTCCTCTTCCCCTCTTGGTACCACGGAGGCAATAACAGCTCTGATCTCATAGGATGGGTATGAGAATAAATTGAGATAATACATGTAGAGTTAAACCCAACATCTGGTACATATAAGGGCTCAATGACTGCTGGCTCTTTTCATTAAATTAGACCCCGTTTCATTAAGTTGCAGCAATGATATACGTCAGCTTGGTCTTAGCAATCTCATCGTAATAAAGCACACCTGTACCTCTTCAGGGCATCCACTGTCCACCCAGTCCTGCCGATGGCGATCAAATCCACTGGAACATCTTCAGAGACAGCCATGTTGTAGATCAGAAAAGAAAGTATGGGGTACAGAGTGGAGGTAGAAATTAAAAGAGAAACACTGGTAAGTAGTTAATTTTCAAATGTGCACAATAAAAACTTTCTTCTATAGAACTCTTAGCTGGAGCAGTGGATGAGCATTTACAGAGTTCTGTGTAACCACCCATGCACACCTTAGGTAATGATGATGTTATGTTTGCACGTGACAACAGATCACTCTACTGAGGTTCACACACAATACAGAGATCCCCATACAAAGGCGAGACAGTAGCCATTTTATGGAGCTGGTTTTTCTTTTCCTCATATGTATATATTTTTTCACCATTACTACAAACAGATACAAATTTTTTTGCAGGCATTTTTTCAGGATTTCAGATCTTGTTGTTTGTTTTACTTACATTTTAAAACTTAAGATCCACAGTCACAAAAACTCTTTCCCTATGGTATAGTAAAAGGTTAGTAAGTCAGGTTTGGGATGTTCAAACCTACACATTCCAAAGAGAGAACTGGCCCTTGTCCGGGGAGATCATGTCTAAGGCTTTGGAATATCCTGCCTGATAAAAGTGTCTGTATATCTTGGGTCTCGGGCTATGCTAGATAGTTCACACCAACCACATGATTTACAGTGCATGTCTGTGTTTATTTGCTTGGAGCCCTGGGCCACGCTGCATCAGTTTGACCCTTGGGGGGCTGGAGAATAGAGATAAAGTTGGTCATGGAAAATTTCATATCTATATGATGGCCCTCAGTAAAAACTCTGGACACAAAGACTTGGATGAGTTTCCTTGAGTGGCAATACTTGGAGTGTGTTTTCACAAACAGTTGCTGGAAGAATTAAGTGTCGACTCCACTGAGGGAGAAAGACTGGAAGCTGTGCCTTGTCACTCTTGGATTCCCCATGTTCCTTCCCTTTGCTGATTTCAATCTGTGTCCTTTTGTTGTAATAAACAGCAACCTGGAGCACAACTTTTTCTCCTTTCTGTCCGTTCTTTTAGTGAATCAGTGAAGCTGAGTGTGTTCCTGTGGATTCCTGCCTACATAATTCCTATGATTAAGTCAAGTCTAAGAGGTCAGATTCAGAAGGAACTCTACTTCGTGCTCTGTGGTGACCTAAATGGGAAGGAAATCCAAAGAAGAGACGATATATGTATATGCATAGCTGATTCACTTTGCTGTACAGCAGAAACTAACAGAACATTGTAAAGAAACTGTACTCCAATAAAAGTTAAGTAAAATAATAAAAATAAAAGGTCAAATTAAGCAAGCACTGGGTTGATGAGATTTTGCTCACTCCCACTTTCTTTCTTCTTCTTTTTTAAAAGTTTTGGACTGGGCTGTGTGGATGTGGGATCTTAGCTCTCCAACCAGGGATTGAACTCACAACCCTTGCATTGGAAGCGTGGAGTCTTAACCACTGGACCACCAGGGAAGTCCTCCACTCTCTTTCTTGGTTGAAATAATTTCTGCTCTCCCTACAGAAAATCCAACTACAGTTCATTCACTTTTCAAGCCTCAGAAATTACTACCCAGAGCCCATTCAGATAAAGCTTCATCATTGGTGTGCTCACATGTTACCTTACTATTTAACATTTCTCATTTAATTTAAAATTTCATGGCCTTATGTCTTATTTGGGCTTCCCTTGTGGCTCAGCTGGTAAAGAATCTGCCTGTAATGTGGGAGACCTGGGTTCAATCCCTGGTTGGGAGATCCCCTGGAGAAGGGAAAGGCTACCCACTCCAGTATACTGGCCTGGAGAATTCCATGGACTATACAGTCTACGGGGACGCAGAGAGTCAGATACCACTTATTTACCAAACTTGATTGTGAATGCTTTAAAGTTAGGACCAGTGTTATATTTGAGCATTCCTAGTATATCTGAAACATGATTTTTTTTCCATATATTTACCTATGAAAAGTTAAGTGTCTGCTGTTACCCCGTTTGTTTATTCTATATGCTGAGCACATCATAAAAAATGCCAGGCTAGATGAGTTATAAGCTGGAATCAAGATAGGTGGGAGAAACACCTACAAACTCAGATAATGCAGATGACGCCACTCTAATGGCAGAAAGCAAAGAGGAACTAAAGAGCCTCTTGATGAGGGTGAAAGAGGAGAGTGAAAGAGCTGGCTTAAAACTAAATATTAAAAATCTAGGATCATAGCATGTGACCCATTATTTCATGGCAAAAAGAAGGGGAAAAGGTGGAAGTAGTGACAGATTTCCTTTTCTTGGGCTCTAAAATCACTGCGGACGGTGACTGCAGCCATGAAATCAGAAGATGACTGTTTCCTGGCAGGAAAGCTATGACAAACCTAGACAGTGTATTGAAAAGCAGAGATATTACTCTGCCAACAAAGGTCCATATAGTCAAGGCTATGGTCTTTCCAGGGGTCACATACTGTTGTGAGAGCTGAACCACAAAGAAGGCAGAGCACCAAAGAATTGATGCCTTCGAACTGTGGTGCGAGAGAAGACTCCTGAAAGTCCCTTGGATAGCACGGAGATCAAACAGTCAATCTTAAAGAAAATCAACCCTGAATACTCGTTGGAAGGAATGATGCTGAAGCTCCAGTGTTTTGGTTATCTGATGAGAACAGCTGACTCATTGGAAGAGTCTTTGATGCTAGGAAAGATTGAGGGCAGACGGAGAAGAAGTTGTCAGAGGATGAGATGGCTGGATGGCATTACCAATGCAATGGACGTGAACTTTGATGCAATGGACATGAACTTCGGGAGACAGTGAGGGACAGGGAGGTCTGGCATGCTGCAGTCCATGGGGTTACAGAGTCAGATACAACTGGGTGACTAAACAAGTATATCTGACACATGATTTATTTTTCAAATATTTATGAGTCTATGAAAAGCAAAGATTTACATTGATCCTGAATTTTAATATATAAACATATAAGCTTAATACATTATAAATATAAATCCATATTAATAATCTAAATAGATATTTATGTATTTTTCAAAATAAATGGAGGCTTTTTGTCTTCTATTCTTACAGGCTGTTCAATTTTAGTCTCATGTTTTCGTACACTGTTACTCCACAACTTCTTTTTTCACTTATTTTGCAATGAGTCCACATGATTTTTTCCTAAGAATCTTTGCCAGAGATCATGTACCATAGCATGAATGAGCACAATTTAATTCAAGTGGAATGTGAAAACAGCTCGACTGTCAACAGAAAAGATCATATCTATCATTCTGCTTGGACATGACCCATTAGAGCTCAGCTATTTTATACCTACCATCTGTGCTGAACAAGCTCAAGTGTGAAATAAACATCAGTGTGTGATCTAGCATCCTGAGTTCAGAATCTCCAGTTGGTCAAGGCCATCTCTGGTTACCCAAAGAGATTCTGATGTTTAGAGTCCAATTCCAGATGAATCAGATGGTTGTTGCCTCTTCTTTTCCTCCCCTTTCAAGTTTGTTTAAATATTGAAAAGTATACTGATATTCTCTTTTGCAAGATGGGAATCTATAAATTTTCTACAGAGAATATATTTTGGGAATCATCTGACAAGTAATTAAACGTGACAGATAATTTTAAAATGCAGTTTGTCTTTACTTACTCCATTCTAGATGTACTCAAAGCCAGTGGGAAATAGTAACTTTTACATTATATTGTAAAAAAGACAGTACCAAATCTTAAATTTATGAGTCAATTTTATCTTAAGTAATTGGTCCCTTAAAATATTACATTAATCCCAGGGAAAAGTATAGAAACACTGCAATTTGCCTGAGTTATTAAATACTCTCTCAATTATTGTGTGTGAAATTAGGTTCTACTGAAAATATGTAATTCAATTCAGTAATTCATTCATTTACTTATTCACAATTGATTACCTATTAGTTGATCCACAGCTTACTAACTGCCAGGGTGGGAAGGATTGACAATGGACAAACACAAATAAAATTTGGTTTGAAAAATTCATACATTTTTGTACCTTATGATGCCTTTACAAATTAACAAAACAGGACTTTGCCTTTTCATGATTTAATTTTAAAACCTAGTCATTTAAACAGCATCAAAACCCAATTACAAACAAGAAGATGTGTCTCTGTGTGTGTGTTGTACCAATCATTAAGAAAAGCTATCTTTCTATTATTTCAAAATTCTAAATAATGAGCCTGATTCTGGGAAAGATTGAAGGCAGGAGGAGAAGGGGTGACGATGATGAGATGGTTGGATGGCATCATCCATTCAATGGACATGAGTTTGAGCAAACCCCGGGAGATGGTGAAGGACAGGGAAGCCTGGTGTGCTGCAGTCCATGGGGTCTGACATGACTGAGCGAACAACAACAAATAAGTAAAAAAATCACTTGTGACAACACCTTCCTCCCTCCACTGAGCTGCTGCATTGTTTCTCTAAAGCATCACGACATTAACCACATTGTGCTCTAGCAGGCTGTTTTCCAGAGTTCTCAGAGAGGCTCTCCTGACCTGGAATCACCTGGTGTTCCTGCTGAAATACAGATTCCTGGATCTCAGTAAGAATCTCCTACAACTGAGGTCCAGCAATTTCACTGGAAACAGGCGTTCCTGGTGACTCTCACCACATTGAGGTGGGAAACCCACTGACTTCCCATATGATGTCTACACAACAGGCCTCTTTCTGCTCCACCAGCCCATCTCCTGTGCTTATTACCCCTCTCTTTTTGGAGTCTCTGCCTTTGAACATGCCATTACGTTTGTCTGGAGTACCTTCCTTATCTCTAATTAGTAAACCAAATATAATGCAAGATGTATCTCCTCCCAGAAGCACCTCCTTTTCCTCTTACCCAGAAGAGATAGCACCCTGTTTTCAATGTCCCTCAACACCAGTGCTAAGGTCTATTATTCCACTATAATTGGTTGTTTTCAAGCTTCTCATACGCATAAGACTTTGCAGGGGAACATAATTCAGATGAAAAGTTTAGGGTCAAACTGCTTGAGTTAGAAGTCTGGTTTGGCCACCAAATAGGTATGTGATCTTAGGCAAGCTATTTTTCTTATTTAAACTGGTTTCCTCATCTGTAAAATGATGGAGGTGGATTAGGTAAGAACTAAAAGTAGAGTGTTTGGTACACAGTCAATATTTAGTAAATGCCAGCTGTTTTTAACACCTAAGTAATGTCTTTGTAGTATGTACGTAACAAGGTTAAGAACTCTTGAAAATGAGTGTGTGAGATTTTCACTATAAAGACAGAAGTTAGAAAATGTATAGAAATCAATGCTGTGTACCATGGTAATATGAAATGTGTTTTATACTTAAAAGTTCTTTATTACCACATTTGGAAATTAATATTATAGAATCTTATGAGAGAAAAATCTGAATTGCTCTCAAATATAGAGCACATATTTATTCAATATTTATAAACAGAAATTATATGGTTTTGTAAATATTCCTTAAAAAATGATTTCAACAGTCTGAGTTCCTAACTACAAAAGATTTCCAATGGTTTTATTTTCAAGCTATTACCTTCTTCTCACTATTACCTAATACCAAAGCCGATTGTTGGAGAGTGACACTTTGAGTTAAATGTACTATTTTCCACTCAGCTTCAATGGGATGTTGATTTCAAAGCCCCCAGGAACTGTGTTAAGTGAACCCCATTTAATAAGGCAGCCGAGAAAGGAAACAATATTCTCCTAGTTTGCAGCATCTATTCAATCGTGAGATTAAAGAGTAAATCTCATCACATCTCTAACTGATCTGTTTGTGGAAAGGGCTTCACAAATGCAACTTATTTTGCAAAGGTAGTATGTTCAGATAGAGAACACAGAGTAAATGTTAAAATACATACATAAGGATTAAAAATGAAGTCCATATCTTTCTACACAATTGAACATGTGTCATTTCACCAGGAAGATGAAACCAGTACAAAAGAAAATTCTGGAGAAAACCTTCACAGATCCCTGAGACCCAGTTAGGAATTAGTTTGGAGATTAGGAGTCAGATTAAGAGATTAGGGGAAAAAAAAAAAAAAAACCACAGGGCACTAAATATTTTAGGCTTTGCAGACTACACAGTTTCTGTCCTAATTATTAATACTTACCTCTGTGATAATTGAAAAAGCAAGAGAGTTTCAGAAAAGCATCTATTTCTGCCTTACGACTACGCCAAAGCCTTTCACTGTGTGGATCACCACAAACTAGAAAATTCTTCAAGAGATGGGAATACCAACCATCTGACCTGCCTCTTGAAAAATCTGTATGCAGGTCAGGAAGAAACAGTTAAAACTGGACATGGAACAACAGACTGGTTCCAAATAGGAAAGGAGTATGTCAAGGCTGTCTATTGTCACCCTGCTTATTTAACTTATATGCAGAGTACATCATGAGAAACGCTGGGGTGGATGAAGCATAACCTCAGATATGAAGGTGATACCACCCTTATGGCAGAAAGTGAAGAGGAACTAAAAAGCCTCTGGGTGAAAGTGAAAGAGGAGAGTAAAAAGTTGGCTTAAAGCTCAACGTTCAGAAAACGAAGATCATGGCATCTGGTTCCATCACTTCCTGGCAAATAGATGGGGAGACAGTGCAAACAGTGAGAGACTTTATTTTTTGGGCTCCAAAATCACTGCAGATGGTGACTGCAGCCATGAAATTAAAAGACGCTTACTCCTTGGAAGAAAAGCTATGACCAACCTAGACAGCATATTAAAAGCAGTGACATTACTTTGCCAACAAAAGTCTGTCTAGTCAAGGCTATAGTTTTTCCAGTAATCATGTATGGATGTGAGAGTTGGACTATAAAGAGAGTTGAGTATTGAACAACTGATGCTTTTGAACTGTGGTGTTGGAGAAGACTCTTGAGAGTCCCTTGGACTGCAAGGAGTTTCAACCAGTCCATCCTAAAGGAAATCAGTCTTGAATATTCACGGGAAGGACTGATGCTGAAGCTGAAACTCCAATACTTTGGCCACCTGATGCAAAGAACTGATTCATTTGAAAAGACCTAATGCTGGGAAAGATTCAAGGCAGGAGGGGAAGGGGATGACAGAGGAAGAGATGGCTGGATGGCATCACCAACTCAATGGACATGAGTTTGAGTGAGCTCCGGGTGTTGGTGATGGACAGGGTGGCCTCGCGTGCTGTGGTCCGTGTTTCAATAAAACTTTATTTACAAAGCCAGGAAGTGGGTCCAATTTAGTCCACTTGCTGCACTTTCCTGATCTGTTATCTAAAAATAAAGATCTTTCAAAATTCTGAAGTCTAGAATACCTCATCAAAGTGTCTAATTATTTAAATGGTCCCTGAGGCTCAGGTATATTTACTGGCACAGTATATTAATGGGAAAATCAATTGTACCTTTGTTACGTTTTCTTGCCGTAGTCGGCAAAAGTGTGATAAATGATCCTCTGGCATTAAAGAGATGGAAAATACTTTAAAAAAAGTGTTTTAGATGAGAAACAAGTATAATGATAAACAGCTGTGACAAAAACTAACTCATATTTTGTTATGAGTATGGAGCTGTAAGATATGGGAAAATGATTTTGTTTTGAAATACTGGAAATATTTCACTGGAAAGGTAGGTCATAAAATTTAAAATGTTGAGTACAATAATCATTATTGTCAATAAAAAGTTAGTAAAAAAATCATATCTCATTTCCCATATGGGATATGTTTGTTCCTAATTGGCTTCAGGCATGAGATGGATGATTTAATTTCTAAAAGCATTTCTCCTAAAATCAAGAAACTTGAGCTTGAAGTTTTTCAGAATCTTCATACCTGAACTACTCATTACATAGAGCTCTGGGAATGATAGACGAATTTGAGTACACAGTCATCTATTGGGGAGACAACACTATAGGCAAATTATGAAATTTTACGCCATTATAATATCCAAGTATATGGAGCATGTTGCCTTCTAACAAAAGCTCTTGATATTAGTTGTAGCCCAGGATTGTAAGCCAATGCCATTAAGAATAGTTATCTGCAGAACATGGGAACTTTGCAAGTGAAGATGAGTTTCAGATGGAAAATTGGGGTGAAATCATCTGGATCTGATAAGCAGTACCTTGTCATATCAGATGTGGCATCATGCAGAGCTGCAGGCTTTATAAAATAAAGACTATTTCTTTAGTTTTCTAGAGGCTAGAGCACCCTAATATGTGTTTAGAAACATAATATCAGGGTCTTTTACCCTTCCAATTCTTATATCTCATTAAAAATATTCACATCTTATTTCTTTTTCCTTCCAAACTATTGGTTATATATATATATCCTAGAAAATATGTGATGCATAAAAAGTCAGTTATACCCTGGACAATCCAATAAACCCATTTTAGTGCAAAATAATTAGTGATAGTACAGTGCTTTCATCATGTTTTAATCAGGGAGATGGCAACTGTACCCAGATTATTAGATATCTGAGTATTTATTTTATATCTACATCAAAAAGTCTCCTAAGATACTACTTAGAAAGGGCAAGAGAATGAAGTATTCACCCATATGGAAACAGTTAAAAAGTATATGATTCAAAAGACTTGGACTTACTTGTTCACAGTAAAGTTCAATTTTTATCTTTGCTCTTCCTAACTTTTAAGTGCTTCTAGTGAATGCTGAAATATGCTGGCTCAGGGAGTTTTAAATTATGCAAGTTTGGCTGTGTATTGACTTAAATTATCCTTCATTACAGAGCATCATATAATCTCTGTATTATTCAAAAATTTAAGCCATATGTTTAGACATTATTACTATTATTTTTTTAAACCAATAGTAGCTTAAATAGTTAAATCTGGATTCCCACCAGAAGCAGTTGAAATAATTAAATCTGAATTCCTCAGTGACTTCCAGCTTTGTCCTAATTCACCTGGATGAAGTGGATGTGACTGTATTAGTAATATGAAGAATGCAATTTCAGAAATCTTCAGTCTATCAAAAACCAGATTACTCCAAGGTAGTCTTTGAAACTTTTTGAAATAAACCATACTAAGAAATAGTTAACATTGTTAAATCACTTATATATCTGGGTATGTGTTATGGTTGTATGTTTGTGTGTGCTGAAGCGACATATTTATTGTGATGTTTCTTTTTTCAAAACATCCAAATAAAGCAGAGATATTTTGTATTCTATTCTATTTCATTAACAAAAGTGCTGATTGCAACCCACTGAGTAATTGATAGCATGACCCTCCTGAATTGCAACCCTCAGTTTGAATAATTCTATCCTCATGGTTCAAAATTTTAATCATATTTATACTTTAAATAGCATTGCCTTGTTTGTAAAATAATCATTTTAATATGGTACATATACACAATGGAGTATTACTCAGCCATTAAAAAGAATACATTTGAATCAGTTCTAATGAGATGGATGAAATTGGAGCCGATTATACAGAGTGAAGTAAGCCAGAAAGAAAAACACCAATATAGTATACTAACACATATATATGGAATTTAGAAAGATGGCAATGATGACCCTGTATGCAAGACAGCAAAAGAGACACAGATGTGTAGAGCAGACTTTTGGACTCATAGGGAGAGGGAGAGGGTGGGATGATTTGGGAGAATGGCATTGAAACCTGTATACTATCATGTAAGAAACGAATCGCCAGTCTATGTCCGATGAAGGATACAGCATGCTTGAGGCTGGTGCATGGGGATGACCCAGAGAGATGTTATGGGGAGGGAGGTGGGAGGGGGGTTCATGTTTGGGAACGCATGTATACCCACGGTGGATTCATGTCAATGTATGGCAAAACCAATACAGTATTGTAAAGTAAAATAAAGTAAAAATAAAAATTAAAAAAAAAAGAATAGGAAAAAAAATAAATATCTTATAGAAAAAAAAAGAAAATTACAGAAAAGTATAGAAACAGAAATTAAAGTAAATAATATCCCAGTGCTAAGATATTGCTAGTTTTATTTCCCAACCAATCTTTATTTAACATATAATTACATATACTTATGTATTAATCAAGGACTTCCTGGGTGGCTCAGATGGTAAAGCGTCTGTCTACAATGTGGGAGACCTGGGTTTGATTCCTGGGTCGGGAAGATCTGCTGGAGAAGGAAATGGCCATCCATTCCAGTACTATTGCCTGGAAAATCCATGGACAGAGGAGCCTGGTAGGTTACAGTCCATGGGGTCGCAAAGAGTTGGACATGACTGAGCGACTTCACTTAACTTATGTATTAATCAAATTGGAATCATATCATGTGATAACTTGCTTTTTTACAATTAATATGATAATCTTGGCATTTTCCAGGTCCATAAATACCCCTTGAGAGTTAATTTTTAATGACAGCATATACTCCATTATATGGCTTTATAAACATTTTATTGTATGATATATAGGAAAGTTTTAAAAGAGTAAATTCTATGCGTTACTATGAAAGAATTTTTTTTTTCTTTTTCTCTCTTTTTTGTATCTATATGTGAAGATGGATGCTAGCTTAACCTATTTTGGTAATTATTTCACCATATATATTAATCAAACTATCATGATGAAAGCTTTAAAATTATACAGTGAAGTGTGTCAATTATCTCTCAATAAAACTGGAAATAACTATTCAGCCTATATATCAGCATATGGGCTTCCCCGGTGACTCAGTAGTAAAGAATCTGCATGCCAATACAGGAGATGAGGGTTAGATCCTTGGTTCGGGAAGATCCATTGGAGTAGATGGTAAACCCACCTCAGTATACCTGCCTGGGGATTCCCATGGACAGAGGAGCCTAGTGGCTACAATCCAGGAAGTTGCAAAGAGATAAGACTTGGCAACTAAACAACAATATTGTAAGCATGCATATGTCATTTTAACCCTTATAAAAATACATACCATTATTCTTTCTGCAACTTGAGGATTAAAAGTGACAGTTATGTTTTATTTAGCATTTCTCTATTACAGGTGAGGTGAAACTTCACACCATGTTTATCAACATTTCATCCACCTTTGAGTGTATATTCATTTATTTTCCTCATTCTATTCAATTGGGCTATTTTTTGCTTACAGTTTTTCTATAAAATAAGAGCATTAAATTTCTGTTAAATATATCATCAAAAAAGTTGAATTTTATTAAATGCATTCCTATCTATAAATATGACTAAATGATTTTCAATACTAGTGCTATAAATGGCATGAATAGATTTGTTTAAACCAAACCATGTTTGTTTTCATTAGGTAAATTCATTATTTGGCAATGTTTTAATTATTTTGGCTCTTAATGCAAGAGCTCTATGAATAATCTATAGCTAACATCGTACCTAATGATGAGATGAATGTTTTTCTCCTAAAATTAGAAATGAGATAAAATGGCCACTCTGACTACTTCTAATCAAGATTGCACTGTTCAGTTTGAAGAGGCAAAGTTAGAACCCAAGAAAGCGAAGTTTCAGCAAAATAGTCAAATCATTAACTGCCTCCTGCTTCGCATCTTCCTTCTAAGAATGCAAAGTCAAATAAGAAGTCAATGCACAGCCTGATTAAGTGGCAAAAACAAGGTAGCCATAGCAGACTTCAGAAGAAGTACCGAACCGCTGAGATTCAGAACAACCCTTGAGAGAGATATAAAGCAATATTTGTTATGATGTTGGAAAGCTGAAAAGCTAACAACTTCAACACTACAATGACTAAAATTAGCCAGAATCTGAAGTATATCTTAGGGTTAAATGTTCAGAGAAAAGTGGGTAAAGTTTTTGAGCAGGGTGGAAATCGTACACTACTGAGATGACAAAAATTGCACATATTCCTCTTTTTGAAACACTGGGATTTGTATGCATCACCAAACTAAACCAGACATTTCTGTTCACTGAGTCATATAGTCTGCTTAAGAAATGATCTACTCTAAGATTTCCAGAAGAGGGTAGCTGGTGGGGCATAGAGAAAACTGAGACTCAAACAACAACAGACTCAGCATTTTCATTTGCTTTCTACCAGCTCTTTTCCAAATCGTTTCCCTCTAATCTCTAACATCTCTAGTTTGTTTGCCTTCTGTTTGATTGCGGTCCCTTTTCTCCTTCCATCTGACCCATCTCTTCTATGGATTGAACCCAGGCTGTGCTCTGGGAAGGGTCCTTCGGTGAAGGATTTTCCTTCTCCCAGATGCAATCTGAATCAAGATTCAGTTCAGTTCATTTCAGTTGCTCAGTTGTGTCCAACTCTTTGCAACCCCATGAATTGCAGCTCTCCAGGCCTCCCTGTCCATCACCAACACCCGGAGTTCACTCAAACTCATGTGCATCGAGTTGGTGATGCCATCCAGCCATCTCATTCTCTGTCATCCCTTTCTCCTCCTGCCCTCAATCCCTTCCAGCATCAGAGTCTTTTCCAATGAGTCAACTCTTCACATGAGGTGGCCAAAGTATTGGAGTTTCAGCCTCAGCATCAGTCCTTCCAATGAACACCCAGGACCGATCTCCTTCAGAATGGACTGGTTGGATCTCCTTGCAGTCCAAGGGACTCTCAAGAGTCTTCTCCAACACCACAGTTCAGAAGCATCAATTCTTCGGAGCTCAGCTTTCTTCACAGTCCAACTCTCACATCCATACATGACCACTGGAAAAACCATAACCTTGACTAGCTGGACCTTTGTTGGCAAAGTAATGTCTCTGCTTTTGAATATGCTGGTTAGATTATATGGCGCCTATTTTTAGGACAGGAATAGTGATGCACATGTAGAGAACAGCCTTGTGGACATAGCGTGGAAAGAGAGGTGGGGTGGATTGAGAGTAGCACAGAAACATATACATACCATATGCAAAACTGATAGCTAGTGGAAGTTGCTGTATAATACAGCGAGCTCAGTGAGGTGCTCTGTGACAGCCTGGAGGGGGGCGATGGGGTTGGGGGTGGGGGAGGAGTTCAAGAGGGAGGGGACACGGGTATACTTATGGCTGATTCACACTGTTGTATAAAAAGCCAACGCAAATATTATAAAAAAGAGTTATCTTCTAGTTAAAAATAAGTTTAAAAAATTACAGCACCCAGCTTGAGAACAGGACGTGTACTATCTGATAAAAGTTACCCAATTAGAAATGAATACAAAGTCTTCAGTTTACCAAAGGCTCAGTCATGTCTGACTCTTTGAGACCCCATGGACTGTAGCACACCAGGCTTCCCTGTCCTTCACCATCTCCCAGAGCTTGCCCAAACTCATGTCCATTGAGTCGGTGATGCCATCCAACCATCCCATCCTCTGTCACCCCCTTCTCTTCCTGCCTTCAATATTTCCCAGCATCAGAGTCTTTTCCATCACATCAGGTGGCCAAAGTATTGGAGCTTCAGCTTCAGCACCAGTCCTTCCAATGAATATTCAGGGTTGATTTTCTTTAGGATTGACTGGTTTGATCTCCATGCACTCCAAGGGACACTCAAGAGTCTTCTCCAGCACTGTGGTCTGAAAGCATCTGTTCTTCAGGACTCATCAGTTCTTCAGTGCTCACCCTTCTTTGTGGTCTAACTCTCACATCCATACATGACTACTGGAAAAACCATAGCTTTGACTATATGGATGTTTGTTGGCAAAGTAATGTCTCTGCTTTTCAACACACTGTCTAGGTTTGTCATAGCTTTTCCTCCAAGGAGCAAGCATCTTTTAATTTCATGGATGTAGTCATCATCTACAGTGATTTTGGAGCCCAAGAAAATAAAATCTGTCACTGTTTCCACTTTTTCCCCTTCTATTTGCCATGAAGTGATAAGACTATACCATGATCGTCGTTTTTTGAATGTTGAATTTTAAGCCAGTTTTTTTCACTCTCCTCTTTCACTCCAAGAGGCTCTTTAGTTTCTCTTCGTTTTCTGCCATTAGCCTTTCTACTAAAGGCTATTAACATTTAAAAACAAACTTGTTATCTCAACTTCAAGTATAATATTTCTTCATTAACTGACCTTAAATATGGCTTTTGCAATTTGCCAAAATCTGACTGAAAACACATTTTAACAGTTTGGCTTTTTCATTATGAAAGATTGCAACTCCTTTAGTAACACTGCAACTCTTCAAAGAAGACATGGGCTAATCTGAGGCTGAGGTATGGTAACTGAAGGTAGACTATTACAATTACATAAGCAGGCAGTTCATTTTGTTTTTTCAAATTATAAATACATGAATAAGATGTCAGATAGCTTTTATTTTAGAAAAATGGAGACTATTTATTAATAATTATTTCTAAGAACAAAATTAATCATTTTTGCAGCTTTTAGAATATGTATATAAAGTGAGTATTCCACTTTAAAAACAATCTTCTTTTTCCACCTAACTAAATGTGCAACTTTTGGAGTCTTTAATATGGGCAGCATTCTAGCACATTCTCAAGAATCTGGGGAGCACAGCACATTGTGTCACATTAGAAAAGAGAATTCCCCTTAAACACTCAACTCCCCTTCTGAATTCAGGCACTAAGAGCAATGGAGTCTCTAAACTTAAAGTAATAACTAACCTGATTAATAATTTCAACATGCTACTGGGGCACTGACAGGAAAAAAACAACATTACCTAATATGCTATGGGTACAATGGGGAAAAGAAAAGGAAGGAAGTAGAGGTTATTGATGTCATCTGAGCATGTAGTAGTTGCCATGTGTTTAATAACTGTCAGTTATGTAATTCTCATGCAAATCTGGCAGTATTCCTTACATTTATCCCCATTTGACTCTTGCAAAAACTTGTGACTGACTTATTTAGTGGAAAGAGCACGAGCTTCAGAACTGTATACATAAAATTAGGTTCAGGTCTCGACTCTGCCATTGATTGATTACGATCCATCTCCAAGTTACTATGGAGATTATTGGGTGGGATCTATGGTGAGCTATTACTGGAGATTCAGTGTCTGTAAACTGGAGACTGTAAATATACATTCACTGGGTGAGGATAAATGGGATAATACAGATGAAGCATTCTTCTGGCCTTTGACGCAGTGAGTGCTCAATAAATATGTTATTTGATGCTTTCTTACCATCCATAGCACTTAGAACAGGTTGAACAGTACTTGTTGAAAAAAAAAAAAAAAGACATTGCAACCTAACTGAAAATCTATAAAATAACCTTCAAGTACTGATCCAGCGTCTTCAGCCATAAAAGTTAGGGATATAAAACAAAGAACAGAAGAAATCTAATCTTTCTGATGAATTCTTCAAGAATCTAAAAATTCCTTGCCAGCATTCAGCTTTGCTGTGTTGATAGAACAGAAATGAGAGTTGAATTCTCAGGGGGAAAAAAAAAAAAGAAGATTCCTCCTTGTGGCTGTTAGCTATTGAAGCAAACACCCTGCGATAAAATTTCTGGACATTTCAGGATTCTGACTTTTGACACCCTTTCTTAGAATTTCTCGACTTTTTACCAAATATTATACTTGGAGGGCACTTTCAAATTCACAGAGGTGGACAGAAAGAGCAGTGACTTTTACTTTGATGTTGGCTCAGGAAAAGGAGCATAAAGTTTTGTGTATATATGTGTGCCATACCTCTGTAAGATACTATCCATTTGCCAATAAATTTTTATTCCATGGTGCTCAAATGAATGACTCCTCGTCTTTCAGAGCTGTCCATCTTCCTTAGGAACATCAGTGATGCAGGCATCAACTCACCTCTGTTCTGCCAAGATAGCAGTTCTGGGCTTGGGTAAGGAACCAGAAATTCCTTTGAGGAGATGATTATCTCATCAAGGAAAGGTCTGTATTCTAATTTATTTATTTATTTTTTACTATGAAAAGTTTCAGAATTTTATTTGGAATGCTGAGATTTATAGAGAAACAGACAAAGATGGTACTTCTAGTTTCTCAGAGAACCCATAGGATGAACTTTTCTTTACCTTCACTTACCATTTAGGAAAGGGCTATAAGGAATAAAAGAGACATTTATCATCATCTCTCCAGGAAGGGAGGGTAACCTACCCCAGTGTTCTTGCCTGGAGAATCCCATGGACATAGGAGCCTGGTGGGCTGCCGTCTGTGGGGTCGCGAAGAGTCGGACACGACTGAAGAGCTACCATTAAACTGCCCCAGACAAATCAGTCTCTTTCTCCTCCTCCCCACACCTTCCTTAAAGCTCTGTGTGTGTGTGTGTGTGTGTGTGTGTTTGTGTGTGTGTGTGCTTAGTCACTCAGTTGTGTCTGACTCTTTGCGACCCTATGAACTGTAGCCTGCCAGGTTCATCTGTCCATGGGGATTTTCCAGGCAAGAATACCAGAGTGGGTTGCCATGTCCTCTCCCTTCCTGGAGAGATGATGATAAATGTCTCCAAGGGATCTACCCAATCCAGGGATCGAACCCAAGTCTCCAGCATCACAGGTGGTATCTTTACGGAAGTGTTTCTAATCACAGTACATTTGGGTCATGGCAAATCATCTGCAGAAAGAACCAGTGAACTAGTAAAGTTAGAATTTTTAACTAGGACAACTTGCATTCATCATGGATTTTCAAGTTCTAATTTTAACCGATTTGTATTTGAGGTTTCATTTTTCAAAAATGTTTTTCCTGCTTAAGATGAAGAATTTTGAAAACCATTTTATTAAATCATTTGTATATCCCATTAATTAATCTAGGCTTGTTATCATTATATTTTACAATGTAATTAAATCTTTTAGACAAGTACTATGAGCTTATTTAAAATATATAATATAACATTGACAAGGAACTCCAAGAAGAGAAGCAACTTTTTTTCTTTTTCTCTTTGTATATCTGCAGAAGCAACTTAAGGCATTTTAATGCCAGAAATAATGCATGAGTGAATCTTATCATGATGAGCAGAACCATGTCTTTAAAAAAATATTTGCTTTATGATTTTTGATAGTGCACTTTTATATTCTTCAAGAGGTACTACATTTGTAAGATAACTTTGCTAAGATCCTGAGTAACTGTAACTTTCAGTTGCTCAGCTGGATCTGACTCCTTGTGAATGCATTGACTATAGCCTGCCAAGCTCCTCTCTCCAAGGGATTCTCCAGGCAAGAATACTGGAGTGGGTTGCCATTTCCTTCTTCAGCAAAATTAGAACATCTCTTACATACATGTGGTCAGTCAGTCAGTTCAGTTGCTCAGTTATGTCTGACTCTTTGAGACTCCATGGACTGCAGCAAGCCAGGCCTCCCTGTCCATCACCAACTCCCGGAGTCTACTCAAACTCATGTCCATTGAGTCAGTGATGCCATCCAACCATCTCATCCTCTGTCATCCCCTTCTCCTACTGCCTTCAATCTTTCCCAGCATTAGGGTCTTCTCCAATGAGTCAGTTCTTTGCATCAGGTGGCCAAAGTATTAGAGCTTCAGCTTCACCATCAGTCTTTCCAATGAATAGTCAGGACTGACTTCCTTTAGGATGGACTGGTTGGATCTCCTTGCAGTCCAAGGGACTCTCAAGAGTCTTCTCCAACACCACAGTTCAGAAGCATCAATTCTTTGGTGCTCAGCTCTCTTTACAGTCCAACTCTCACATCCATACATGACTACTGGAAAAACCATAGATTTGACTAGATGGAGCTTCATTGGCAAATGAATGTCTCTGCTTTTTAATATGCTGTCTAGGTCAGTTAACTATTCTTCCAAGGAGAAGCATCTTTTAATTTCATGGCTGCAGCCACTTTCTGCAGTGATTTTGGAGCCGCCCAAAATAAAGTCTGTCACTGTTTCCACTGTTTCTCCATTTTTTTTACCATGAAATGATGGGACCAGATGCCATGATCTTAGTTTTCTGAATGTTGAGCTTTAAGCCAACTTTTTCACTCTCCTCTTTCACTTTCATCCAGAGGCCCTTTAGTTCTTCTTTGCTTTCTGCCATAAGGGTGGTGTTATCGGCGTATCTGAGGTTGTTGATATTTCTCCTGGCAATCTTGATTCCAGCTTGTGCTGCATCCAGTCCAGCATTTCTCATGATGCACTCTGCATATAAGTTAAATAAGCAGGGTGACAATATACAGCCCTGATGCACTCCTTTCCTCATTTGGAACCAGTCTGTTGCTCTATGTCCAGTTCTAACTGTTGCTTCCTGACCTGCATACAGATTTCTCAAGAGGCAGGTCAGGTGACATGGTCTGGTATTCCCATCTCTTGAAGAATTTTCCACAATTTGTTCTGATCCACACAGTCAAAGGCATAATCAATAAAGCAGAATTGTTATCTGGAACTCTCTTGCTTTTTCGATGATCCAACGGATGTTGGCAATTTGATCTCTGGTCCCTCTGCCTTTCTAAATCCAGCCTGAACATATGGAAGTTCACAGCTCACGTACTGTTGAAGCCTGGCTTGGAGATTTTGAGTATTACTTAACTAGCATGTGAGATGAGTGCAATTGTGTGGTAGTTTGAACATTCCTGGCATTACCTTTCTTTGCGATTGGAATGAAAACTGACATTTTCCAGTCATGTAGATTCTGCTGAATTTTCCAAATTTGCTGGCATTTGAGTGCAACACTTTCACAGCATCAAAATCTTTTAGGATTTGAAAGAGCTCAACTGGAATTCCATCACCGGCACTAGCTTTGTTCGTAGTCATGCTTCCAAAGGCCCACAAGACTTCGCATTCCAGAATGTCTGGCTCTAGGTGAATGATCACCACTGTAATTATCTGGGTCATGAAGATCTTTTTTGTATAGTTCTTTTGTGTATTTTTGCCACCTCTTCTTAAGATCTTCTGCTTCTGTTAGGTCCATACCGTTTCTGTCCTTTATTGTGCCCATCTTTGCATGAAATGTTCCCTTGGTATCTCTAATATTCTTGAAGAGATCTTTAGTCTTTCCCATTCTATTGCTTTCCTTTATGTCTTTGCATTGATCACTGAGGAAGGCTTTCTTATCTCTCCTTGCTATTCTTTGGATCTCTGCATTCAAATGGGTATATCTTTCCTTTTCTCCTTTGCCTTTCACTTCTCTTCTTTTCACAGTTATTTGCAAGGCCTCCTCAGCCAACCATTTTGCCTTTTTGCATTTCTTTTTCTTGGGGATAGTCTTGATCCCTGCCTCCTGTACAATGTCATGAACGTCCGTCCATAGTTCATCAGGCACTCTATTAGATTGAATCCCTTGAATCTATTTTTCACTTCCACTGTATAATCATAAGGGATTTGATTTAGGTCATACCTAAAGGGGCTAGTGGCTTTCTCTGCTGCTGCTAGTGCTAAGTCACTAGAGTTGTGTCCAGCTCTATGCAAACCCATAGAGGGCAGCCCACCAGGCTCCCCTGTCCCTGGGATTCTCCAGGCAAGAACACTGGAGTGGGTTGCCATTTCCTTCTCCAATGCATGAAAGTGAAAAGTGAAAGTGAAGTCGTTCAGTCGTGCCTGACCCTCAGCGACCCCATGGGCTGCAGCCTTCCAGGCTGCTCCGTCCATGGGATTTTCCAGGCAAGAGTACTGGAGTTGGGTAGTGGCTTTCTCTACTTTATTCAATTTAAGTCTGAATTTGGCAATAAAGATTTCATGATCTGAGCCACAGTCAGCTCCTGGTCTTATTTTTGTAGACTGTACAGAGCTTCTCCATCCTCAGCTGCAAAGAATATAATCAATCTGATTTTGGTATTTACCATCTGGTGATGTCTGTAGAGTCTTGTGTTGTTGGAAGAGGATGTTTGCTATGACAGTGCGTTCTCTTGGCAAAGCTCTATTAGCCTTTGCCCTGCTTCATTCTGTACTCCATGGCCAAATCTGCCTGTTACTCCAGGTATTTCTTGACTTTCTACTTTTGCATTCCAGCCCCCTATTTGAAAAGCACATCTTTTTTGGGTGTGAAGAACTAGAAGGTCTTCTAGGTCTTCATAGAAATGTTAAACTTCAGCTTCTTTAGCATTATTGGTTGGGGCATAGACTTGGATTACTGTGATATTAAATGGTTTGCCTTGGAAACGAACAGAGATCATTCTGTTGTTCTTGAGATTGCATCCAGGTACTGCATTTCAGGTATCCATATTTATTTACATTAATCATTCAAACTTGAAAACAGTCATTGCTCCATTTCATCAACTTATTTTGCTCAAGGAACCTATTTCTCCAGGCATGTCTTTAGCTCATGCTAAACTCAGCTTTTCCCTCTTAAGTCCTAACAGTGATTATTCCAGTTCGAGTAAGAGGCAAATTTGGCCTTGGAGTACAGAATGAAGCCGGGCAAAGGCTAATAGAGTTTTGCCAAGAAAATGCACTGGTCATAGCAAACACCCTCTTCCAACAACACAAGAGAAGACTCTACACATGGACATCACCAGATGGTCAACACTGAAATCAGATTGATTATATTCTTTGCAGCCAAAGATGGAGAAGCTCTATACAGTCAGCAAAAACAAGACCGGGAGCTGACTGTGGCTCAGATCATGAACTCCTAATTGCCAAATTCAGACTTAAATTGAAGAAAGTAGGGAAAACCACTAGGAGAAGGGATGGTGGAGCCTGGTGGGCTGCCGTCTATGGGTTTGCACAGAGTTGGACACGACTGAAGCAAGTTAGCAGCAGCAGCAGCAGCAGCAGCAGGGAAAACCATTAGACCATTCAGGTATGACCTAAATCAAATCCCTTATGATTATACAGTGGAAGTGAGAAATAGATTTAAGGGACTATCTGATAGACAGAGTGCCTGATGAACTATGGATGGAGGTTTATGACATTGTACAGGAGACAGGGATCAAGACCATCCCCATGGAAAAGAAATGCAAAAAAGCAAATGGCTGTCTGGGGAGACCTTACGAAGAGCTGTGAAAAGAAGAGAATTGAAAAGCAAAGGAGAAACGGAAAGATATAAGCATCTGAATGCAGAGTTCCAAAGAATAGCAAGAAGGGATAAGAAAGCCTTCCTCAGGGATCAATGCAAAGAGATAGAGGAAAACAACAGAATGGGAAAGACTAGAGATCTCTTCAAGAAAATTAGAGATACCAAGGGAACATTTCATGCAAAGATGGGCTCGATAAAGGACAGAAATGGTACAGACCTAACAGAAGCAGAAGATATAAAGAAGAGGTGGCAAGAATACACAGAAGAACTGTACAAAAAAGATCTTCATGACCAAGATAATCATGATGGTGTGATCACTCACCTAGAGCCAGACATCCTGGAATATGAAGTCAAGTGGCCTTAGAAAGCATCACTATGAACAAAGCTAGTAGAGGTGATGGAATTCTAGTGGAGCTATTTCAAATCCTGAAAGATGATGCTGTGAAAGTGGTGCACTCAATTTGCCAGCAAATTTGGAAAACTCAGCAGTGGCCACAGGACTGGAAAAGGTTAGTTTTCATTCCAGTCCCAAAGAAAGGCAATGCCAATAGGATTATTCCAAGAAGAAGTAAATTGATTTTGATGGAAAAACTTCTAAGATTTCTAGAGTTTGCTGCAATGTTAAACAAGAGTTCCTCATTACTTAAAAACTGCATGTTTAAATATTTTGAAATATATCTCTGTCTTTCTATCTATCTACCTTCCTACCTACCTATCTACATTTGAGTTCAATTTGCCTCTTGAAGTCTAGATTGTAATACCAATGCTTAAAAGAATAATATGTATAATTTTGTAGTGATTTTTCATATACATAAAGCTTTGTTTTCTTTTTAAATTTTTATTATTCTCTCTTCATATGAATCTGTGGACTCACCTGGAATGGTCTGTTTCTAAGACCATAGCAAGTCCAGGTCCTTATGTAGATTATAAACAATGTATTAGTAAATTCATTCCACTTTAATGAATGATTCTGGTTATAAAAGAGTGTTCTGCCTCCTTATTGCCTTGCTTTACTGTATATCAGATTTGTCAGGCATATAAAATATCAAATTACTAAATGCTAATTGTATTAGAGTTTTATGCAGCTCATGTGTACAAATGTTCTATGTCTTGTTAAAGACAGCAACAAGAAGGATTTTAAGAATTTGGATGTAAAGCAATTTTCTGCTTCATAAAATACAGTTAGTGTCATCTTATGTTAATAGAAGCATTTTTGGATGTGTAGCTTTTTTTCTTCAACTTTCCTTTTTATGAAACTGACTTGGTATTCCAGAGGACTCCTTCAACACAGATTGAAAAATTATTTATAGTAAAAGCTATAGAAGCCTATGGAGAATATCTATCTAGACCTGAATCTTCATGCTAATAGTTCAGAAGACCCATCAATTCAACATTCTCAGAATGAATTCTTTATTATTCATTTTCAAACACTAAGATATTCATTTGACCTTGTCCTTCATTTACTGTCTGCTGTTTCCTTAGGCGATAATTATTACAACTATCTGGTTTATCCCAGTGTCACTGTTTTCTTCAATAAACCTCGCAAAACCAGTCAAAATCTTCTTTTGAAATAACGTATTTGGAATACGTGTTTTGCTTTTCTTCTTCTTAATCAACATATCTGTTACAGGTACTCCATTTTTCTGGCAAAGTTTCCTATAAAGGGTCAATTAGTAAGTATTTCAGGCCAGCTGGTCTTGTGATCTCTGTCACAGGAATTCCTTTATGGAGAATAATTGAACTTAACCTAGCAATTCTACTCTTTGCCTTAGATCCTGAATACGCAAAAATAGTTAAAACTTAGACAAGAGCAAAGATTTCCATAATGGTGTTAGGTAGGGTGATCATATAATTAATGTATAGTGGGAACATCTATTTCTGCTTTATTGACTATGCCAACTCCTTTGACTGTGTGGATCACAATAAACTGTGGAAAATTCTGAGAGAGAGGGGAATATCAGACCACCTGACCTGCCTCTTAAGAAATCTATATGCAGGTCAGGAAGCAACAGTTAGAACTGGACATGGAACAACAGACTGGTTCCAAATAGGAAAAGGAGTACGTCAAGGCTGTATATTGTCACCCTGCATATTTAACTTATATGCAGAGTACATCATGAGAAATGCTGGGCTGGAAGAAGCACAAGCTGGAATCAAGATTGCCGGGAGAAATATCAATAACCTCAGATATGCAGATGACACCACCCTTATGGCAGAAAGTGAAGAGGAACTAAAAAGCATCTTGATGAAAGTGAAAGAGGAGAGTAAACAAGTTGGCTTAAAGCTCAACATTCAGAAAACTAAGACCATGGCATCATCACTTCATGGGAAATAGATGGGGAAACAGAAAAAACAATGTCAGACTATTTTGTTGGGCTCCAAAATCACTGCAGATGGTGACTGCAGCCATGAAATTAAAAGACACTTACTCCTTGGAAGGAAGGTTATAACCAACCTAGATAGCATATTCAAAAGCAGAGATATTACTTTGCCAACAAAGGTCCGTCTAGTCAAGACTATGGTTTTTCCTGTGGTCATGTATGGATGTGAGAGTTGTACTGTGAAGAAAGCTGAGTGCCAAAGAATTGATGCTTTTGAACTGTGGTGTTGGAGAAGACTCTTGAGAGTCCCTTGGACTGCAAGGAGATCCAACCAGTCCATTCTGAAGGAGATCAGCCCTGGGATTTCTTTGGAAGGACTGATGCTAAAGCTGAAACTCCAGTACTTTGGTCACCTCATGCGAAGAGTTGACTCATTGGAAAAGACTCTGATGCTGGGAGGGATTGGGAGCAGGAGGAGAAGGGGACGACAGAGGATGAGATGGCTGGATGGCATCACGGACTCATTGGACGTGAGTCTGAGTGAACTCTGCGAGATGGTGATGGACAGGGAGGCCTGGTGTGCTACGGTTCATGGGGTCGCAAAGAGCTGGGCATGACTGAGCGACTGACCGAACTGGGAACCACTACGCTTTGGAGAGAGAAAGACATGGTGTACTGAGATGATGGGCTCCTGCAGGCTTGTACTGAGGAAACTGGGCACATGGCATTTAGAGCATGGATCTAATCCTCACACTTCGCAGACATTTCTAGCAGACAAATTCTGTGCTCAATTTTGGTAAATCTTTTTAGTCAGGTTTTCCAGTGTATTTATCTCCTACCACATTCACTTTATCTTAGACAATCTAGGTTTATGCTTGCATACAAACATTTAAATCTGTGAAGTATTTTATGCCACTTCCTCTGAAATATGGATGGCATCAAGGATTCTTCTCTATTTTCATAGACAATGCATGGACTCA
Organism: Capra hircus; assembly: GCF_001704415.2. Lineage (NCBI taxonomy): Eukaryota > Metazoa > Chordata > Mammalia > Artiodactyla > Bovidae > Capra > Capra hircus. The sequence goes on along the minus strand of NC_030820.1, from coordinate 21,047,830 downwards.
TTTTAACTCCGTCTTCTGATATGAGTAGAAAACTTGACACAGACAAAAAACGATACAGGACTAACTCTCCTATATGAAATGAACTGTCCATATGCCATTTTTACTGCATGCAATCTTAATGGATTATTTGCAAATAATTTTCCCCATCTATGTGATGTTGTTATTTTCCTGCAATTCCCAATTTTAATTTTTTTCTTAATGAGGACTCTAGCTTGCCATTTACTCACTTTGCATGGATATAACTTCAATTACTAAAGGAAATTTTATATGTATCTTTTATAACAAATCATTCAGATACATTTTGAATAGAGGTTAGTGTATATATGCTGCTAAGTCGCTTCAGTCATGTCCGAGTCTGTGTGACCACATAGACGGCAGCCCACCAGGCTCCCCGTCCCTGGGATTCTCCAAGCAAGAACACTGGAGTGGGTTGCCATTTCCTTCTCCAGTAAATATGTTATTAATAATAAACTCCTTTAAGTGGGCAAGAGGAGGCCTTCTTCTTTTTTGGGTTGCTCATCCAGTTTGTGAATGTTCTTAGCAAAGTCACATATACTAAGAGTAGGCATAGAAACCTAATGGAGATACTTATTTATTTTTCCCTTCATCTCTCCAACCACCCATCTTTCAAAAATTTTTATTTTAGATCCTGGCTCCACTGGTTACTAATGTCAGGACCTTGGCTAAGCTTCTTAACCTTCTTAATTCTCATGTACTTAATCTATGAAACAGGGATCTTAAAAACCTCTTAATGTGATTGCAAAGACTGAATAAAATAATGAATTTAGAATTAAAAGATTAGTGGAAGTAAAGGCTTTCCTGTGATGCCTAGCCATGGTAATAAAGAAAAAAAGGTAGGTACTATAATTATGTTAAGCATCTCCAAGGTAAGGCATTCTTCCCCTTAAAATAACCCCTTTGTCTTTTCTTTTCAAGCTCATGCAATTTAGTGGCAGCAGGAAATCTGGGCAAAGATGAAATAAACCTGTGTGCTAGCAGAGTGCAGAAGAGAAAGAGATGAATTCTGATCAGGGCACAGTTCAATACAGAGGTCTTCTCTGGTGGCTGAAAGACATTATTTTAGGAATATAATATCTGTGTATTTTTAGGAGAGCCTGTCATTAGAAACTGCTGCAGACAAGGTCATGATACATGGAGAGAACAGTCCCCCCTTGAAATATGAATTGTCATTGAAGGGAAAATTTGAGATCTGGGATGAAGGAGAAAGTGGTTCTCTAGAAAGGAGAAAAAAAAAAATGAGTGTCACTAATCCGGAATTTGCTGATCTATTTTATAATAATCCAGAAAAGGAAAATTGGAATGCTAGTCTTTGTTCAGGCTTCCCCGGTAGCTCAGGTGGTAAAGGATCCGCCTGCAGTGCAGGAGACCCTGGTTCGATTCCTGGGTCGGGAAAATCCCCTGGAGAAGGGGTAGGCTACCCACGTCAATATTCTTGAGCTTCCCTGGTTGCTCAGTGAGTAAAGAATCTCCCTGTAATATAGGAGACTTGGGTTTTATCCCTTGGGTTTTATCCCTTCCCTTCTAGGGAAGATCCCCTAGAAGAGGGCAAGGCAACCCACTCTAGTATTGTTGCCTAGAGAATCCCCATGGACACAGGAACCTGGCTGGCTGCAGTTCCATGACTGAGTAACTAAGCATAGCACAGTCTTTGTTCAACCAATAGATCACTTTTATCCTGAAATATCTTCTTTGTTTTTCCCTAATAAAGTATTATCAGCTTGGTCAGATTGCCTTACAGTCATATAGAAAGATACCTCTCTGGAAGAACACTATTTAGATGTTCATAGAGCTAAAGAAATAACAGCATTGTTACATGCATTGTATCTCTGACTCAAGACTTGAGAGAAAATAAACTCTTTAGCATTTAGAAAATTTCCTAAAAGTCTTAAGTAGCATGTTCATATCAAGAAGTATAAAATAATATTTCAGCTTTTCTCGGAGAAAGATTTTCAGTTCAATTCAGTCACTCAGTCATGTCCAACTCTTTGCAACACCATGAACTGCACAATGCCAGGCCTCCCTGTCCATCACCAACTCCTGGAGTTTACCCAAACTCATGTCCATTGAATCAGTGATGCCATCCAACCATCTCATCCTCTGTCATCCCCCTCTCCTCTTGCCCTCAACCCTTCCCAGCATCAGGGTCTTTTCAAATGAGTCAGCTCTTTGCATCAGGTGGCCAAAGTACTGGAGTTTCTGCTTCAACATCAATCCTTCCAATGAACACCCAGGACTGATCTCCTTTTGGATGGACTGGTTGGGTCTCCTTGCAGTCCATGGGACTCTCAAGAGTCTTCTCCAACACCACAGTTCAAAAGTATCAATTCTTCTGCACTCAGGTTTCTTCATAGGCCAACTCTCACATCCATACATGACTACTGGAAATAAAAAAGCCTTGACTAGACAGACTTTTGTTGACAAAGTAATGTCTCTGCTTTTAAATATGCTGTCTAGGTTGGTCATAGCTTTCATTCCAAGGAGTAAGCATCTTTTAATTTCATGAGAAAGATTTTAGCAGAAAGCAAAAATTCAGAAACTATCCAATGGTACTTTTATCATTTTCTTATGTAAGTGTTGAAAGAGCTGACTTGAATATGAATATATTGTATTTTGAACATTTTTCTACATCTTGACATAAGATTTCCAGCAAAACAAATACTTAAACCAACAGACTATTTTTTACTAAATGTTCTCTTCTTACCACAATATGTCTTTGCATTATAAGACTGTTAATCTAAGGTTCACCTAATATCAATAGTTTTTTCTATTTTTTTAACATGGAAGCCAACTGTGAACTTTGGTTTTTACTTTTAAATGTTGGTTTCCTTGTACTTTAAGGATCTTTTTTCCTTATAATAATTTAGAACCTACTATTTTTATTTTTATTTTTTTTTTAAATTTTTTTTTATTTTTTAAATTTTAAAATATTTAATTCTTACATGCGTTCCCAAACATGAACCCCCCTCCCACCTCCCTCCCCACAACATCTCTCTGGGTCATCCCCATGCACCAGCCCCAAGCATGCTGCACCCTACGTCAGACATGGACTGGCGATTCAATTCTTACATGACAGTATGGATGTGAGGGCGATCTGGTTGCGACATCTGTCACCCCATTGATCGCCAGGGTTGATTCGGCTGATCTGGCTGGCTAGGCGGGTGTCCCCTTCCTCCCTCACCGCTCCATGTGCGTCCCTCCCGAAGCTGCGCGCTCGGTCGAAGAGGACGACCATCCCCGATAGAGGAGGACCGGTCTTCGGTCAAGGGTATACGAGTAGCTGCGCTCCCCTGCTAGAACCTCCAAACAAGCTCTCAAGAACCTACTATTTTTAAATTGAAAAATTCAATTTCATTCTTGGACAATTAAATTGTAACTATTTCCAGGGGAACTCATTATTGCATTGGTACAAACCAGCTAAGGGAATGGAATATGTAATTTAGCACTAGAATGATCCCTTTTTAGCTACTCCATATATGTTTGTTAGATTGCATTTGTTGAAGTTTAGTTTTCTAAATTATAACCAAATAAAATGCAGCCACCAAAGTTGGCTAACACATAAGCAAAACTTGAAAATCACTTGGATAATCTTGAAAAAGCAAGTATAAACAGATGTGATGCTAAATAATTCTACAGATTTTATCTTTAGTTTGCCAAATGGTGCTCAGATGGAATGCAAACACAGCATCATTCACTGACTGGAAAATCAAAGACAACTTTAAAGATGCCTTGATATTTCAGGTGGGACTTCGTTACCAGGAGATTTGGCTCAAGCACCTGTTGCTTTAGATTTTGTAAAAAAGAAAGCTGGTTTCCAATCTGTATTCACAGTTATCCATCCAGAGAGATTGGCAGATGTCCAGTGGCAGAAAGGAGACAGAGACCAAAATGCAAAATATACGATAGATGAAAAATAGAGAGCTTTAGATTATAGGTAGATAAAATACATAGTTCAGTACTTTTTTTTTTTTCAAAAAGAATTAAATGCATTTTATATCCAAAAGGCTAATAAATCCAATGCATCTCTTCTGGAGAAAGAAATATTGCCCATACATTCAGCATTGATAATTTTCTGTTCCTGAAAGGCTCTTTAACTTTAGAATTTTCTGAAAGAGTATCCAAATTTTCTTAATACACTTTAACATCTATTTCCTTTCTTTTAATATTTATTGATTGATTTGGTGTAGGTATTATGTACATATGTAAGTTCAAACTCTATAAAAGGGATTCTGATGAAATGATATTCTCTTTTTATGTCAATTTCCAATTCATGGCAGTTTTCCCAAAGGTGAACTCTGTTACTAGTATCTCATGTACCTTTTCAAAAGTACTCTCTATATCAGAATACACTGACATCACACCTCATTATACTATTAGAATTAATTCACACACAAAAATCTGTACACTATTCAAGCCGACCATGGAATCCTTAGAAGGAAATAAAAGTAGACTCTAAATCTGTATTCTTAAAAGACAACTTTGTTTGTGCTATATTTCAAGATAACCTAATTAAGAGATGTACTAAGATTCTTTATTTAAATTTGAATGATTATAAAGGGCCTTACACTAAAATAAATTCAAAATTTAGTTCACTGCCTATAAGCCCTGCATGTCAAAAACAATTATCTTGGATGTATAGTATTTCTAGAAGTATCTTTGCTCTTTTAGAACAGTGAATTTCTACTTTGGAAGCAGTAATTTAAAATTTAATTTAAAAATTCAGAAATCAAACATGTTCCAACAGTTCTAAGAAGCCAACAATGTTCCAAAATAATCTTATTTATTTATTATATATGCTACACTTGGCCAAAATTTTCTTGTTTTCTATCATCATCATCTATTTTGTTAACTCTTGATAGATTTTAACAACAAATATTTTTGCCTTCAGAACTTTTGTTCTGTAGCATTTCTCTATTCCAAATGAAGAACAAGTGTTTCCACTCTGTAGGCTTACAGGATTCTCAGCCTGCGTGTGAAAGAGCAGCATTCCCACTGTACCAGTCTCGCATTACCCAGGACCCCCTGAGGAGGGCTGTTAAAAAGCTAAATCCTTGGGCTTCACCCTGGACTTACTGAATATGAATCCCTTGGAGGTTTTCAGAGATATTTGCATATTAACAAGCTTTGGTAGCAAGTCTTATCTTTTTTTTTAACTGGAAGATAATTGCTTTACAATATTGTGTTGGTTTCTGCTATACAACAACGTGAATCAGTCATAAGTATATATATGTCCCCTCCCTGTTGAACCGCCCTTACGTCTCCCACCACATCCCACCCCTCTGGCTTGTCACAGAGCACTGGCTTGAGTTCCCTGTGTTATTCAGCAACTTCCCACTAGTTGTCTACTTTGCATATGGTAATGTATATGTTTCAATGCTTTATTTGCAGTTCTTTACTGTACTTGTGTGAGAGAACTACTGAACTTACAGTCATTCAGATGCAAAGAACTTAAGAAGCAAACATATCTAGATGAAATATTGATTTCACATTTTAGCATATACAGTCAAAGAGCTTTATTGATTTGTCCAAGATCAGTCAGTTAACTCTTGTCTGTGGCTCTAGGTGTTCAGACATCCAGTCTGAATTTACTTCAGACAACAAAACGTGGCTTCCTCTCTAGTTTCAATTTTGGGAATTTTGATTCCTTTTGAATAACTCAGGAACACTTCCTCCGTTTAGGGCTCCTCTTGAAGTTTGGCTGGTTAGTACTCCCTGACACAGAAAGTCCAATACACTTAATAGGTATACACTAAAGAGAAGGAATTTCATTTAGTTTAGATTTGTGCTACTGTGGTCACCAGTTTCAGATTTTTGGGCAATTTATCCACTGTTGCTGAGTGTATATAATTAAAGCCTAATGTTTCCTTGATGCCTTCAATTAGAAGTGACAGCAATTGTTTTCTTCTTGTCTATCAGAAAGAACAGTTAGAACTGCACATGGAACAACAGACTTTCCAAATAGGGAAAGGAGTACGTCAAGGCTGTATACTGTCACCATGCTTATTTAACTTATATGCAAAGTACTTCATGAGAAATACTGGACTGGATGAAGCACAAGCTGGAATCAAGATTGCCAGGAGAAATTTCAATAACATCAGGTATGCAGATGACACCACCCTTATGGCAGAAAGTGAACAGTAACTAAAAAGCCTTGTGATGAAAGTGAAAGAGGAGAGTGAAAAAGTTGTCTTAAAACTCAACATTCAGAAAACTAAGATTATGGCATCTGGTCCCATCACTTCATGGCAAATGCTGTGTAAACAGTGGAAACAGTGACAGACTTTATTTTGGGGGGTCCCAAAATCACTACAGATGGTGACTGCAGTCATGAAATTATAAGACGCTTGCTCCTTAGAGGAAAAGTTATGACTGAACTAGAGAGCATATTAAAAAGCAGAGACATTACTTTGCTCACAAAAGTCCGTCTAGTCAAAGCTATGATTTTACTAGTAGTCATGTATGGACGTGAGAGTTAGACTATAAAGAAAGCTGAGTGCAGAAGAATTGATGCTTTTGAACTGTGGTGTTGGAGAAGACTCTTGAGAGTCCATTGGACTGCAAAGAGATCAAATAAGTACATCCTAAAAGAAATTAGTCCTGAATATCCATTGAAACGACTGATGCTGAAGCTGAAACTCCAATACTTTGGCTACCTGATGCAAAGAACTGACTCATCTGAAAAGACCCTGATGCTGGGAAAGATTGAAGGCAGGAGGAGAAAGGGATGACAGAGGATAAGGTGGTTGGATGGCATAACTGACTCAATGGACATGAGTTTGAGTAAACTCTGGGAGTTGGTGATGAACAGGGAGGCCTGGTATGCTGCAGTCCATGGGGTCACAAAGAGTCAGACACGACTGAGCTACTGAACTGAACTGATCATAAGTAGGCAAAGTGACAGAGCACTCCAATTAATTTTTATCAATGAAATAATTTTTTGTATCTGATATAAGTACATAAGTAAGGAGATCCCTTCAATCAAAGAAAAAGTAGATTTTGCTATAGTTATGAATAACTTTCACATTTTGTATCTAAATCTGACATTCAATTTATATACTGAAAAGAATAATATTTTTGGCACTCAAAATGTTACTAATCAGTAATTCTTTCAAGCAGATAGAAGAGATTTCAACTTGAAAGTCAGTATATTGGAACACACATCAATAAAAGTTTATTTAAAAAATTTAAAACTAAGTGAGTTATAAATCTCCATCTGAAACTAGGTGTATTTTCAAACAGAACTTTATTCTACCCCAATCCACTGAAATAAGTCTAATTATAATTAATTTTGGATCAGGGCTTCTAGATTTCTTAATGGCTTCTATTTGATTATTAGGTCTGGACTTGACACCGTATCACAAAAGTTAATAGGTTTCCTTCCTTATGTGAAAAAACCATATAAATGAATAATTTACAAGTAGCTTCCTATGTGAATTTATTAGACCATACTGTCAAAAGTGTTACAGACTAGAGCTTTGTCCAAGATAAAAAGGTGCATTTGAATAGGTAAAATTATACTCACTCTATCTACTGACCTATCTTAATTTTATAAATTTCAGACTTGACCATAATTTCAGAGTATATGGCTTGTCACACAAGAATCATAGGTTCCTGATCCTCTCCTTCAGTCTTAAAACCTTGGATTAAATTAAGCCTTACTATTAAATCAGACCAACTTTACATGGCTTTGTACGACCCTCTAGGGCTTCCCTTGTGGCTCAGGTGGTAAAGAATCCATCTGCAATGTGGAAGACCTAGGTTTGATCCCTGGGTTGGGAAGATCCCCTGGAGAAGGAAAAGGCTACCACTCTGGTATTCTGGCCTGGAGAATTCCATGGACTCTATAGTCCATGGGGTCGCAAAGAGTTGGACACTACTGAGCGACTTTCATTCATTCATTCATTCATTCATGGCCCTCTAAGGATTATAGTGGAGTTGCATGTTACTTCAGGGCTAGATATTGAGAGGGGTAAGTAAGAAAAAATCATACTCAGTCAAAATATGCTTGGAATTCCCTTAGTTAACAGGCCTCTCAGGAGCCTGACATTCTGTTCTTCCTTCAATATCAGAGTGGGCTATGGAGTGTGAGGTTCTTGGTCATGAAGTTGTTGGCTTGCTTCTTTGAACCATATGATAATGAAAAATACCCACTGTGTCTTTGAACACTAGAGTCCCACTCAGTGCAGCGAAGGTACCTGCATTAAGGGGCACAAAGGACCAAGATCAAGGGACAAAGATATATTCAAATCACCCTGGTGCTGTTTTTTAGAAGCATAAGATTACTGACTGGTGAAAGGTGAGATCAGCTGCACAATATAAATTTGTTCTCTCCAACTCCCTTTTTTCTCCCAAATGTAGGCAATTTAATTTCTGTAAGCTCAATGAAAATATGAGAAGAATTCTCTTTTAAAAAATTAGATGTGCTTTTATTTGTTGTTGCTGTTGTTGTTTAGTCTCTCAGCCATATCTGACTGTTTTGGGACTTCATCGACTATAGCCCACGAGGCTCAGGTGTCCATGGGATTTCCCAGGCAAGAATACTGGAGTGGGTTGCATTTCCTACTCCAGCAGATGTGCATTTATATCCTTAATTAATTTAGGTTGATATTATATTTCATATTGTTAATGAATTACTAGCCAATATTTCTGATGTTATGCATTTCCAAAATTTTTGAAATGTATTACATGTGATTCTTCCTATTTCTCTTTTTGTTACTTGCAAATAAATCCAATTCATTTAGTGGAAAATAACAGGCAGTGCCAGAAGATGCTCAGGGGGATGCAGTAGAAATAATAGGTTAAAAAAACAGAGAAGAGTTATTCAGAAACATCTCTCCCTCATCTCTATTTTTTCTTAAGCAAATATGTTATAGTATTCTTCTGTAGATCCATGTCTCTACCACTAGGAGAGGTTTGCCTATTGTATTTATTCTTCTGATGGGTGGAATCATAGAATATATTTATTACCAAATTTTTACCAGTACCAGTCTTATGACTTTGACTGGAACTAAGCAATTATAAGTTGGAAAATTCTTTTAAAATGAGGCACCAATAGACTAACTCCTCAGTGTTCAGAGTGCTTAATGATAAATGTTGACATTTTATGCTGGGCATCCCCATAATTCTTTCTATAGCCATGTGGTTGACACTGACAAAGCCAATGGGGAGAAATGGCCAAAGTGAGCAATTAGAATTCTCAGTAAAGTGGAAATTTCTGGCCTCAATTATCTCACAGTTCAGTCTAGCCTGTATGCATTGGAATCCTTTATTAGGTCCAGTGCTGTGTTGGGTGCTGTGGGAGACATGAAAATGAGTAAGACTCAGATTGCATTTCTACCCTTTAAAGAATTTATGTTCTTTTATGTCCTCTTTGTTGGTTCCTCCTTTTGTCATTAACTTCATGTGGCAAAATTCAAATCACAGCAAAGAGTATATAAGGAAAAGCAATATTCATTCTCTTCCTGCCCCTGTTCATTATCATTTCCCTGGAGACAAATATGTTTATCAGTCTTATAGATATTTTCTCTGAGATATTCTCTGTCTAAACAAACATACATGCATACAAATACTTTAAACAATTTTATGTAATGGAAAATCAGCATCATACCTCATTATGCCAAGCCATAGGCTGGTTCCTGGGATGTCTTCTATTTTCAATTTATATTCTCTACACAGCTGATCTCATTCAGTCCACTGAATTTAAATGCTATCTATATGATAATAGCTGTCCAATCTGAGCTTCTAGCCATAACCTTTTCCTGGAATTTTTGGCTCATATATCCCTACCCACCCAGTATTTCTACCTGGAAGTCTGACAGGTACCTTAAACTTAAAGTCTTTATTTATTAAAGAGTTTACCCCAACCAAACTCTCTATTTCTCCCTACCCTAGCCTCTATCTCATATGCCATCTTGCCTATCTCAAAAAGTGAGCACCAGCATCCATCAAACTGGTCAAACAAAAATTTAGGAAGTATCCTGGATTCATATCATTTTCTTTGCCTCCATTTCGAGTCCATTACAAAGTAATCTGTCTCCCTTTGAGACGCTCTTCCCTCTCACTTTGGTGTGGCCCATTCCCAGTGGCTTTGTTGTTGCTGTCCAGTCACTACGTTGTGTCCGACTCTTTGTGACTCCGTGGTCTGCAGCCCACCAGGCTCCTCTGTCCTTCACTACTCCCTGGAGTTTGCTCAAATTCATGCCCACTGAGTCTGTGATCTGTCTAACCATCTCGTCCTCTGCCGTGCCCTCCTCCTCCTGCCCTCAATCTTTCACAGTTGTATAGAGTTAAGTTTAACTATCACTTTTCCCGAGAAGCCTTACCTGGCCACTCAGTCCAGAGCAAGTACCAGCTCTCTAAACTTGACAGAACACTCATCATCAACTGACTTTTTAATTTAATTATCAATTCATTTATTTTCTAGCTTAATACGCTAAACTCTAAGCTCCATGAGAACTTTGCCTTGATTGATGCCTCACTAGTTTTCTAACTTCCTCAGTGCTTAGACTCACAGTTGCTGTTTAGGTCAATGTGGAAAGAAGTCAATACATTTTTAAGTAAATGAATGAGTAAATAAGTACTTTAAGAGCCAAACTGGCTTTGTCAAAATATTTGTAGCATCCATAACAGTGTATGGAAAAATTATAATGAACTTTTTGACCAACCCCATATTTTCAGTTAAAAATTAAACATTTGGAAGGTGATGGCTGATGAAACCAAGGTCTCTCCACAAAGACAATGGTTTGTACACTCCTGTTATTCTTATCAGTTTTGCTCTATTTTACCTTCTGATATCCTATTTATTTCTTTTGGCCTAGCACTCACACTACTAACTTTATTTCCTGCATATCTCTTTGCTTAAACTCTATCTTGCTTACTAAACATGTAAGCTCTATGAGAGAAGTAATTTTCTCTCATTTATTATTGACTTCACAATCTAGGATAGTAACTTAAACATGAGATACTAAAATTTTTTTGTTGAATAAGTGAAGGTAAAAGGTATGGGTGAAAGTGGTTGATTCAGGTTCTCTCAGCTTTTAGTGAAGAAATAAAAACAATCTTGTCTGAACGTAATGACCACCTATTTCAAGAAATTTTTTTCAATGGGCCATACTGAGTGGCTTACAGAATCTTAGTTGCCAGACCAGAGACTGAACCCAGGCCCAAGGCAGAGAAAGCATTGAGTTTTAACCACGGGGGAATTCTTCCGAGAAAACATCGATCTCATTAAATGTTCCTATAACTCAAATTCCTTTAGACCTTGGATAAGCCATTATAAACATTTTGCCTTGGTTTTGGTTTGTTGAAAAATGGGAGTTAAAGGAAATAAACAAACCAATTAAAATTATCTTATCTTTTTAGAGGAAGGCCAAGTAGAGAATTCAGTAACTGCCACCAACTGATTATCATTCAGGGATAAGAAAGCACAAAGGGAAAGGTTAAGAAGCATGGAAAAAAAAAGCCTAAGAGGCAGTTTTCATGCTCCTTAGGATAAGATGTCTCTTGTTTTATTGAATTTGTTAACAAAAGCTCTGAAGTCTAGGGAAATGCTACTGGGCAGCAAAAGTGAAGTTTTGATGCTCACAGGCCTAAGGAGAAATTAATAAAATGCAGTGGGGAAATTAAGTTGAACAAAAGTGCAATGAGCCATAGTTAAACCAATTAATTAAGCACGTCTTGATATGTATATAACCGAGTTGCTGATGAATTAAAAATAAATCCAAGATTTTAAGCCAGTGTTTGGTATGCAACCAAACACCAAATTGTAACATGCAGAAAACTTGAAGTTTTCTTTAATACTCTTCTTTGACAAATTCCTTCCTCATTCATATGCATTATCACCTTTCTTTTTCCATTAATCTTTAAAAAACCCCTATGCGTTCAGTAATATATAAAAGCCATGCTTTACTTGATTCTCTTCTGCATTCTTTTCATGTCAACTTCAAAACCATGTATTTTTCTTGCACCCTCAATTACAGAAATATTCATTTTCCCATAGTATGTCAACTGTTTATCAGGGAGTGGTTAACATTAAGTAGCTTAGTGTACCTATGGCCTGATCTGTGTGAGGCAGAAGAGGTGAGACATCAAAATGGTAGGCCGGTGCCAACGCAACACTGTAAAACAATTATCCTCCAATTAATAAACAAAAAAAATCCCCAGAAGGCCAGAAGTCACAGAAATTGAGTTTCAATTCCAAACTCATCACTGAAGAGCTCTGATATCATATACAAGTGACTTAGCTCCTGGAAGCCTCAGTTTCCTCAACTATAAAAATGTTGTACGAATTAAATATTTTTGGAAATTCCTTGGAACGATATATGTCAGAGAAACTTCTCCATAAAATGGGAGCATTAATAGTATAAAGAAGTTTGTCACTTGTGGATGCGTTTTGATGGTCAAAATTGCTTGCTTGGAACCCTAAACATATATTTCCATCAAAACTGTTTTTAAAAAATAATGAAATGGTTAGTGGAAGGTAGATTTCTAGACTAGTGTCCCAAACCTTCATTTATAATATCATCATTTCAGTCGAGAATTGTCCTAATAGTTCTCTAGGTGGCTAGTTCGTCCTGGTTTTCTGTCAATGTTCCTGGTTTCAGCACTAAACGTCCCTCATCCTGTGAGACGCTTCATTCCCAGACAAACTGACTAGTGATTTCTTCATTTGGAACCTAAGCATTAGTCATTCACTCATTCATGTTTCTGCAGTAGCAGGTACATCCTTAGGCTGTGGAGGTATGGAGACAATTCACTTTTAATAAACACAGAGCCTAGCAGAGGAGACCAATAAGAGAAAAACGTCCATAAGCCCTGAGCAAGATGCTAAACATAGAGGTTGGTGCAGAATGCCAGGAACCACAGGCTTCCCGGGTGGCTCAATGGTGAAGAATCCTCCTGCCACTGCAGAAGACTCAGGAGATAAAGGTTTGATCCTTGGGTTGGGAAGCTCCCCTTGGAGAAGGAAATGTCAACCCACTCCAGTATTCTTGCCTGAGAAATCCCATGGACAGAGGAGTCTGGCGGCGGGGGGAGGGGGGTGGGGGCTACAGTCCATGGGATTGCAAAGAGTAGGACATGATTGAACGACTGAGCACAGATGTACCCATGCCAGGAACCACAGCGTTTGGGCACCTCACACAGACTCAGATGAAGGAAGGTTGGTGAACACTAAATTGGAACTTGAATTAAGTTTGCACCCCAAATCAAAACCTTCTACTTCATTCTTCTGGGCATTTTTCATGTTTTAGTTCAGTATTACTTAAATATACATATGAAAATGCCATATCTTTAGATTCATTTTGGTCATCATCTAAATGGATTTTGACTAACTTCTGATCTGCATATAATTTGTATGCATTGTCAGCAATATCTGAATCTAAAGGATTATAAGTCCTTAATTTTATAGCAGTTCTTCCCACTCTGGAGAGACAGCCAAGAATCTATTTTCAAGAACATGAATAGCCTGCTTGATGTTGCATTATTTGCAATACATTGCACAAAGGAAATTATTGGAACAACATGTTATGTTGAAAATAAAGCAACAGTTACAGTAAATACTACTACTCTGTCTATGATATTACAGTGGTTGTCCTAAAGTCAGCAAGCTACACATGTTTCCAAAAGCTTGTTATCAAGGAATTGGAATTCTATTCTTTAAGCTTCAGTAACTTCTAAAGCCTTCCTGAACATGCCTCTATCATCACAGCAAAGGCTGCAGTAAGATGATAAGACATCGGCTTCTTATAAAACAGAAAGCTCTGGTGGAACATGTAGGAACCTGAAGATTCAGTTCTCCTCCTGGAGCAAGAAGCAGATTTTTCATAGCTTTGAACGTGAGAGGGGACTTATTTTCAGACACACTGGAAGTTCCATGGTGGGCAGTGAAGTGAAAGTCAGTCAGTCGTGTCTGACCCTTGCGGCCTCATAGACTGTAGCCTGCCCGACTCCTCTTCCTCTGTCCATGGAATTTTCCAGGCAAGAATCCTGGAGTGGGTTGATCTATATGACCCACTGTGGCTCTCCCAGTGCTTGGGATGTAACTGATGCACAAAATGGTTGAGTCTATAAAACACATTTAAATGTCTTCACTCTGTATTTCCAACAAATGATCATCCAGTCTCTTAAAAACCCTACAGACTGAAAAATCCTCTTTGCGTTCATGAAAACTGGTAAACCTCTTTGACACCAGCAAGTGATGCAGCTTAAGTTTCAAAGTCAGTTGGTTACAACCCAGGCCCAAACCACACATTCTCTTTATGTTGCACAGATCAGTTAGTGTCATCACATTCCTCAGCCTCCGACTATACCTCTAATCCTGGTTGGTAACCTCTGAGATGTTTACAGGAATTTGCTAAGAATGTTCATGTGATTAAGCTTAAAACATCCTTGTTATTGTGAGGATATATCATATCATGATTTCTGAAGACTATGAACCAATAGCATCAATTTATAGATTCATCCATCACCATCATCTATCTTAAGCCCCATCGTGATTAGAAGTAGGTCAGATAATTATCGTATGGACTACAAAGATTCCTAGTCATTTTGAGCAAACATAGAAAAATATGACAATTCCCTCATCTGAGCATTTTGGTGTTTTTTTAACACGTGTATATTGTTCATGTATACCCAGTCAACACACCTTACACATTCAAGACTCAATGGAAGAGTACAAGCAACAAGTCTTCACAAAGTTTTTAAATATTTTGCATTATTCTTTTACCTTTGAAGTTTGCTACACCAACTGCAGTTGAACCCAATCTGAGAGGATACACAGGGGCCACAACCATTGAACTGGAGACATGCTAGGAAACAGGAGAGAATGGATGCATCAAGACTAATTGGCAGCATGAAGAGGAGAGGAAAAAAAAAGATAACGCCACTAAAATTGAAATCACCCACGCATCCCCATATATATGCAGGATCCAGAGACCCATGCATAAATAGACCAGATCATCAAACATGCAAATTGTTTTCCCATCCAGTTTTGTTTACATGTTAACTTACTAGGCAATGGGGTCATCTCCACAGCTGAAATATTGGTGATTTTTGACATCTGTAGTTCCACTCGGTGGTATTCATAAATTGTTCTTCTTCGAACATCTGGAAAAACAAAAAATAGAAAAAAAAAATCCCCTTTCAACATTTTTTCACTTATAAAAAAACTGCACTTTAATAGTGAAGGTAGAGTTACATGTTTTTCACCTGATGGGCCTTTAAAATAAAAAATTTAAATAATCAAAGCCTGTAAAAAGATTGAGTATCAAAATCTGAAACTCAGTGCTCTTATACCAGGAGTCTTTTCATCAGGAAATTGAAAATGTTAATTAGAGTCTCAGATTTCTCACTTATTTAACAGGGTTCAAATACATTTTCAAACCCAGTGTATACTTAAGATAATTTCTTGATAGATTTATACATTTTGAAAGAACTTGACATGAAATCAAGAAGGTAAGATAATCCCACTTCTCTGAAGCTAAAGTGAGTCCTTTAGGAATGGGTAGCAATCAAAAATTTTTCTTATTCTCAATACACCTGGTTTAGCTAGAATAAGAGTCTGTTTCAAAGGTTTAGGATAAGTTTCTTTACTAAAATTGAAGACAGAACTTAAATCATTAAAAAATCAATATTGCTATTTACTAAATATACAGTGTCATATCCAATGAAGGTTAATAATTAGCACTTATAATGCATGTAGGAATTTATAATAATTCATCAGCAAATCCAGCCATGTTCCTAAAGAACAGGTTAGATGAAAACTTTGAGAAGAACTTAAATAAGTAAAAATCAGATAACTACAGGCAAGTGTATTTTATACCAAAACAAGACACTGATGATACGTATTCAAAATCTACTTTAAAAAAAGACCTGAGCCTTATACTTATTAGCGTGCCTGACTTTGGTAAGTATAAATAGAAATGTAATATTATCAGCATTTTACCTAGCTCTTGGAATGCTTAGAATAACAGGAATGCATCTCTTGATACTATGATACCTATCAGGAATTATTTGACAAGCTATAAATTATATTTAAAACATTGATTTTAGGAATTTATATCTCATAGTGTTAATTAAAAAATTCATGCATTTGAACAGTCTGGTTCAAATCCCAGTTTTGCTAATAGGTATATCATGACCTTGGGTCCTTGTTATCCTTTCTGTCCTTCACTTTTCTCATCTATAAAATAATAGATGTGTACCTATATCACAGAGTTGTTTTGAAGATTAAGATGATATAGTAAATGAAATTTGCTTAGAATAATCCCTTCACACAGTAAGTGTTCAGAAAATGTCAGACATAAATTTGTCTAATTTCAATATAGCAACCATAGATCATACTGCATGTAATGACCTAATTCCTATAGATTTAGGCCCTGAAATTAGGCTTGTAGGATTTTGTCTCCCATTTTATATTCGGAGAAGGCAATGGCACCCTACTCCAGTACTCTTGCCTGGAAAATCCCATGGGCGGAGGAGCCTGGTGGGTTGCAGTCCACGGGGTCATGAAGAGTCTGACACAACTGAGCGACTTCACTTTCACACATTGAAGAAGGAAATGGCAACCCATTCAGTTCAGTTCAGTTCAGTCGTTCAGTCGTGTCCGACTCTTTGCAACCCCATGAATCACAGCACGCTAGGTCTCCCTGTTCAATATCAACTCCTGGAGTTCACTCAGAATCACATCCATCGAGTCAGTGATACCATCCAGTCATCTCATCCTCTGTCGTCTCCTTCTTCTCCTGCCACCAATCCCTCCCAGCATCAAAGTCTTTTCCAATGAGTCAACTCTTTGCATGAGGTGGCCAAAGGACTGGAGTTTCAGCTTTAGTATCAGTCCTTCCAAAGAAATCCCAGGGTTGGTCTCCTTCAGAATGCACTGGTTTGATCTCCTTGCAGTCCAAGGGACTCTCAAGAGTCTTCTCCAACACCACAGTTCAAAAGCATCAATACTTCGGTGCTCAGCCTTCTTCACAGTCCAACTGTCACATCCATACATGACCACAGGAAAAACCACAGCCTTGACTAGACGGACCTTAGTCGGCAAAGTAATGTCTCTGCTTTTGAATATACTATCTAGGTTGGTCATAATTTTCCTTCCAAGGAGTAAGCGTCTTTTAATTCATGGCTGCAATCACCATCTGCAGTGATTTTGGAGCCCCAAAATATAAAGTCTGACACTGTTTTCACTGTTTCCCCATCTATTTCCCATGAAGTGATGGGACCGGATGCCATGATCTTTGTTTTCTGAATGTTGAGCTTTAAGCCAACTTTTTCACTCTCCTCTTTCACTTTCATCAAGAGGCTTTGTAGTTCCTCTTCACTTTCTGCCATAAGGGTGGTGTCATCTGCATATCTGAGGTTATTGATATTTCTCCTGGCAACCTGAATTCCAGCTTGTGTTTCTTCCAGTCCAGCGTTTCTCATGATGTACTCTGCATATAAGTTAAATAAGCAGGGTGACAATATACAGCCTTGACGTACTCCTTTTCCTATTTGAAACCAGTCTGTTGTTCCATGTCCAGTTCTAACTGTTGCTTCCTGGCCTGCATACAGATTTTTCAAGAGGCAGGTTAGGTGGTCTGGTATTCCCATCTCTTTCAGAATTTTCCACAGCTTTTTGTGATCCACATAGTCAAAGGCTTTGGGATAGTCAATAAAGCAGAAATAGATGTTTTTCTGGAATTCTCTTGCTTTTTCCATGATCCAGCAGATGTTGGCAATTTGATCTCTGATTCCTCTGCCTTTTCTAAAACCAGCTTGAACATCTGGAAGTTCATGATTCATGTATTGCTGAAGCCTGGCTTGGAGAATTTTGAGCATTACTTTACTAGCATGTGAGATGAGTGCAATTATGCGGTAGTTTGAGCATTCTTTGGCATTGCCTTTCTTTGGAATTGGAATGAAAACTGACCTTTTCCAGTCCTGTGGCCACTGCTGAGTTTTCCACATTTGCTGGCATATTGAGTGCAGCACTTTCACAGCATCAGCTTTCAGGATTTGAAATAGCTCTACTGGAATTCCATCACCTCCACTAGCTTTGTTCGTAGCGACACTTTCCAAGGCCCACTTGACTTCACATTCCAGGATGTCTGGCTCTAGATTAGTGATCACACCATCATGATTATCCGGGTAGTGAAGATCTTTTTTGTACAGTTTTTCTGTGTATTCTTGCCACCTCTTCTTAATATCTTCTGCTTCTGTTAGGTTCATACCATTTCTGTCCTTTATTGAGCCCATCTTTGCATGAAATGTTCCCTTGATATCTCTAATTTTCTTGAAGAGATCTCTGGTCTTTCCCATTCTGTTCTTTTCCTCTATTTCTTTGCATCAATCGCTGAAGAAGGCTTTCTTATCTCTTCTTGCTATTCTTTGGAACTCTGCATTCAGATGCTTATATCTTTCCTTTTCTCCTTTGCTTTTCGCCTCTCTTCTTTTCATAGCTAAATGTAAGTCCTCCCCAGATAGCCATTTTGCTTTTTTGCCTTTCTTTTCCATGGGGATGGTCTTGATCTCTGTCTCCTGTACAATGTCATGAACCTCATTTCATTCTTCACCAGGCACTCTATCTATCAGATCTAGGCCCTTAAATCTATTTCTCACTTCCACTGTATAATCATAAGGGATTTGAATTAGGTCATACCTGAATGGTCTAGCGGTTTTCCCTACTTTCTTCAATTTAAGTCTGAATTTGGTAATAAGGAGTTCATGATCTGAGCCACAGTCAGCTCCTGGTCTTGTTTTTGTTGACTGTATAGAGCTTCTCCATCTTTGGCTGCAAAGAATATAATCAATCTGATTTCGGTGTTGACCATCTGGTGATGTCCATGTGTAGAGTCTTGTCTTGGGAAGGTTAAATTTTGATTGAAGTCAACAGACCCAACAATGATGTCCTCTAGGACATGAAGCAGAAGTGTGGTAACTCAGAAGACAGAAAGCTGTCTGTTAGTAACCACGATCAGGGAATGTAGCTATCCACACATCTGGGAGGGAAGTCAAATACTTACTCACAACCTACACGTACTTCCTTTTCTTTCCACGCATATTCTTTCACCCACTTCTGATTATTCTCCATGAAGTTCTACAACAGAAGAGGAAGGGGGAGGGAGTGGCCCAAAATGAACTCTGTTGGGGCTGGGGATGCATCTAGAGCCCTTCACCAAATACATCTTCACGTTTCTCAGATTAGGAAACACTGCTTAGAAATCCAATTCACATCTTTTTGGCATAAATGAAAGACATACATATAATTTTCAAGTGAAATTTTATCCAACATTAGAGAAAATGCTAATTTTATGGTATTTAGTAAGGTGTCTTGATGTACATGAATTATGTCTTCTCTCTCTCGTTTTAACTTTTAAGGCATATGAAACCATCACTCAGCTTCTGCCGAAATCGTATACATTCCTATATACTGGTTTCCTATACATTTTGCTAAACAATTTAGTTCTCAGAAATAAATAAATTACATAGACTTGCCCTGGGATCACTGTGTTGGGGCTTTTTGAGCCTTCTGCATCCTAAAATTTCATAATATCTATCCTATTACTAGGTGCTTAAAATACTAGTTTTCTTTTAATTTCATGCTATACTTTGAAAAGCTCAAACAATGGGCATGACAGCGAAGCCTCTGGGAGTTTATTATTGATGAAGCAGATGGGGTAAGGGGAAGGAGTAACCTTTTTGCCATGCTAGTTCTATCACCTGCTCAGATACCTCCAACAGTTGGGAGGAGACAAATTTAACAAAACCAAAATCAATAAGAATGAGTTTTGTTTGATGACCTGCCAATTAATGACAGTTTCCAAATGGTCATTTCTGTTGTATTTCAGACATCTCCCTGTCAAAAACAAGTAATTAGGAATGTATTTACTGGTAGCTCCTGCCAATGCTAGAAGCTTTCATTTGATTCCAGAAATGTATTTTACTCATGTGTCTTCTTAGGAAGCTAGCCAAAATAATGATGAACCAAACATTCCGCCTTGTTGTGATGCAGCTTCAACCGTTTTCTTACATCTTTACAAAACTAAGATCAACTACAATACCCATGAAGGGCTTTAAATTTTTTTTTAATGAAATGAAATAAATCTCTGAGCAGCTAACACATAGGGTATAAAATTCAATAATCAAAATCTTAAGGCAATATGATTCAAAGCATAACCGTTGAGTTGTACTTTTTTAGATATTTTAAACAATATCAGCAGGAGGGACTGAGTGATCATATGGAAGCACCAGGAATTCTTTCCAATCAATATCCGTTCTAGTTCAAATGGCAACAGTTTAATGAGTACCCTGTGGCATGATTAGTGATAATCTAGTTTATTTGTCTGCTTGAAAACTAACATTTACGGAGAGAATGTATGAGTTATTTCCTAAATTGTCTGATTCTTATATTTATATATTTTAATATCTTGTCTGAATTATAAAGTAAATGATTAGCTAACATGTCCTTATCTATGTGTTGCAATGCTTAATGATTGGTCCCTAAAGATTATTTCTTATTTTCTTTTCTAGTTCTAACTGAGCCTAGCACACAGCACCATTTAGTGAGAGTACTCTTTAATGCAAATAACATATATTATAAAACTCAATAACAAGTTCATTCCCAGCATAAAGACTCAGGGACAAAAGAGACTCTTGAGTAAAAAAGTGCACTGTTACAGAAGTCATAAGCTTCCCCCACAAAAATCCCAAGCATGAAAAGAATTAGCCAGTTGGAGCTGTGAAATAAAGCATCTACAGTAGAAGATACTTCTGCCTCAAACATTTAAAAATATTCATTTATTCCTGTTTATTTCGCTGCACTAGGTCTTAGTTGTGGCATGTGCACACTTAGTTGCAGCATTTGGATCTAGTTCCCTGACCAGAGATCGAACTCAGGCCCCTGGCACTAGGAGCACAGATTCCTAGTCACTGGACCACCAGGGAAATCCCTGCCTCAAATGGTTTAAAATTCTCTCCATAGTTCTAATTCTATTAAACAATAATATAAGTTAGCACTGGACAAGGCAACATAAAATTTAGGTGACTATGAGGTGCTAATCTGACCCTCTCAGATTTTCCTTTCATTATTCTTTTGTGTTCATAAAAATTCTAAAAAAAAATTTCAATTATGTCAAAATTAATCAGTGATTTCTAATATCCAAAAAATTCTTGTTTTTTGCTTCATTTGAAAAATCAAGACCAATCAAATAGGGTATGTGAGAACCATATGTATTAAAGCAATAAAATATCACTTTGCGTAATGCTTTCTATCTTTGAAGAGTTTTATGAGTGGTGACTTGATGTGGAAAATGTCATGATTTCTATTTCTGCTTCCTTTTGTTGAGCCTGAAGTGAGCTAGTGTGTACTTGACAACGGAGTGCCTAATGAAGCTGTGCAGTAAAGAGAAGCAATTTTGTCTTCTGTAGAATAATTTTGAAGTGTTTTTCATTTTAAGGAGAGACAAGGTAAGATAACACAATTTACTGAAGGGTTTGTAGATTGATCTGTCATTAAATGAATGAAAAAGTCCTGATAACTTTGAAAATAATAGATGAGGCTCAGTTCTTCTGAAAAAGCTTTAATTGGAGTATATAAAAATTAGGGAAAATATTGTCAACATGTTCTTTCATTTTAGTTACTAAGTAATTATAGTAGATGTGTCCTACTATCAAGTCCAAAATTATACACATTTTTTTTTTTATGGCAAAATCAGTTAAAGTGGAATGCTTAAATTTGGAAATGTATCACTGAATCATTTCTAAAATCCTAAAGCCTTTCAAAAGGCAAAGAAGAAGTAAAAAGTAGGTTAATATAAATATTATACTTGAAATTTAATGTTTTATTTCAACATTTATGTATGGTTCATTGTCACTGTATTCAATACGGTGACCATAAGTCATACATAACTCTAACAATTGAAATTAATTTAATCCAATTAAAAAATTCAATTCCTCAGTCTCATGAGTCACATTTCAAGTGCATGGTAGTCATGTATCGCTAGTAAGTAAATATTGGACAATTCAGATTTAAAACATTTCAACAGCACAGAAAGTTCTATTGAACAATGTTGGTCTATGCTACTATTTTTTTTTTTTTTAGAATTAAAGATTAAGGTATTTTGTATAATAAAAATGCATCTCTGTTTCTGTTTAAGTTACATTTTTTTTAGTCTGTGCACATAATTTTAATCAAATTCTTTGAAAAGTTGCTGCCTATTCTGTAAGTTCATAAGGAAACCATGTATGGTAAACTATATACAATGTTCATTAAAGAGTTCCCTAAATCTCTGAGTATTTTTAAAATATATTTGCTTCCCAAATTATTTTTGAAAATGCTGTTTCTTATTAAGCTGTGAATAATAATAACCAACAAAGTGAAGGCACAAACAGTGTCGGTATATTTAAAGTAGTAGATGCCTATAAGAAAGGGACTGGTGTTAAGAAAGAGCCAGTTAATGTATGTTGGTGGGAAGAAAAAAGTGGAGTATTCTAAGGGATTGAGAAATTGTCATTATTTTAACTGTAGTAGAACAATTTCAAGTTAGGTCAGCTGCTTTCCAGATTAGTTTCTAGTACAGGAATTCTACATGCAGGTGTAACTTTGACGCTACTGAAATGACATAGCTTTGAATTTCCAAATAAGCCAACCATGGAGACACGAGTGGATTTTCAGCATTTCTTGCTGGAAATGTTATGCTCATTAAGCTCAGAAGGTGAAGGAAAAGGTGAGGGATGATGGGGAAAGTCAGCACTCTGGAGACTGACTGAAATTCAAAATGTTAAACGGGTGGAGAGAAATAAACAAGTATGAAAGGTATCAGTGAGCACTGTCCATTTATCTGAGAAGACCTCTACACACTGTGTAAAAGAACCTGAAGGGACATAAGCTGAGACTGAGAAACAATTATTCAGTAGAGCTACTTAGCAAGAACGTATGGCAATTATACATGATCTATGAATAGATGACAATGTTAGAACTTTCTGGTAATCACAAGAATATTAGAGCAACAATGAAATACCATATTCTGCATATCAAATCTATAAAGTTTAAAAAATGATAATAGTGTCTGAAAGCATTTGGGGAAAAAGGGTATGTAATATGACGCTGCTGGAGGAGTAAATTGTTACAGCCTTTACAGAAAACAATTTGTCAATGTACATAAAAATCCATTGACATTTAAGGGTTGCACATTCACTTTTTATGAATTAGATATATGTAAACATTTAAAAAGAGGATGTTCAGTACTGTTGTTTTACTGATAATTAACATGAAAAGCAACCTACATGACAAACCAGTACAGAAACAAATTATATAAATTATGAAACAAAGGAATTTGTTACAGCTATTGATGACCACATTTAGACAGGTATTTAGCAGTGTAGAAAAAAAAATGTAGTATATAAGAAAAACAGGTGCTAAACATATTTACAGGATAATACCAATTTTCTTCCTGTGTGTGTTTGTAGACACTATGAATGAAATACTGACTGAAGATACAAGGAAATATTGATTGTTATCTCTCTGTAGTAGATTTATGGGCACTTTAATTTCCTTCTTTGGGTTTTCTATTATTTTAAAAATTCTCTTGAATTAATATGGACTGTGCTCATAATCCCAAGTATGTTTTAACCTCATATTTCTATAATTTATAAACAAGTTCATT
This sequence comes from Capra hircus, assembly GCF_001704415.2. NCBI lineage: Eukaryota > Metazoa > Chordata > Mammalia > Artiodactyla > Bovidae > Capra > Capra hircus. Next base: position 21,024,164 of record NC_030820.1, on the reverse strand, counting down.
ACATGTAGACCTATTTTTCACATCTGTTCCTTTGGAGACTGAACTGACTTATCTCAGTGGTTTTTATTCTGTTTCTTGGTTCTATAAAATATTTTATGAAAAACAGAAGGTAATGCAGACATATACAACTGACAGACACAATAGGTTAACAAATGATGTCATAATCAGAAAGAATGAGTTTCAGAGAGAGTATCAAAGTGTCCTTGAGTGGAAATTCCCTGTGGCCTCACTCTCCAGGGCACTGGGTCTGGGTATGGACACCTCAGTCAGCACTACTGTCTTTTTAAAGTAACAACGTTGATTCTGATGAATAAACAATACATGCAAATACAAATACAGTGTTCCTTTGTGCCAGGTACCACATGCTATACACACATTGTATCTTTAGATACCAAGATGGTCATTTTGCATATAAAGAAATTATAGAAATTAAATAAAATGTTCAAGGTCTCATGACCAGTATTCACATGACAATATCCCTTAAACTTTCTGGACTTTTAATTAGATTTTATCTTTTACTTTTTTCAAATGTAAGGATTAATTTCATCATAGACATTTTTCTTTTTTTTGAAGGAGGAGGAAAGGAATTTCTCTTGTAACCTCAGAACTGTTTACTAACTAACAATGCCTGAATTCCCTTTGATATTTTAAACTATCAGACCACCTAATCTTTTTTGAAAGGTAAAGTCTATTTTAATAAGCCATGTTGAAAGTAATAAGGAAAACATTTATTATTTGGAAGCCTTTAAAAACTGAAAAAAAATTGTTTTGTTGTCGATGTTATGATGAAAGGGAGGTGAATCTTCATAAGAAACAAATTCCATTTGCCTTATAGCTTTTTGAATGCTTTACCAAACCTTTACCAAATCTGATGAGAATGGTATAGTAATTGTGGGCCCACTGGGGAGAATTATTTTCATAGTTGTCATACTTTCTCATGTTGTCATGGCTAGATTAAGCCAAGGATCTAGATTCTATAACCCATGTAACCAAAATGATTGTGTGTTAGTTAGTTACTCAGTCGTGTCCAACTCTTTGCGACCCCATAGACTATAGCCCACCAGGCCCCTCTGTCCATGGGATTCTCCAGGCAAGAACACTGGAGTAGGCTGCCATTTCCTTCTCCAAAAGGAACTATACAAAGAAAGAAAGTGAAGTCACTCTGTCGTGTCTGACTCTTTGCCACCCCATGGATTGTAGCCTACCAGGCTCCTCCATCCATGGTATTTTCCAGGCAGGAGTACTGGAGTGGGTTGCCATTTCCTTCTCCAACCAAAATGATTAAAAGAACAGAAAATTCATCTTATGAGAATGAGGTCCTGTGTAATAATGCACCTTGGAATACAGAAGAAATAAAACCACTCATTGCTGAAGATAATGATCAGTTTTCCCTAAATTCACTCAGGAGAAAAAAAAGGGGTAACAGAGATGAAAGATTTAAATTCCTATAAGGATGACTCCTAATAAGGAAGGTTGCTAAGTAAGGGAACAGAATCTTGAAAAGGACTTAAATATTTATCTAAATTCTGATTGTGCAAGTAAGTAGCATACTGATCTCCAGGAATCATCTAATTCTTCAAAAAAATATTACTTGTGTAACTTGTATTGTGGTATTCTTGGGTTAGCCTAATCTCTGGCATAAATAAGTAAGCTGGTTGTTTTTTTTTGCCCCCGGCTGAGAATACAATGCAACCATGCAACCATGCAACCATGTCTTTTACATTGAACCTCCTAACAGATACTGTTACACTTTATAAACATGGGAACAGATTTTCAAGGAGATTAAAATTTCTGTTTCCCCAAAGACTGTTAAGTAGAACACATCAATTCCAATGTTCTTGCTAAAATATGGTCCCATTTAACGGCAGGGATGAGTGGAATGGAAACTCTGGACTCCTGTTCCTTCTTGGCAAAGTTTCTCAAGATGACACTGAGGTCAACAGGAAATGTGAACATCAGTCTGGTGCAAAGCCTGCCTCAGAGAAGCTTCTCCCTGAACTCAAAGCTTGAGTACTTCCTTCAGATGAATGCTGAGTCCCAAACTTCAGATGTAATCTGGTCTCAAAATCCAGATTAACTTTGCCAATTTATTCAATGAAATTTATACCTGAGAAGGATATTTTCCCCTCCAAACATACGGGTCACCCTATTACAATGTCACAAGGGAGCAAAAAATTGCATTTAGGGATGCTGCTGTCTGAGGACAATTTTGTTACGTGTCAGTTCTGACAGTTTTGTTTTCAATTTGTTACTTTTCCCATATATTTTTTAAGTTGTTATGTCATATTTTCACTTTTATTCAATTCAATAAATTTTCTATTCCTTCTTTTTTTTTTTTTTTTGGCCTCACCTTATGCAGGATCTTAGTTCCCTAACCAGGGACTGAACTCGTGCTCCCTGCAGTAGAAGTGGGGAGTTGTAACCACTGGACGGCCAGGGAAGTCCGCTCTGACACAATAATTGAATATTAAAATACATTTGCAAAAAAAAAAATTCTTTTACTTTGGTGGATCTTCTTCTTGAAACAATAATATATCAGAATATCAGTGTGTACCAGGATGTCTTTTGAGGAAGCTGCAAATAAAATTCTTTCTGGGATGAAAGAAGCCACACATAAATTAAAACTAGAGATCCTTTTACTTGAGTGATAATTGACTCAGGTCATGCTTGACCGAAAACCTCTGAAAGGAAAAATGTGAGAACATTCCTCCTTACACAGGAATCAACTTGGCCTCTCCCAGGGCTCAGCCTCTTGTCTAAGAGTTCTGTCAGGATGTCTTTATGTTGCCTGCACATAAGGATATGTCTCTGCTCTGTTCACAGTACAGGTTTGTTTCTGGAAAATCTGCCTTGATTTAACAGTTGGCTGGAATATTACCTCCCGCAAATTCTCAGTGAACAAGGAGAAACAGCCGTGGAAGATTCACTGTCTTCACCAAACAGAACTGCCACAAATGAATGTCATTCTAAACTGTAATTATAAGATACCCCCTATAATGTTTCCAGCCAATCCACTGCTCTGAAAAGTCTAATTTGCACTGCATTTACTTTCTATATTCGAGAGATGACATAATTAAACAGATGTAGCACAAGTCAAGAACAAACAGCATACACATGTGATAAATTAAGTCTACCGCTATAAGGAAATAAAAGAGGAACAAGACCTTTGAACAAAAGGGAAAGGAATGATCTAATCTTGAGATGTATTATATTGTAACCTCTTGCTTTACACGAACACATCCAGGACACAAATAATAATCACCTTTGATACTACCATACCCAAGCAACATTTAGGGCTATTCTTGAAATAGAGGGAGGTTTCTAAAAAACAGAAGCTTTCAAGAAATGGCTATTTACATGATCAGAAACATTACAAATGGCACTTACATTTTTGATTTTTAATATGATGACCAGCTGCCCAAGTAACATAGATGTTTTTATTCTAAAAATATAAACTGCACTAGAAAGGCAAAAGTGATTTAAACCAAAAAATAAACTATATTATGTGGTAGGTATGGCTCCATCAATATTTTTTAACCTCAATTTCTATACTTTTAAAAATAAATCTCCCTTTAGACTCTCAAATAATTTTATTAGAACTTGCTAAATATAGGCTGGCACAAAGCTATTCTTTTGCTAAGAAATTTATGTAAACTAAACAAAGTCACACAGCTATCAATTATATAACTTGTCACTCTTTGAAGTTCTTCTTCCTATTAATAAAAGAAATATATCTGCACAACCAAACTATTCCAAAGAATCCAAGCTCTCTTGGCTTGGCTATTTAATTTCACTCCTCCTAAATTATTAGTTCAACACTACCAGAGAGATAGCAAATGCCAATTAGACTTATAAGCCAAACAATATAATTAAGAAGCAGCAATTAGCCTAAATCAACCTCCTTTCAATTTACCCCTACAGCACTCAGACTCTGAGATTACCCTTCCTCTACATACTGGGAATTTGCTGGATCCTGTGGACAACGACAAATGCATCTGACAGGCCCACTTTCACTGGGTGATTGGTCGAACTTATCTGTGTGACCAAGACAGGAATCTGGAAAAGAAAAAGCATATTGTTATGAGTTAGATTTGAATTTCATTCAGGGGTTGGGGTGGGGAATGTGATCATCCTGTTTAATGGATAAAATTAGATGATGGAGATGAAGGGACAGAAAGAGCAGGAAATAGTAAAGAAAAAAGACATAAATATCTGCAAATAACATCTGTTTAGAGCTATTTGATGGGTTAAAGTGACAAGAGGGTACCTAGTCCTACAGATGGGGCTATTTGATGATGAAAATAACAGATTCTCAGGGAATCAAATGGATGTTGAATGCTGAAAACTTACCACACATACAGGCACACCATGAATGCATGCTATCATTTCAGAAATACAGATTTTTTTGGGTATCATTTGTTTTCCCTAAAGACTCTATTATATATTCATTTTCATAGTTTAAAAAAATCCTTGTTTTCAAGTGGCCTTGTGGATATAAAATGTAGAGAAAGATAATAGTGTGCTCTTAACTATATATTATTAACATACATTTGATTATTACATTGATTAAAATTAATATTAATGGATTAATTAACAATATTAATATAGTTTATTAATATACAGTGAAATTTGGCAATTGTTTGTTAATGGATGACAAACCACTATCCTAGGTAAAACTCATATGGAAAACACATTATTATGGGTCAGTTTAAGGTAATATCTCCTAAATTTAAATCTCAATAGAACCAAAATCTGAATATTATAGACATCTATAATGCATTCATTTTTAAAAATTAGGACACACTGAGAATATACTAAACATGATACAACAGTAGTAAGACAAATTCTTACTAGTAGTCATTTTTCCTAGATGAAGAAAAGAATCATTAGAGGTATGATTACTATTTTTACTACCAGTTTTATAGAGAAAAAAAGGGGAATGAACAATTCCATTCACCATTACAATGAAAAGAATAAAATACTTAGGAATATATCTACCTAAAGAAACAAAAGACCTATATATAGAAAGCTATAAAACACTGGTGAAAGAAATCAAAGAGGACACTAATAGATGGAGAAATTTACCATGTTCATGTATCAGAAGAATCAATACAGTGAAAATGAGTACTCAAAGCAATCTATAGATTTAATGCAATCCCTATCAAGCTACCAATGGTATTTTTCAGAGAACTAGAACAAATAACTTCACAATTTGTATGGAAATACAAAAAACCTCGAATAGCCAAAGCTATCTTGAGAAAGAAGAATGGAACTGGAGGAATCAACCTGCCTGACTTCAGGCTCTACTACAAAGACACAGTCATCAAGACAGTATGGTACTGGCACAAAAACAGAAATATAGATCAATGGAACAAAATAGAAAGCCCAGAGACAAATCCATGCACCTATGGACACCTTATCTTTGACAAAGGAGGCAAGAATATACAATGGAGAAGAGACAATCTCTTTAACAAGTGGTGCTAGGAAAACTGGTCAACCACTTGTAAAAGAATGAAACTAGAACACTCTCGAACACCATACACAAAAATAAACTCAACATGGATTAAAGATCTAAATGTAAGACTAGAAACTGTAAAACTCCTAGAGAAGAACATAGGCAAAACACTCCCCGACATAATTCACAGCAGGATTCTCTATGAGAATATTCCTCCCAGAATATACCTCCCAGAATATTGGAAATAAAAGAAAAAATAAATGGGACCTAATTAAAATTAGAAGCTTCTGCACAACAAAGGAAACTATAAGCAAGGTGAAAAGACAGCCTTCAGAATGGGAGAAAATAATAGTAAACAAAGCAACTGACAAAGAATTAATCTCAAAAATATACAAGCAACTCCTGCAGCTCAATTCCAGAAAAATAAATGACTTGACAGACATTTCTCCAAAGAAGACATACAGATGGCTAACAAATACATGAAAAGATGCTCAACATCACTCATTATCAGAGAAATGCAAATTAAAACCACAATGAGGTACCATTTTACGCCAGTCAGAATGGCTGCTACCCACAAGTCTACAAGCAATAAATGCTGGAGAGGGTGTGGAGAAAAGGGAACCCTCCTACACTGTTGGTGGGAATGCAAACTAGTACAGCCACTATGGAGAACAGTGGGGAAATTCCTTAAAAAACTGGAAATAGAACTGCCTTATGACCCAGCAATCCCACTGCTGGGCATACACACTGAGGAAACCAGAACTGAAAGAGACACGTGTAACCCAATGTTCATTGCAGCACTGTTTATAATAGCCAGGACATGGAAGCAACCTAGATGTCCATCAGCAGACAAATAGATAAGAAAGCTGTGGTACATATACACAATGGAGTATTACTCAGCCATTAAAAAGAATACATTTGAATCAGTTCTAATGAGGTGGATGAAACTGGAGCCTATTATATAGAGTGAAGTAAGCCAGACAGAAAAACACTAATACAGTATACTAACACATATATATATGGAATTTAGAAAGATGGTAACGATAACCATGTATGTGAGACAGCAAAAGAAACGCAGATGTATAGAACAGTTTTTTGGACTCTGGGAGTGGGCAAGGGCAGGATGATATGGGAGAGTGGCATTGAAACATGTAAATTATCACATGTGAAATGAATCACCAGTCCAGGTTTGATGCATGATACAGGGTGCTTGGGGCTGGTGCACTGGGATGACCCAGAGGGATGGGATGCGGAGGGGTGTTGGGGGGGTGTTTAGGATGGAGAACACATGTACATCCATGGCTGATTAATGTCAATGTATGGCAAAACCAATACAACATTGTAAAGTAAAAGAAAAATTAATTAAAAACACAAAAAAGAAAAATCTTCAATAAATAAAGGGACAAGAAATGAAAAGGAAGGGTAAATGCATGAACAAATCTTTAAGTAGAAAAAGCAGCTTGTGGACCATCTATGGGAAATTCATTAAAGAACATATTAGATCAGATATGGTTGTGTAAACCGTAATAAATAGCATACCAATAAAAAGGAAGGAAAATAACTTGGAGAGAAGATATAATAAGGGCTATACTGCTTATTTTTGCCTCAACATCATAAAATTATAAAAAGGTTATTTCATTGAAACTGACCAACTAAGAGGATATTTTAATGTTTTTGAAATTTGTGGAATTATATCAAAACAAGTAAATGGAAGATGACATTTTCCGTTTATGTACTAATCGGTATTCTCCTGAACAATGTTGTGGTATTGCCAATTTTATATCAGGGTGCCCAGTTCTTAACTAGCATTAAGAAGTATTCTGATATGTGGACAACAGAAACAAACAAAATCAAACCAAGATTTTTGTCCCTAAAAGTTTATTTACTAAATGAAACTCTGAGATAATTTACTTAGTAATTTCCAAGTCATACTTGGGCTTCCCAGGTTACTCAGTGGTAAAGAATCAGCCTGCTGCTGAATGAGACATGGGTTCAATCCTCAGGTCAAGAAGATCTCCTGGAGAAGAAAATGGCAACTCACTCTAGTATTCTTGCCTGGAAATCTCATGAGCAGAAGAACCTGGTGGGCTACAGTCCATGGGGCTGCAAAAGAGTCAGACTTGACATGGCAACTAAATAAGAACAAGTCATACTTGGTGTCAATATATGTGGCTTGAAGTATACTAGATTAGTGGTAAGTATAGGAGCTGGAGTGGCAGGAGGATGATTCTCAGTGAACATGTCATGCATTTAGGAGAGGGAGAAGAAGAGAGTCACAGTCAACAGAATCATCAAGACTTTTGGTCTTCAGTTCAGTCAGTTCAGTCGCTCAGTCATGTCCGACTCTTTGCGACCACATGAACTGCAGCACGCCAGGCCTCCTTGTTCATCACCAACTCCCGGAGTTCACTAAGACTCACGTCCATCGAGTCACTGATGCCATCCAGCCATCTCATCCTTGGTCGTCCCCTTCTTCTCCTGCCCCCAATCCCTCCCAGCATCAAAGTCTTTTCCAATGAGTCAACTCTTTGCATGAGGTGGCCAAAGTACTGGAGTTTCAGCTTCAGCATCAGTCCTTCCAAAGAAATACCAGGGCTGATCTCCTTCAGAATGGACTGGTTGGATCTCCTTGCAGTCCAAGGGACTCTCAAGAGTCTTCTCCAACACCACAGTTCAAAAGCATCAATTCTTTGGCACTCAGCCTTCTTCACAGTCCATCTCTCACATCCATACATGACCACAGGAAAAACCATAGCCTTGACTAGACTGACCTTAGTCGGCAAAGTAATGTCTCTGCTTTTGAATATGCTTTTCAATATGCTAGGTTGGTCATAACTTTTCTTCCAAGGAGTAAGCGTCTTTTAATTTCATGGCTGCAGTCACCATCTGCAGTGATTTTGGAGCCCCCAAAATAAAGTCTGACACTGTTTCCACTGTTTCTCCATCTATTGCCCATGGAGTGATGGGACCAGATGCCATGATCTTCATTTTCTGAATGTTGAGCTTTAAGCCAACTTTTTCACTCTCCTCTTTCACTTTCATCAAGAGGCTTTGTAGTTCCTCTTCACTTTCTGCCATAAGGGTGGTGTCATCTGCATATCTGAGGTTATTGATATTTCTCCCAGCAATCTTAATTCCAGCTTGTGTTTCTTCCAGTCCAGCATTTCTCATGATGTACTCTGCATATAAGTTAAATAAGCAGGGTGACAATATACAGCCTTGACGTATTCCTTTTCCTGTTTGGAACCAGTCTGTTGTTCCATGTCCAGTTCTATCTGTTGCTTCCTGACCTGCATACAGATTTCTCAGGAGACAGGTTAGGTGGTCTGGTATTCCCATCTCTCTCAGAATTTTCCAGTTTATTGTGATCCACACAAAGGCTTTGGCATAGTCAATAAAGCAGAAATAGATGTTTTGCTGGAATTCTCTTGTTTTTCCATGATCCAGCAGATGTTGGCAATTTGATCTCTGATTCCTCTTTCTTTTCTAAAATCAGCTTGAACATCAGGAAGTTCATGGTTCATGTATTGCTGAAGCCTAGCTTGGAGAATTTTGAACATTACTTTACTAGTATGTGAGATGAGTGCAATTGCACGGTAGTTTGAGCATTCTTTGGCATTGCCTTTCTTTGGAATTGGAATGAAAACTGACCTTTTCCAGTCCTGTGGCCACTGCTGAGTTTTCCACATTTGCCGGCATATTGAGTGCAGCACTTTCACAGCATCAGCTTTCAGGATTTGAAAGAGCTCAACTGGAATTCCATCACCTCCACTAGCTTTGTTCGTAATGATGCTTTCTAAGGCCCACTTGACTTCACATTCCAAGATGTCTGGTTCTAGATGAGTGATCACACCATCGTGATTATCCGGGTTGTGAAGATCCTTTTTGTACAGTTCTTCCATGTATTCTTGCCATCTCTTCTTAATATCTTCTGCTTCTGTTAGGTCCATACCATTTCTGTCCTTTATCGAGCCCATCTTTGCATGAAATATTCCCTTGATATCTCTAATTTTCTTGAAGAGATCTCTGGTCTTTCCCATTCTGTTCTTTTCCTCGATTTCTTTGCATTGATCGCTGAAGAAGGCTTTCTTATCTCTTCTTGCTATTCTTTGGAACTCTGCATTCAGATGCTTATATCTTTCCTTTTCTCCTTGGCTTTTTGCTTCTCTTCTTTTCACAGTTATTTGTAAGGCTTCCCCAGACAGCCATTTTGCTTTTTTGCATTTCTTTTCCATGGGGATGGTCTTGATCCCTGTCTCCTGCACAATGTCACGAACCTCATTCCATTCTTCATCAGGCACTCTATCAGATATAGGCCCTTAAATCTATTTCTCATTTCCACTGTATAATCATAAGGGATTTGAATTAGGTCGTACCTGAATGGTCTAGCGGTTTTCCCTACTTTCTTCAATTTAAGTCTGAATTTGGTAATAAGGAGTTCATGATCTGAGCCACAGTCAGCTCCTGGTCTTGTTTTTGTTGACTGTATAGAGCTTCTCCATCTTTGGCTGCAAAGAATATAATCAATCTGATTTCGGTGTTGACCATCTGGTGATGTCCATGTGTAGAGTCTTCTCTTGTGTTGTTGGAAGAGGGTGTTTGCTATGACCAGTGCATTATCTTGGCAAAACTCTATTAGTCTTTGCCCTGCTTCATTAGTAGCAAGAAAAATGGCCTCATGCTTTTCATTGGAGCCAGTGTACTGCACACCTTCAGAGTTCATTCCCATTGCTGGCTATGAGCACAGTGTCCTCTGCTTGTGCAGAGAGGACAGCTGTGAAGAGCAGCATAGAAGGGTCCAGAGAAGGAGGAGACTAGGGGCCAGAAGTGATGGAAAAGGAAGAGGACTGTAATACCACTGGCCTTGAACGCTCTTCTTTCACATTTCATAGAGTGCATGAATAAAAGCATAGAATTTCTAAAACTCTGCTATTTTATCCTGATTAAATATTAACATGAAAATGTACAAGAAGCTTTTGACTCTCCACATTTTCCTAGAGGCCAGCCAAGTCTTTTAGGAAATGATTACATATCATGTTTAGAATAAAACCACTTTTATCAATTGAATGAAATGCTTAATTTGGGAAAAGATTAATGAGGCCAAGTGTAGGCTTTCTCTTAGATTTCTTTCAGGAACACGTCTGCCTCTCTTCACCTGATACCACCTTATCTTTTCCACTTGGCCTTCTTGGGCTGTTATCTTTTCACTTCAAAACCTCAAAGGCGTGGAGTTGTTCAGCATAAAGATGGTTCATCTACTCACTTACTGCAGCAAGTAATTGGGCCATGTGAGCTCCCTTTGAGCGAGTCAGGCCAGGCTTCACAGCTTATAATGAGAGGCCATATGTTAAGCTAAATCAGGAGCACAGCTAAAACTACATTTAAAATGAACAATTTTTTTTTTTTTTACTAACATCAACAAAGCAACTGTGTGTGTGCATATGTATACAAATAAACTGTCTAGAGTTAGAACTGAGAGTGCACAAAATTAGCACAAGAAAGGACCTGTCATAGTGTCACAGTCCCCTACTCTATAGCAGACTAGGTATTGGATACAAAGTACGCAAGTCAGAGAAGCCATAGCCAAGGGTAATGTCCAAGAAGAAAAACTCTGAAACTCTACTTATGGAAGCTATCCTTTCTCCAAATTTATATTCATCCTTAAAATGTCTCCTAAGTTAGTTCCTGGGGATGTCAGTCAGGAAGCCAATCTGCATACAATCTCTGAACCAGCTTTTTAAAAATGTGGCTTCATTATTTTCAAGAGCCTGTAATACTCACCTTTTTATGATTAAAGCTAAGCTTAATTTTCACTTGACCTCTGTACAATTTGCAATGAATCATAAATTTCTAAGAACAGGTTTTACAATGATATTCATTCCACAGGACAGATACAGAAAAGGAGTCTTAACAGCAGTTAAAATATGCTCCCATTTCGGCTTACACATGCATTTGTCAATTCTTTTCTTTTAAGGTGTTTTAATTTTCCTTTCATTTCGTAAGACACAGATAAGTTTGTTATTTAAGTAAGTATAATTTTTCTTTTCTAGAAATGATACAGTGAAGCAAATTAAGTATGGAGGCAGAAAAGAGTTGGAATAACTAGGTGAAATTAAGGCAGGAAATGGTATCAGGCGTCAGCTTAGGGCAGAGCATGCGGGGTTTTGGCGGAAGATTCAAAGATAGAAGTTATTCCCTTTTCCATCTGTGGTATAATTCTCCAGGACACGAGGGCCAGACACAGTACTGAAAGCGTGAACTTTTATGTCTGTCTCTATAACAGTTAGGTAGGTAACAGCATGCGAGGGAACAGAATTTTATTTTTTCTGTGTTCTGCCCTGCAAACCTTGCCAAAACATTCATTTGTTTCCATTATGGCCCAGCTATCTATCTAATAGGCAGCACAGCATCTCAGCAAGGGTCTGATTGCAGAGCATGTGCTCCCAAGTATGAATCATATGCCTAGCAGAATGCAACTGGAGAAGAATTACTTTAAACTCATTTTTGTTCACTTGCTAATCAGCAATGTGATGTCTAATAGCTTATACATGTACCTTAAAAAAACCCCAAAGCTTACAATTTTAACCACTCTTACCTTCACTTAACCCTTAACTTCCTACCTCATCTTCCTTAAAAATCTAATTGGGCTTCTCCTTACGCAGTAGGGCATCCAATTTTTAAAAGTCATGCTCTCTTTTATTACTATCAAAGCAACACATAAAGTCCTGAGTATTAGGGCTTAGTTGTCTGAAAACTACATTTGAACAGCAGGGCTTTCAGTTAAATTTGACAATACAAACATCCATTTGCTTTCCTGAATATCGCTGCCAGTTCTCGCAATTGTTTTAATTTGCTTCTGGCTTTCAGTTTCTGAATGCTTTTCATATGCCAGCTATTAAGCAATGCACTTAATGGCCTGAAAGCAAAGATGAACCATAAGTTAAAGATATATTATTTTTAATATTATTATTAAAAATTATTTATTTACTTATTTGGCTACATCAAGCCTTAGTTGTGGCACTTGGACTAGGTTGCCCTGCAGCATGTGGGCTCTTAGTTCCTCAACACATCACCTGCATTGGAAGGCGGATTCTTAACCACTGGACCACAAGGAAGTTCCTAAAGCTATATTCTTAAAATGCTTCCTATTCTCATTTTCACGATTGTACCCTATAGAAAATCTGGAAGCAGACAACAGGATGAAATTGACAAGAACAGCTCTATATTAAAAGAGGGGCTTCCAACTTCATTTCTACATAAGTTAGAAATGGTCTAGGGTAGGAAAGAAGAAATTGATGAGGGAGACATTGGAGAGAGCACACCAAGAGTAAATTTTCTAGCCAATCTCCACTGAGTGGAAATGTAGGGTGAGTGTTCCAGGGCTTCTGATTTCTCAAGAAAGGAAGCAAATCTATATTTTTATGTGAAATCTTCAAATATTTAGACGTGGGCAACATATCCATTGGATCAGGTGGTTGGATGGCATCACTGACTCAATGGACACGAGTCTGAGCAAGCTCCGGGAGCTGGTGATAGACAGGGAAGCCTGGTGTGCTTCAGTCCATGGGGTCTCAAAGAGTCAGACACGACAGAGTGAATGAACTGAACTTAACATATCCATGTTTTAAATACATATCACTGAGCCCTCTGACTTAAAGACAGCCCATTACTGAACTGACAAACTAGAGTTGGAACATCTTTTAAAAGAAGAGAGTGAGGCAGGTGCTCCCTGAAGAAGCCTGTACAACTTGGCTCAGGATAATCAAAACCATAATGGGGAGTTCTTCTGATATGATAGCTGGATAAGGGAATTTGCCTAAACAGTTGGGAATAAGACAGCAAGGGAAAGGAAATGGGATTAGGAAGCATACCCTGGATTTGGGGAGACCTAGGGAAAGTACAAGACCTTTTGCCTCAAGGACAAATTAGCTCTTAGGTTCTGGAATACTCAGAGCAGAGAAATGGGATATGGCCTGATATGGACAGGAGCCCTGTGTGAAACAAACCTCTCCATGTCATCTCAAAGATTAAAGGGAAGTGGGGCTTGGAAGGAGAAAATGCACCCAGGAAGATCAAATATCTTGTCCAAGGACAACATAACCCACTAGTTGCAGGGCAGCATTAGTATAAACTTTCTGTTCTAAATATAATTATTTCTTGTAGGTCACTGATTCTTACTTTCTTGCTACTTTATTTATTTTCACTCCTAATATTATAAAGGAAGAATGGTTCAATCTGTCATTTTCTTGTACTGTGGGAAGTTTGAGAAAATGAAGATATTGGGGAGCTTTAGTATGTGAGATAACAAAAATGTATACATGCAAATGATTAGATCCTAAATAAAGCCATGCAGATATAATTTTGTACTTTATGTATTTTAAAATAGAGGGAAGTGATATGATATGATATAAAAACATCTGTATCTACATTTTTCTTGGAATTATTTCTTGATAGTTTATAATTAGCATTTCATGGCATCTGGGTTTTCTGAACCCTGTATGATACATTTATCAAATAAATTATATATATATACACACATCAGTTCAGTTCAGTTCAGTCGCTCAGTCATGTCCAACTCTTTGCGACCCCATGAATCACGGCATGCCAGGCCTCCCTGTCCATCACCAACTCCTGGAGTTCACTCAGACTCACGTCCATCGAGTCAGTGATGCCATCCAGCCATCTCATCCTCTGTCGTCCCCTTCTCCTCCTGACCCCAATCCCTCCCATCATCAGAGTCTTCTCCAATGAGTCAACACTTTGCACGAGGTGGCCAAAGTACTGGAGTTTCAGCTTTAGCATCAGTCCTTCCAAAAAAATCCCAGGGCTGATCTCCTTCAGAATGGACTGGTTGGACCTCCTTGCAGTCTACAGGACCCTCAAGAGTCTTCTCCAACACCACAGTTAAAAAGCATCAATTCTTCGGCACTCAGCTTTCTTCACAGTCCAACTCTCACATCCATACATGACCACTGGAAAAACCATAGCCTTGACTAGACGGACCTTTGTTGGCAAAGTAATGTCTCTGCTTTCCAATATGCTATCTAGGTTGGTCATAACTTTTCTTCCAAGGAGTAAGTGTCTTTTAATTTCATGGCTGCAGTCCATCATGGTCAACAAAAGAGTCTGAAATGCAGTACTTGGATGCAATCTCAAAAATGACAGAATGATCTCTTCGTTTCCAAGGCAAACCATTCAATATCACAGTAATCCAAGTCTACGCCCCAACCAGTAATACTGAAGAAGCTGAAGTTGAATGATTCTATGAAGATCTACAAGTCCTTTTAGAACTAACACCCAAAAAAGATGTTCTTTTCATTATAGGGGACTGGAATGCAAAAGTAGGAAGTCATAAAACACCTGCAGTAACAGACAAATTTGGCCTTGGAATACAGAATGAAGCAGGGCAAAGACTAATAGAGTTTTGCCAAGAAAATGCACTGGTCATAGCAAACACCCTCTTCCAACAACACAAGAGAAGACTCTATACATGGACATCACCAGATGGTCAACACCGAAATCAGATTGATTATATTCTTTGCAGCCAAAGATGGAAAAGCTCTATACAGTCAACAAAAGCAAGACCAGGAGCTGACTGTGGCCCAGATTATGAACTCCTTATTGCCAAATTCAGACTTAAACTGAAGAAAGTGGGGAAGACCACTAGACCATTCAGGTATGACCTAAATCAAATCCCTTATGATTATATATATATACACACACATACACATATATATATAGTTTCTGGGATGCATATACATTATATTAACACATGTTAAGCATTCTTGCATATACAGCTATAGTCATAACAGCAAATCACTTCATACCTAAATGGCAATTGTTTCACTGTTCAGTTCTTTTTGGCTTTCTCCTTTTCCCTTGAATTATTTATTTATTTTTCCTATAAATTTTACAAGCTCACTAAGTGTTCATCTTTTAATACTTTCAGGATGATTACCATGAATGAAGGATCATTACAGTTTAAGTAAGAGAAATAGTCCTCAAAGAAATTTTAAAAATGCATTTAGGTTTCCAGTTAAACCTACAACTAATTGGCAATGATTTATTAATTATGCATTCTGCCATAGAAACAGTAAATGTTACACTAAGGAACATTAGGATGAAATACTGATATGGTAGAAAAGATTAAAAAGTAATTTTACCTAATGAACAGTAAAGTTCCTCTATATATACTTCCTCTAAAATTTGCTGCAGGATGAGATAATAAGTATTGGTATTCAACCATGAAAATGGATAAAGTAGACTAACTCTAAGGTGGGACATGTATTCCTCTATGGCCATGTAAAAAGACTGCATGACTTTTCTTTTTAATTGTATTGTCTGAAACTTCCCATGAACTGGTGAAAAAAAAAATTTACAATAATCACAATAATTTCAAATTTACAATAGTCACAAAATGGATCACTTCCTTTCCAAGTCAGTATCTGAAGTAACAATAAAGTCAAAATATAATAGGAGAAGAAAGATGAAACAAGTTAGAGAAATGCAACTCCTAAAATATGATAATATACTAGGACAGGCAGCATAAAGAACTGTAAGAACTCTGGTTTCAAATCTGTAGTGTTTTTGGAAAATTTTTTTGTGTGTGTGTGAACAGGCAGTTTCCTTGTTACATTATCAACAGACCAAGAATTTCAGGTCTGTACTATAATCAAGAGGTCTCCTGGTGGCTCAGTGGTAAAGAATCCACCTACCAATGCAGAAGACCTGGCTTTCATCCCTGGGTTGGGAAGATCCCCTGGAGAAGGAAATGACAACTCACTCCAGTATCCTTACCTGGGAAATCCCATGACACAGAAGCCTGATGGGCTACAGTCCATGGGGTTGCAAAAGAGTTGGACACAACTTAGTGATTAACAGGGCTTCCCTGGTGGCTCAGACGGTAAAGTGTCTGTCTGCAATGCGGGAGACCCAGGTTCGATCCCTGGGTCGGGAAGATCCCCTGGAGAAGGAAATGGCAACCCACTCCAGTATTCTTGCCTGGAAAATCCCATGGATGGAGCCTGGTAGGCTACAGTCCATGGGGTCACAAAGAGTCAGACACGCCTGAGTGACTTCACTTCACTTCTTAGCGACTAACAACAATAATTGTAACGCAAACAAATATCACTATTCAGTGATAACTTAAAAAAATATACTGAATCTGGGTTCTATTATGACAGCTAGTTATTCCTATTAACAGAACAGAAAATGGTAATTTGATTTTTCCAAATTCCATTTATCTGAGAAAGGTTCTATGTTTTTATCATGATTTTCACTTATGTACAACTTCTTTTCATTTTTTTTTTAAATTAACAAAATAGGGTCTTTCCTGGTGGCTCAGCAGGGAAGAATGCCTGCCAATGCAGGAGACACTGGTTCCATCCCTAATCCTGGAAGATCCCACGTGTGGGCAGAGCCACTAATCTTGGGTGCCGCAACTATTGAGTCTGTGCTCTAGAGCCTGGGAGCCACAACTACTAGGTCCACGTGACAACTGCTGAAGCCTGCATGCCCTAGAGCAGGTCCTTGGCCACAAGAGAAGCTACCATGATCAGAAACCTGCACACCACAAGTAGAGAGTAGCCCCTGCTCTCCGCAGCTAGAGGAAAGCCCTCACAGCAACAAAGTCCTGGCACAGCAATAAATAAAATAAACAAATAAAATTATTTAAAAAATTAAAAAATAATTTTAGTTCTGTATATTTAATCAGAACAGGATTACAAAATTATACTCCTTTATATTCTTCCAATTTCATTTGCTCTATAGCTTAACTCCTGACTTTATGGGACTATAATTGTGTAATATATTGGAGTCCAGTGGAAAGATTATTAAAAAGCAAACATTAAAACATATTTATTGAAATGAAAGAAATGAGAAATAGATTTGTGACTTGTACATAATCTTCCTGGGAAAGAAAAAAACGTTGAGGTGTCCTAGGATCACCACATTAAAGAATATTGTTCTGGATTGTCCATAGGTAGCCCTGTAACCTCAGGCATATCAATTAACCTTTCTGTCTGCATAGCTATAAAATCAAGGTAATTGTGTATGACCTAACTCCATAATCAAGCCACACACATTTATTAAACACCTTCTATGTACCAGTGCCTTTGTGAAAGGATAAGAATATAAGATATTGCTGAAGAATTGAAAACTATCATGTGTGTGTAAGCACTTTGTCAAGGATAATACATTAGGCAAACAACTATGTTACACTACCAAAATTATAAATGCTTTTATAGAAAGGCCGGGAGCACCTAGCTGTCACCTCAAATGGGCAGGAGGATCTTTATTGTGGCAAATTTTACAAGCAAGCTTGCCTTAGAAAAATGAAATACAAGACAGTTATCAGGAAGAAAAAAATAGAATAGAAAATAAGTAACTGGTTTTTAACCAGGAAGGAGAAAGGACAGCAAGGCAAATGATAAAGCAATGACTTCTTTTAGAACTTTAAATTCACAAGGACTGATAGTCTGGGAATATCAAGAGTTAAAATTGCCTCTCAGCTTAATATTCCCATGACAAAATAGGAAAATCATAATGGAAAATTTCTCTTCAGTTAAATAAAGAAAAGAAAAGGACATTAAAAAAATATTAACCTCACTACAAAGACAGAATAGGAAAAATAAACTTACTATGCAATGTGAGACACCCATTGAGAACAGTATAAATAAAGATGACAATTTTGATAATAAGGTTTAGAGAGAGAGAGAGACCACAATAAGAACACAAACCTCTGTTTTGACAAAGCCTACAGTTAGTGAGATTTCAGATTCTAGACTTTCTGACTCTTCATCTTTCCAGAAATTTTACCACTGTTAGTTACAATGTCGAAAATAACATTGCATAACATTACTTGGCAGTTCCAGCAATACACCAGATTACAATGAAAACTAGAAATGTATAAGTCCCTTTAAGCAATATTCTCTCAGATTCCAAGGAGCGTGATGTAAGGAGCAGGTGGGCTATGATATCAAAACAGCTTTGGGTGAGGACGCAACAAGCAGAGTAGAACTTCTCTTCTCTTCTATGTTCACTATTGCCCCAAGTAAATGATTAATTCCACATGGGAGAATTCTTCAAAGGAATGGAAACATTTAACATGGTTATGAGATTTCCAAAAGTTGGCCTATTTAACTGAAACATAACCATCCCTCACTTTATAGAAAAGATAGATTTTAGAAGACGTGACCAAAGTGAATCCTTTTAAAATCATTGGCATCAAAAAAAAAAAAAAAATCATTGGCATCCTTTTTAGAGTCAGGGATTCATTTCCCAAGGGAAAAATAACCCTTCAGTTGGAAATAAGATGGTGAGTCAGTATTGCAGTATTATAAATACTTACTAAGACATGGTCAATAATGCCCATTATCAATTCACATTGTCAGAATTTCTCTCATGACTAGTGACTGCCTAAAACATCATTTCTGATACTTCTAAAACTTTATTCTTAAATTCTTTGCTGCCTTCTCCCAAAGTTTAGGTTGTCTAATAGATCTTAATTACATTGTCAACAGAGTTTTAAATCAAACATGCTATTATTCTAATTTAGACATTCTGTAAATTTAAGGTTACAATCTAGTCAATTTCTATGCTCTGTCAACTTGGGGAAATGAAACAAAGTTTAAATTTCCTTATTCATTCTGTCACTTAGATCTCTAATTAATCTTTCTTGCATGCATACTTAGTCCCTTCAGTTATATCCGACTCGTCGGGACTTTATGCACTGTAGCTGACTAGGCTGCTCTGTCCATGGGATTCTCAGGCAAGAACGCTGGAGTGGGTGGCCATGCCCTCCTCCAGGGGATCTTCCTGGCCCAGGGATCGAACCCACGTCTCCTGTGTCTCCTGCATCGCCAGCGGATTCTTTACCACTGAGTCACTGGGGAAGCCCTAATCTTTCCTATCAGGTAGCAATAAACACTAGCCAAGGGACTTGTGGCCTCAGCTGTTCTGGAGCGCTCTCAGTATCGGGTCATTGAGCCACACTAATCTTCATGTCTATTAACACTTTGAAATTAGAGTCAAAAGATGTCACAGAAGTTGATGAGGCAAAAACAAATAATATAAACATAAACAATCAGATTTAGATGAAAATCCTTCCAATTGGCAATATTTTATTTTCTCAGAGATATTTCATTATACTATCACAAGACTATAATTATTTAATAATTTTAATGAAATTCAAGGGTCATAATGCCAAAGATATCAGAATGCAAAAATAAAACCCCCAAATAACTAGTGTTATCCAGCAGATTTTTAGAATTGTATTTTTTTAATAAAGCAAAAGAAATCAAGAGGTGAGAAAATGACTTGAGGTTCGTGAATGTTAAATGTCCTTTTCTTGACACTTGGAGAAAATGATAGAGAGGTCAAAGGTCAAAGGGGAAAGAACTCATCAATATATTACTTACTTCTTTATATCCAAAGATGATGCGTCCATCCATGAGGAGGGTTGCTTGGAATGTGAAGCTTCCCAGGTTGTAATTATCCTGGAGATGTACATGGTCCCATTGGACAACAAGTGCTGTGCCTATAAACCCCATTGGAACAGAGAAATGCTATGAGAAAAATAATCAGTTCTGGTGGGAATCTTCACAAAAGCATGGATCTAACTTTCTCATCTAGTAGTTGTGCTACTTGCATTGTAGATAGTTAATTGGAATTCTGTTACTGAAATAGCATTTGGGATATTTATAACGAATTGAGTATTCTCTAAATCTAACCTCATACTGAGGTTAATATTGAGCCCAGTATGGGGGAATTTTGCCTTAGGAAGTCCATTAATGTTAATGGGTTTACTGTCTGCTTAAATTTCCATGAGCCACTTTCAAAATGCAACCCAAGTGACTTGAATGAACTTCAAATACATTTGACAAATGCTGAGAGAGAAAGGAACACATTCAGGGAAGCTAGCATCACTTACAACAGACTTGATGTCTCTTCCATATTTCCAATTATACTCTTCCATGCTGAAGAAATTTCTTTAACACTAATGGGAATTTTCTTCTTTTATTCACAGTGCCTGCATTTCTATCTTTGTAGTATTGCTTCTAGAAGGTTGCAAGGCAGCTTTAAGTGCCCCAGGCTAAGATTTCTGAAGCCCTCTTAAAGTACACTGGGATGAATCTTTAGTGCCATATACCACAGTCTGATAAGTCAATCTGCCAATGTTTACTATAAAATTATTAACATGAAATATTAATTGAAACACAGCTTAATAGCCACCAATGAGACAACAAGGATGAATCTGGAGGGGCATTAAGCTAAGTGAAATAAGCCAAAAAGAGAAAGAGAAAAACTTCACGGTATCACGTTCATGTGAAACCTTAAAACGAAGCAGGGACTAGAGTCTGGGGCAAACAGAAATGCTAACCAAAGGATACCAACTTTCACTGATATAACAAATAAGGTCTGAGGATCTGATGTATAACACAGTGACTACAGTGTCTGGCACTGGAGGTACGTGTGCTTGCTCAGTCGCTCCAGTCACGTCCAACGTTGCGACTCCATGGACTGTAGCCTGCCAGGCTCCTCCATCCATGAGATCCAATTCTGGACAAGAATACTGGAGTAGATAGCCATTCCCTTCTCCAGGGGAATCTTCCTGACCCATAGATCTAACCCATGTCTCCTGCATTACAGGTGGATTTGCCACAGGGGAAGCCCAACACTGTATATATAATATTATCAAAATTTACTGAGAATAAAACCTACAGAGTTCACATCAGAAAAACAAAAGGTACATACATTAGGGGATGAATATGTTAGTTAATTTGATGGTAGAAATTCTTTTCCAGTGTATACATATATCAAATTATCACATTGTACACTTTAAATACAGAAAAATATTTGTTTCTTTGAGGTAAAACTTTATAAGTAAACACATTATTTTTGACTTTTACCTTGGTATGTTTAAGCAGCACCTAAGACATAGCCCTGTTTTAAGTGAAAACCCATGTCTCTTCCTTTCACGGGCATCTCTGTATCTCTAGCACCATTTTTTATTTTTTTAAACTGGAAAAGGCAAGAGGACAGTAATAGCCAGGAAATTTTCCATAACTGTAGAAGTAAAAGGGTCTTCTGATCATAAAATGCCTCTTAAAAACTGCTTCTTTTCCTTCACACGTGTCCACAACTTTCAACATCTGGTCTCCTCCTAATTCCTATCCTTGCTAATTTCTATCTACACTAATTTTTTTTTTTAAATTTTAATTATTTTATTTTATTTTTTTAATTTTAAAATCTTTAATTCTTACATGCGTTCCCAAACATGAACCCCCCTCCCACCTCCCTCCCCATAACATCTCTCTGGGTCATCCCCATGCGCCAGCCCCAAGCATGCTGTATCCTGAGTCAGACATAGACTGGCGATTTTAATCAGCACTTTGATGGTGCAGAGAAAACACCGAATTGGCAGGCAGATGATCTAGACTTCGGTCCTGCCTCTCAAACTTTTTGTGTGACCTTGGACACAATCTGCTTGAACCTGTATCTTCTGCAACATGGGAAGTCTAATTTTCACTTTCTAGAGATTTCTGCATTCAGCTCCCAAATACATAGTTTCTGCAAATTCTTGTGCATAAAAGAGGTCTACCTCTTTTTGAGTAATTAAATGTTTTTAATGCAAATTCTGATGATGATACTCTCCACATATTATTATAGCAGGCTTTTAAAAATAACACTAAAATGTGGAAATAAGTTTCATATTATGCCCTATCACAGCTCCTCCAACATTTGTTAAGTGGTTCTACTGGTAAGATTGCTGTTGTTTAGTTGCTAAATAGTGTCTGACTCTGTGACTCGATGGAATGTAGCCCACCAGGCTCCTCTGTCCATGGAATTCTCCAGGCAAGAATATTGGAGTGGCTTGCCATCTCCTCCTCCAGGCAATCTTTTCGGCCTAGGAATTGAACCCCCGTCTGTTGCCTCTCCTGCATTGGTAGGTGGATTCTTTACTACTTAGCCACAAGAGAAGCCCACTAGTAAGATTAGTTGAGTGTAAATGTTATCCTTAAATTTTAAAAGTACCTACATACCTCTATTTTGTTTTATGAAATAATCAATATTTCAAGTTTCACCTGCTATTAAATCTAATAGTCCACAGGTTAGGGAGAGCGACTTCTAGAGCTACAATCTTATATTTCTCTTAGCAGATAATGATCACATATTGCTCTCTAGGTAGCACCTAACACAGGAAGCAACTAGATAAGTGAATCAAAAACATTTCTTTGGTCAGCTATGATGTAGGAGAATAATCTGTCAAGAGCAAACCTTGGACTCAAGCATGGAATTTACCAAAGAGCTGGGTTAGAGTGGTGCGTCTCTTGGCTTATGACTGACAATCATATGTTGTTTCTCTGATGATGGACACAAAATCTAATGGCACAGTTCCTCCTGGTGGAGCTGAAGTTGTTACTTAAGTTCATGTTACAGACTATATGAGTTGCTGCACCGTCCTATGTGCTTAATGGAACTGAGCAGCTGGAACTTAGTATTGCTAGGGTGATCATACTTTCTGATCAGTAGTGGATGCCGATTTTTTAAACTCCAAAACTAAACAAGGCAAGCAGGCTGATCTAGGGGCATTTAAGGTCACTGTTAACTCCAAATTTTCTGATTCTATGTTTGATTAGGTTTATGATTTCGGTAAGAATTATGCTTCTAGTCTGCTATTTATGAGCCATCAAATTATATTTCTAATAAAAGATTTAGCTTTATAACTTTTCTAGTTCTTGTGCATTAATATTCTGTGACTTCCTTACACTCCAGTAGTTATCTAGGCTGGCTATCATATCTGGAAGCATCATCTGATTTTTAAAACCTAGTGCTTTTATGGGAGAAGGCAATGGCACCCCACTCCAGTACTCTTGCCTGGAAAATCCCATGGACGGAGGAGCCTGGTAGGCTGCAGTCCATGGGGTCACTAAGAGTTGGACATGACTGAGTGACTTCACTTTCCCTTTTCACTTTCATGCATTAGAGAAGGAAATGACAACCCACTCCAGGATTCTTGCCTGGAGAATCTCAGGGACGGGGAAGCCTGACGGGCTGCTGTCTATGGGGTCGCACAGAGTCGGACATGACTGAAGCGACTTAGCAGCAGCAGCAGTGTTTTAATACTTGCAGAAATGTTATCTTAGAAGAAATGTTCTAAACTGCTGCTGTCTCCTTAGAGAAGTTTTGCTTTCCTAAAGTGTTGAGTTTCCCATCCTTAAGCACTCCTTCAATGATCCTAACCAATCAGAATTGGAAATATTTCAGTAAGTTGCTCTGGTATGAAAGGACTTTGTGAAGATCCTTACAATATTGAAAAGTGCTTCTATCATTTAATAAAACACAGAAATTACTAGCTTTTATTATTATATTATAAGAACTCAGTATTCCCATTGATTAGTACACAGAAGATATTTCAATAAAGTAAAAATGCAATAGTTCTTGAATATTTGTACTTTCACAAGTCTCAGAATTAAAAATCATTTTATGTACTTAATTTTTTTCATTTATTCATTCATTGTGTAATTATTGAGGACCTACTGTGTATTGAGTTCTTGTGCCAGGTATGCAAGAGAAAATCATTTCTTATAAACAGCCACTGCCCTTTAGAATCCAGTTGAAGTGGCACATATCAATTTTTCAAAATCATTTTAATAAAGGTAAAATTTAACTATGGCGCTACTTAGGCACAAGATATGTGAGAGAGTGTATGAGGAAGGAGACAATATGTTTTATGATTTTGATGTTAATGATATAAAAACTTGATCATCAGAAGCTTGTGTCCATGACTAAATGTCCCCAACATCATCTAGTAAGTGACAAAGCTTGGAAAATACTCAACTTTCTTAACTACATAGGGTAGATTCCTTAGGTGATTCAGGAGATAAGCTTCAGATAAGTTGTTCACTGTAGCTCTGTCTAAGTATACTCAAAATCTGCTTGTATATCTTTGACCCTTTGTACCTCAATTTCCTTTAAGTGGGAGGACAGAATATAACAGTTTTTAACATAACAGAAGGAAATAATTATTATGGTTAACATTTAGAGTTAACTTCATTTATTGGAACACACTTTGGTGTTATTCAAATTGTTTGAAATCTGTTTCTCAAAGTGCACATCTGAATGTGTTTAGTTGTCTTCCTCTTTTGCTATTTTGACTTGTAAAATGGCTTTATCACACTGGTCAGATCTCTTTCAGCAAAGTGATGTCATTTTCCCAAAGCTGAGGTCACTAGTAAGTCTATGCTACCCTACGGTTAATAGGGAGACCTTGTTCATTAAGGCAGGACAAGAGGAGAAATAGCTCTGTTCAGGCCACATGCTTCTATTTTTTAAAAGATGATTCTCATCTGGGGAAATAAATAATATTTTTGTATTTTAAAGAGTACAGAAATTTCTATTTTTAAGTTTCCAAAACAAACGCTCTTTTCCTATATTTTATTTTTCTATCATAGTTACAGCTTTCACTAAGATGTAGACATGAAAATTCATTTATGTTTTCAGGAACATAAATGTCTTACTTAGGTTTGGGGGCATTTAGTGACAACTGAACTGAACTGAAGTGACATAGTCTACGTCTTCCTTGACTATTTTATGTTCCCCTAAAGAAGTAGTAAGGATAGAGTGTTGTCAGTATATACGATAAAACTTAACAGCTCTATTTCATATTTCAAAGTCAGTAAAACTTTTTCCTTAAGTGAATTTTGTTGTTTAGTTGCTGAGTTGTGTCTGACTCTTTTGCAACCCCATGGACTGTAGCCACTAGGCTCCTTTGTCCATGGGATTTCTGTACTGGACCGGGTTGCCATTTCCTTCTCTAGAGGATCTTCCCTACCCAGGGATCAAACTCACATCAACTTGGCAGGTAGATTCCTTACCACTGAGCCATCTGGGAAGGCCAAGTGAATTTTAATTACTCACTATCCTATGTTTTCTGGAGAAGGAAATGGCAACCCACTTCAGTACTCTTGGCTGGAAAATCCCATGGATGGAGCAGCCTGATAGCCTACAGTCCATGGCATTGCAAAGAGTCAGACACGACTGAGTGACTTCACTACTACACTATCCTATATTTTCAAAACATACAAATAGTTTATAAGTTTTAGAAATTTAATATCAATATATTATGCCACTTGTCTTTACCTAAAAATCAGAACTAAAAAAGTTTTCTTATTTACTTCTTTTCAGTAGGAAGGACTTACTTCAAATAGCATCAAATAAATGTGTTTGCTTTGTTCAGAACAATGTTTGCTGCAACTCATTTATTACATTCCCTAATACATGTTAGTAAATGTTTGTTAAATGAGCAAATGAATGAATGAATACATGAGTAACATTTAACCATATACTTGATCCACTTACTATAGTATTAATTGGTGCAGTATAACATTTGTTACCTCAGGCTATTTGCATCAAACAGTTAACAAATCCAGTCTAAACCCAAGATTACAAAAATATTAATATGAATCTGATGATCAGTGTTTATAAGTATACAGTCAGTAAAATATAGGATAACCAACACATACCATTATCAAAATATCTGACAGTTGAATTTCTGGATACACTGGGATCAAAATTTGCCATTAAAGGTGCTATGTACTGTGTGGCTGTTAGCATTCGGTGCACAACTTCACCAGTGTATATGAAACCTGTAATTAGAAAAACAGGAACTTGTTAAGAAAAAAACAGAATATTTTAATTAAAATACCCTGACTCAACTTCAGTTACATTTTGAAAAAAAATCACAGTAGCTAAAAAAAGAAACATAATTAATATCTTAATATCTGATCAGCAATAGTTGAGTCTGGATTAATATGGTATCAGAATAGTATACAATATGGTAGCAGAATAGTAATCAGAAACCTATTATATGTACAGTTTTAACTGTGGGAAAGTGACTACTATCCAGAGAGATTATTAGGGTGAAAAGGCTAGTATAGTACTGTAAGTAATCCAAACGTTAAATCTGCCTTTAGTAATCCCTTGTTATTTTTATACTAGTCAAACAGGTAAGTTCAGTTTACAAATGAATGTATTCTCATGATGTTCAGTTACACATTCTTAGTCTCAGTTTAGAACACTTTAGAATTCACACATACATATATTTAATACTAAAATGCAAAGTATTTTGAACCATCTATTCAAAGTTGAAAGGAGGCTAAGCACTCATGGATAAACTTCACATTTCTCAGATTGCTCATGTAGCACTGTATCAAGGCGTTAGTCTATATGTTTGCAGATAAGATGGTAAACCATTGATAATGCACAAATACCTCTCTATTTATTTTTTTTATTATTTATTTATTTATTTTTAATCTTTTTTATTTTTTAAATTTTAAAATCTTTAATTCTTACATGCGTTCCCAAACATGAACCCCCCTCCCACCTCCCTCCCCACAACATCTCTCTGGGTCATCCCCATGCACCAGCCCCAAGCAAGCTGCACCCTACGTCAGACATGGACTGGCGATTCAATTCTTACATGACAGTATACATGTTAGAACTCCCATTCTCCCAAATCATCCCACCCTCTCCCTCTCCCTCTGAGTCCAAAAGTCCGTTATACACATCTGTGTCTTTTTTCCTGTCTTGCATACAGGGTCGTCATTGCCATCTTCCTAAATTCCATATATATGTGTTAGTATACTGTATTGGTGTTTTTCTTTCTGGCTTACTTCACTCTGTATAATTGGCTCCAGTTTCATCCATCTCATCAGAACTGATTCAAATGAATTCTTTTTAACGCCTGAGTAATACTCCATTGTGTATATGTACCACTGCTTTCTTATCCATTCATCTGCTGATGGACATCTAGGTTGTTTCCATGTCCTGGCTATTATAAACAGTGCTGCGATGAACATTGGGGTACATGTGTCTCTTTCAATTCTGGTTTCCTCAGTGTGTATGCCCAGCAGTGGGATTGCTGGGTCATAAGGTAGTTCTATTTGCAATTTTTTAAGGAATCTCCAAACTGTTCTCCATAGTGGCTGTACTAGTTTGCATTCCCACCAACAGTGTAGGAGGGTTCCCTTTTCTCCACACCCTCTCCAGCATTTATTGCTTGCAGATTTTTGGATCGCAGCCATTCTGACTGGTGTGAAGTGGTACCTCATTGTGGTTTTGATTTGCATTTCTCTAATAATGAGTGATGCTGAGCATCTTTTCATGTGTTTGTTAGCCATCCGTATGTCTTCTTTGGAGAAATGTCTATTTAGTTCTTTGGCCCATTTTTTGATTGGGTCGTTTATTTTTCTGGAATTGAGCTGCAGAAGTTGCTTGTATATTTTTGAGATTAGTTGTTTGTCAGTTGCTTCATTTGCTATTATTTTCTCCCATTCAGAAGGCTGTCTTTTCACCTTGCTTATATTTTCCTTTGTTGTACAGAATCCCTGTCAAGCTACCAGCCACATTTTTCACAGAACTAGAACAAATAATTTCAAGATTTGTATGGAAATACAAAAAACCTCGAATAGCCAAAGCAATCTTGAGAAAGAAGAATGCAACTGGAGGAATCAACTTGCTTGACTTCAGGCTCTACTACAAAGCCACAGTCATCAAGACAGTATGGTACTGGCACAAAGACAGACATATAGATCAATGGAACAAAATAGAAAGCCCAGAGATAAATCCACACACATATGGACACCTTATCTTTGACAAAGGAGGCAAGAATATACAATGGAGTAAAGACAATCTCTTTAACAAGTGGTGCTGGGAAAACTGGTCAACCACTTGTAAAGGAATGAAACTAGATCACTTTCTAACACCGTACACAAAAATAGACTCAAAATGGATTAAAGATCTAAATGTAAGATCAGAAACTATAAAACTCCTAGAGGAGAACATAGGCAAAACACTCTCAGACATAAATCACAGCAGGATCCTCTATGATCCACCTCCCAGAATTCTGGAAATAAAAGCAAAAATACCTCTCTATTTAGAGAGTTATCGATGTCAGCCTATTCCAGCTATTGGATAACGAGAGGGAATTTACTATGGAGAACTTAATCTTGAATTAAATTTCAATAGCTCCCATGTTACAACTCTACCCACCTTCAATTATTCACACTGGGTTTATTTACTTTGTGGATTATCCATGACAAATTGTTAATCCTATACTGGCTTCTGGCCTCCAAGGGCTTTAGCTGCCTAAAAGGAGAGTCAGCTCAGGGAATACTAATTTCTAATATTAAACTAGGAAGTGCACAATTAAGAACACATAAAAACATACATATACACACATTATTACAAAATAAAATTCAAAGCAAGTTATTTGTGACAACGCAATTGTAATGTTTAGGTACTCATAAGTTAACTACATATCTGAGGTTACTATAGATCATTTTTCTATTAATATTTTCATAAGAATTAATTTTAGAAAAAGCAGAATTAAAAAAAACCCACAAAATTATGTTTAATTTAATCTCCTAAAAGTGTAAAACTTTTATCTCACTTCATGGTCTGAATAAAGCTTTCATTAGCATATCATGGCCCTCATTGTTTCAAATTCCCTATTGCAATTTCTAGTAAGTTATTGGAGAATTAAATCTGTAGTTTGTTATTGTTGTTTAGTTGCTAGGTCATGTCCAACTCTTGTGAGACGCCATGGCCTGTAGCCCCCTGGGCTCCTCTGCCCATGGAATTTTGCAGGCAAGAATGCCGCAGTGGGTTGCCATTTCCTTCTCCAGAGGATATTCCTGACCCAGTCTCCTGCGCTGGCAGGCAGATTCTTTATCACTGAGCCACCAGGGAACCCTAAATTTGTAGTTATTTAGTTTGAAATCAATTTCTGTCTTTCCAGCAGTGTCTTCTTTCCTTTGACTTCCTTTTTATTTTTCACCAAAGGCATAATTTAATCATAGCCATTCAGCTTTTAAAAAGATACTTAAACTGGTAAAATCTTTAGCATGTTATAGTCATTAATTACTCTTTGTTTCTCATTCACCAAAAAAAAAAAAAAAAAATCTTTCAAAATAAATTCTCAGTGTCTTGAGCAGAACCTTGTAATTTGCAATGTCACATAGCTCAAGTGTACTAAAAGATGACAGTAGGGTGAAACAGTCATTACTTTTATTTGATTTCACTGTAGATTCTCAGAGTCACGCTCTCAGTGTTCAAAGTCCAACATCCTTACAATTATAAAGATGAAGAGTGACTATTTTTCAGGGTCTGTGATTTTTTTCTCTTATCCTCACCAGTGTGCCTTTTGCAATTTCACCATTAAAAGGAATACAGCAATTCTATAAATGTAATCTTTTAAGGAAAAGATTGATTTCCACTCTGAAAGTGTTCTTTCAGGGTCAATATCTCTGGATAGTTACTCCTCTACTTTAAATTTTCCATGTACTAATAAGAGAAACTGATTGATTTAAAGAATAAGGAGAGCAGCAATTCAAGGCAGTAAGATAATTTTAAATCAATACGATATTTATTCACTGAAACAACTGCAGTAAGAAATTGCAGCAGCAATTCCTAAAAACAGGATTGAAAAATGCAGTCATAAAAGATTTCAGATACATAATTCTCACTATTAGTTTTTACAATAAATAAGATTACATTTATTTTATAGATTTCCCATTCTATATAACTCAGTTTTCAGATCACAAGAATCACTATCTTTTGCTTCCTCTCCTCAGGAAAAAGTTTTCCAGGACTAGAATTTCTCAGATTTCAAAGGTGAAGTCTCAAACCGTTCCCAAATAACTAAGCGAAAAGATGAAAGAATGTGCTAGTGTGTAAAAACTATATTTACAATAACATTAAACTATAGGAGTATAACAATTGCTACAACTTCTACTAACAAGTAGAGAAGTGAAATTGTTCAGTCATGTGCGACTCTTTGCGATTCCAAGGACTTTAGCCTAGCAGGCTCCTCCGTCTGTGGCATTTTCTAGGCAAGAGTACTGGAGTGGGTTGTCATTTCCTTCTCCAGGGGATCTTCTTGACCCAGGGATCAAATCAAGGTCTCCTGCATTGCAGGCAGACACTTTACCCTCTAAGCCACCAGGGTAGACCCACTAGCAAGAAGCTGCTACTATAATTACTAGCACATCTGCCACTATGATTAATCTGTTGCCACTATTACCATTAATACCACTACCACCAAGACTAATGTGAAAAACAATTCAAGACAACAAAGATTCCACTACTCCACACAATGAGTTTAATTTTGCTAATTCAGAGAATATTTGTTTTCTTTAGCCATATGAAACCCAGTTCCTCCATTATCTTAGGTTAGTTCTTAATGACGATAAAGTAAAATGCTTGAATGTAGCCATGGGCCCTACTGAGTTCTCCTTACACTCCTAAGTTTTAAAAATATCATTTCAGAAATGATTAATAACTGAGTGGAGAGAAACCTTCCAGGCCTGCTGAGAGCAGGGAGGGAAGTGTAATCAGGTGTTGAATAAGAACCAGCTATGCAAAGTAAAGCATCTTTATTTGAATAAATTTTTTCCAAATCTTCAAAAGCACTCATAGCTACCTATAATCCATTTAGACATTTGTCTCTTATCTTTAGTTGTCTAGAGCATGTCCAGCTGTATGAAAAAATATTTCATTTTTCTAGTCCTTCACATTTTAAGGTAATTTAGGTAACATATATTTACTGTTTTTTAATTTTTTTTTATTTTCAAGCTTGGTTGTAGCCACTTGAAAAGCTGATCACAAAATGTCTCTTTTACTCATTACATGCTTCTAGTTTAAATAGAATTTATCTACCTGGTCATAAGATTTGTAGAAAAGTGGTTATTACCGAGCAAATGTGTAACTCAGTGATACTTCCACTTAAAAAGTCCAAATAAGAGAAGCAAATGTGTTTTGATTTTTGAATTTCAACAGTTACACACTTCTCTTGCTTTCATTACTAACCCTAAAGTCAAGTTCTGAGCTCAGCTATAACTGACAGATTTTCTCTTGCAATTGAAGGCTCTACTTGGCTATTTCTGTAGATGGTCTCTAGTCACTTGAATAATCTGTAGTTTTAAATTTGTACACCTCCTCAAGCCTTTGAGAATTCTATCACCATAAGTCCTGATATGAATAACCCCTACACAATAATTATATATTTACTAACCATGATTAAATATTTATTAACCACAAATATTATTGTGATAACTGTGAGATTAACCAACACCTATATGGTGCTAGTTTGCTTTAATCATGTTCTACTCTTTGTGACCCCACAGACTGTAGCCTGTCCGTCTCCTCTGTCCATGGGATTTTCCAGGCCAGAATACTGGAGTAAGTTGCCGTTTCCTTCTCCAGGGGATCTCTCTGACCCAGGGATTGAACCCACATCTCTTCCATCTCCTGCATTGACAGGAGTGTTCTTTACCACTAGCACCACCCAGGTACCCCTTTCCAATAAAGTCTTGTGCTTTGTCAGTACATGTGTCTTCCTGGACAATTCATTTTAGAATATTAAACAAGAGCTTGCTCTTGGGTCCTGGAAGGGGTCCCCTCTCAGGTAACAGTTTCACTTAGAGGGTGGCACACACAGAAAGGGCCTGGAAGCTGCACACATACCCCCTTCCCCTTCCCTTTGCCTTATGTATCTCTTCCATTCAGGTGTTCCTGAGTTGTATCCTTTAAAATAAACCAGTGTGAATATGAGTGAAAGTTGTTCAGTTGTGTCTGACTCTGCAACCCCATGGACTGTAGCATGCCAGGCTCCTCTGTCTATGGAATTCTCCAGACAAGAATAGTGGAGTGGGTAGCTGTTCCCTTCTCCTGGAGATCTTCCCAACCCAGGGATTGAAACCAGGTCTCCCGCATTGTAGGCAGATTCTTTACCATCTGAGCCACCAGGGAAGCCCAAGAATACTACAGTGCGTAGCCTATTCCTTCTCCAGGGGATCTTCCCAACCCAGGAATCCACCCGGGGTTTTCTGCATTTTAGGTGAATTCTTTACCAGCTGAGCTACCAGGGAAGCTCCAATACCTATATGTATGCATGCTAAGTTCCTTCAGTTGTGTCTGACTCTTTGCAACCCTATGGACTATAGCCTGCCAGGCTCCTCTGTCCATGGAGATGCTCCAGGCAAGAATACTGGAGTGGGTTGCCATGCCCTCTTCCAGGGGATCTTTCCAACCCAGGGATTGAACCCATGTATCCTATGTCTCCTGCAGTGAAGGCGGATTCTTTATCACTGAGCTACCAGGGAAGACCTCAATACCTATATGGGCCTTACCAATTACATCATTTTTATATATTCTCTTCAATGTATCCTTATAATAACTTTGAAAGGAATTACATTATTGATTTTGTTGTTGTTTGATCACTAAATCATGTCTGACTCTTTACAATCCCATAGAATGTAGACCACTAGTCCCCTCTGTCCATGGGATTCTCTAGGTGGAGTGGGTTGCATTTCCTTCTCCAGGGGATCTCCCCCACCTGGGGATTGAACCTGCATTGCAGGTGGGTTCTCTACCTCTGAGACACCAGGGATGTCCACATTATTAATATTAGTATTATTATTATTAGGCTTCCCAGGTGGCACTCGCGGTAATGAATCTACTTGCCAGTGCAGGAGATGCAAGTTTCCACTTATTAAATGAAGCTCGTAATGAAGCTGGGTAATTTGCTTAAAGCCACATGGCTAGAATTGGTCTCCAAATTTTATGACCTCTTCACAACATACTTTAGAATTCATTACGTGTCTGTAATAGACACTCTCCCTCACTGGATTTCATTCTTAAACAAAGAGTTTGAGGAAGAAAAGACCTGTTGTCTCTGAAAGTTCCAACACCTCCACCTTAGAGCAGACGGGCAGTCCTCTTAAGTCCTGCTATTTTTGCTGTACTGCTTCAGCCTCTATTCTTTAGAGGCTTCAAACTGTATGAATAGATTTAAATTAGATTCCTCTAGTGAAAGTGAAAGTTGATCAGTCATATCCAACTCCGCGACCCCAATGGACTATACAGTCCACGTGGACTCTACCAACTGAGCTAGGAGGGATGCCCTTTATTACAGTCCCCCAAATGACTCTCAAATTGGTAGGTGACTGACATATGAGTAGAGAATTTATTTAATGGTGAAATCAAATTATTTCTAATAATTTTACTTAAGTTCTTTGACTTTATTGTTTTAAGTTCCTCGGCTTTTCTGTGCCTCAGTTCTCTAATCCACTAAATGGAGGAAAAATCATATCAATATCATTGGATTGTTATTATGGTTGAATGAGTTAATAAATAAAAAACATCCAAAGACAGTGTTTAAAACAAAAATGTGCAAGAAAAAACCAATCAATTAAATTCTCCCTAGAGGGGATGGGAAGGAGACCCAAGAGAGAGGGGATATACGTATACTTATAGCTGATTCACATACTATATGGCAGAAACCAACATAACATTGTAAAGCAATCATCCTCCAATTAAAAAATAAATTTAAAGAAAATAAAATAAATTATCTCTAATCTTCACCCATTGAAGACTTTTCTGCCTCATGCCTACTAGTTGATATACCTACAGTAGGACACTTATGTAAATTCAAAGCTGTGCTTCAGACTCAAATGGTATGATATATGTTTCCTTGCATTATTCTAGTTTGGGTTACAGTGTACCACAGGACCTAACTCCAAGACAACAGGTAATGAAAAAGCTTTCATGTCAAAAGTTCTGCATTTGTGTAGATCTGTACTTCTCTACATTCTAAAGGAATAAGCATGTTGTAAAAATATCAACTTCCTATTGGTTGCCAATTGTTGTTTCATTTAATAGGAAGTGTCACAGTAATGAAGGAAGCCTGAAGAGGCAGTCATCACCTGTGAAACATTTTATAAAGCTTTAATGTGTAAAGGGCTACCTAAAATAATTCACTTCATGATTCAATTGACATTTTTGACCCCAGAGGAAAAGCTGAAGCTGATGGGTATGCCTGTAGGGGCAGTGAACATTTACAGTTAAATGCTGCCTTTAGAGTACAAATGACAATGGGTATGTCACTGTTGCTACCTTTATGAGATGTGTACTATGAATGCTACACGTTCTTCAAATAGATCTGAAATGTATGACCTTTTATCCATGAAGACTTACAGAGTAGATTCCTCACACTGATCTTTCCTTAACCTTATACATGACCTCTCCCATTTCTATTCATGAAGAACTGAGTTGTTTAATAGGGTATTGTTTGTAGTTGTAGTTTTACCAGTTATGCCAAAGAATGCTCAAACTACCGCACAATTGCACTCCTCTCACACGATAGTAAAGTAATGCTCAAAATCCTCCAAGCCAGGCTTCAACAATACATGAACCATGAACTTCCAGATGTTCAACTGGTTTTAGAAAAGGCAGAGGAACCAGAGATCAAAATACCAACATCCATTGGATCATCAAAAAAGCAAGAGAGTTCCAGAAGACCATCTATTTCTGCTCTATTGACTATGCCAAAGCCTTTGACTGTGTGGATTGCCACAAACTGTGGAAAATTCTGAAAGAGATGGGAATACCAGACCACCTGACCTGCCTCTTGAGAAATCTGTATGCAGGTCAGGAAGCAACAGTTAGAACTGGACATGAAACAACGGACTGATTCCAAATAGGAAAAGGAGTACGTCAAGGCTGTATATTGTCACCCTGCTTATTTAACTTATATGCAGAGTATACCATGAGAAACGCTGGGCTGGATGAAGCACAAGCTGGAATCAAGATTGCTGGGAGAAATAACCTCAGATACACATTTGATACCACCCTTATGGCAGAAAGTGAAGAGGAACTAAAGAGCCTCTTGATGAAAGTGAAAGAGGAGAGTGAAAAAGTTGGCTTAAAGCTCAACATTCAGAAAAAGAAGATCATGGCATCTGGTCCCATCACTTCATGAGAAATAGATGGGGGAACAGGGAAACAGTGTTAGACTTTAGTTTTTGGGGCTCCAAGATCACTGCAGATGGTGACTGCAGCCATGAAATTAAAGACGCTACTCCTTGGCAGGAAAGTTATGACCGACCTAGACAGCATATTAAAAAGCAGAGACATTCATTTGCCAAAAAAGGTCTGTCTAGTCAAGGCTATAGTTTTTCCGGTAGTCATGTATGGATGTGAGAGTTGGACTATGAAGAAAGCTGACTGCTGAAGAACTGATGCTTTTGAACTGTGGTGTTGGAGAATAGTCTTGAGAGTGCCTTGGACTGCAAGGAGATCCAACCAGTCCATCCTAAAGGAAATCAGTCTTGAATATTCATTGGAAGGACTGATGTTGAAGCTGAAACTCCAATACTTTGGCCGCCTGATGCAAAGAACTGATTCATCTGAAAAGACCCTGATGCTGGGAAAGATTGAAGGCAGGAGGAGAAAGGGATGACAGAGGATGAGGTGGTTGGATGGCATTACTGACTCAATGGACATGAGTTTGGGTAAACTCCAGGAGTTAGTGATGGACAGGGAGGCCTGGTGTGCTACAGTCCATGGAGTTGCAAAGAGTAGGACATGACTGAGCAACTGAATTGAACTGGTGTTTTTGGTGGATAACTTGCTTGAAGCAAACAAATGAAGTTTGTGCATAATTCAACTTGCATTTTGCACAAATGCCATTTTATGAATCATAATACGTTATCCCATGCTATATAAGCCAATCTCTTTCAGACAAATACTTGCTTGTAATTCAGTCAGTGTTTTAAACAAAATCACATGTAGCAGCGACTGCTAATATGAAAATTAAGAGTTGTGGTAAGTTATCTGGAAAATGTCTGCCAGATGCAACTGTACAATGATGGGTTTCATGTGACTTGCTTCCTTGGGACAAAATTGTTGCTAGTAGACCATGCAGTTCACTCTGAGGATACTGGTGTGTACATGCAACTTCATTAAAGGAAAAAAGAAAGAAGAAACATTTCTGAAACTCATGTGAACTTACTAACCACGGGCACGTAGGAAGCAAACTATACTCTTCTCAATCATCAAATACATTTCCTCTACAATTCCAACCACCTGTTAAGGTAAAATATGTCAAGCATATTTTATTTAGTGAAAACTTATATGTGTCAAACGGAGAAGGCAATGGCACCCCACTCCAGTACTCTTGCCTGGAAAATCCCATGGATGGAGGAGCCTGGTAGGCTGCAGTCCATGGGGTCGCTAAGAGTCACAGATGACTGAGTGACTTCCCTTTCACTTTTCATTTTCATGCATTGGAGAAGGAAATGGCAGCCCACTCCAGTGTTCTTGCCTGGAGAATCCCAGGGTCGGGGGAGACTGGTGGGCTGCCATCTATGGGGTCGCACAGTCAGACATGACTGAAGTGACTTAGCAGCAGTAGCAGCATATATGTCAAAGTACATCAACTCTCATAGAGTCGTTTATTCTATTGGCTTAAAGCCACATTGGGGATTACAAATTACAAGTTATCCTCTGGGGAAGAAAAACAACCAGTGACAACTTGGTTATTGCCTGCAAATTATATACATGAAATTACCAATAGAAGCATTTATGTTGAGGATATAAAGTGCGTCTCTCCAACCTCAGAAAGAAAGAACAGGAGCTAGAATTGTGTAGTGCATAAAGGAAGAGAAACAAAAACTCATAACTTCTTTTGTTTTTTCATGTTTTCCAAGCTGTATGAACCCAACTCATGTCGATACTTACTCTCATTGAGTTGCAATTTCTTCTGTAAATCAGGCTAAAATTAACCCCCTTTTAAACACATTGCTGTGTGCATTAGCAATTGAAAAGGGACCCTACAAATGTGGGTGCAATTTTACCACACAGAACATATACATTGAGCATTTCATTGCTCTGACATACTTTTAAAATCCGAGCCCTGGGGAGGCCCATCTGCCACTGCCTCATTGATTCCTCTCCTCGTGAACTCCTGATCACTGCGGTCCTGGTCAGGCTCGAACTTCTGTGATATTTCCACCCTCTTGAGACACGTGCCCTGTTTACAGTCTCAGACTTGTGATCTTAATTCTGTTTTCTCAGATGTTTGGGTAGTTTGCTCCCTTAAGGTGACGAGTGCTCAATGACAGGGACAAAATAGCTACAAAAGAGCACTGACCCAATTGTATATTCATACTGCACATTTTGCGCTTTTTACTTTCAATGTGCCCTCCAATTTGAACACTCTAAATGGTAAACGCTGAAAGAAAAACTCTATTTGGGAAAAGAAAGACATTTATAGCATATTTGGCTTTGTTTTTATACACATACGTGTTGTTTTGTGTGCATACACACCCCTGCTGCTGCTGCTGCTGCTAAGTCGCTTCAGTCGTGTCCGACTCTGTGCGACCCCATAGACGGCAGCCCACCAGGCTTCCCCGTCCCTGGGATTCTCCAGGCAAGAACACTGGAGTGGGTTGCCATTTCCTTCTCCAATGCATGAAAGTGAAAAGTGAAAGTGAAGTCGCTCAGTTGTGTCCGATCTGTGGGACCCCATGGACTGTAGCCTACCAGGCTCCTCCGTCCATGGGATTTTCCAGGCAAGAGGACTGGAGTGGGGTGCCACTGCCGTCTCCAATACACACCCCTATATACACACATATGTATATGCATGCATAGGTATATACACACACGTGTATAGAGAGCACATGCATGCACATCTTAGAGTACAGAGATTTTGTAAATCAATTCAAAACACATACTGAGTATCTCAAAATCTGAAGCACAATAAAATCCAATCAGCTTACTTCTTCTAAAAGCATTTTAAACATGATTTTACCCATTTTGCTGATTCCCTTTGCACAGCCCTTCAATATCTTGATTAATACCAACTAGACTGGGCTTTTAAAAAGAGCATTTATTTTCATGGATATAATGTATTCTTACATAAAATTTATCGACTCTATTTTGGGAAATACTGTAGTTACTGAGAGCAGTGAGAGACTAAAAGAAGCCCTAAGACCTTTTCGCATTTATAATAATTCTAAGAATTATCTCCCAACTCTTTCCCTCACACTACATGAAAAATAAACAACCAAAAAAAATCAAGTTTGTTTACTCAAGGTCATCCCTTCCTAGTGTTGCCTCAGGGGAAAGTTTATGAGGATGTATATTCTTCTACCAGAGAGTTACTACATAGAGCTACTCATATTCGTTCAGGATATGGTCAAGAGGCAGAAGAGAATAGAATTTGGTTAGAATTACTATATCTCTCACAAACTAGATCCTAATTCAAATGTTAGAGATTCTACTTCTTATAATCATTATGAAGAAATTGGATTGAATATATTTATTTTGATCAAAATGCCAATAAAGCATTTTTCCTTGACCTTGGGCATCATTACAAAGATTGCTTAGATTCTAAAATGCTTAAGTACATATTCAAGCATTCATACACATTCAACCAGGGATATTTTGTGATGTTCAATGAATTTCTGTTTGCTTTTATATGTGACCATGTATTTTATTTCTTTTTACTTTATACATACCTTAGACAGAAAGAGAATCTAAACCATGAATCCTTAGATATCTGAAAATGTTACTTTCCTTCCTACTCCATTAGGGATCTTATTTTTCCATTTCCTTCTCCACATTTTTACTTTAATTATACTTTAACATCTCGTTATCCAACTGAAGGAAAGCAGTAGCAAATGTTATTCACAAAAATGGCTCATTTACTTTTCATTTTACTGAACCTTTGACCAGAATAATACTGGAATCAGGCAGAAATGGATACAGGTATGTGGCAAACAAAAGGCAGTCAATAGAACCACAACTCTGGGACCACCCAGAGTGAATGAATAATGCTCCGCCTGCTCTTAGGTTAACTGGTAAGACAAGTAGAAAAAGACCTTCCATGTGCAGTGGCAATAATTTATTGCTTCCCAGGGAAAATGAAAGAGATTTGTATATATATATTTTCAACACCTTTATATTTACATCTGCCACAAAGGCTGGGGGAGCAAAGCTATCATCTTCTTGGGTTGAAAGAGGCGCTTCTCAACGGGGACCTCAGGAAGGCACGGCCACTATTCTGTAATTGATAACCTGGTTCTCTAATATGTAGCTTTTGAGGCAGACCAGCAAAAACCCATATCTTAAAATGTGCTTTTGTGTAACTGATTCAGACTGATCAGAACTGAAGGGATGGCTTTTCTTTTATTTCACTCTGATGTTTGCTAAGGCAGAGCATGAAAAGGTTCTCCATGCTGGGAAGAATTCTTTCCTGGACATCCATCTGCAGGTCCTGATCAATGTGTATGAATGGAGCAGTCAAGGTAGCTGCTGGTGAATTTGGCCTTGATGACATAACCCAGTCATAACAGGGCTCCTTGTATATGTGCCCAAAGCTCAACAAAGCCAGGGAAAGCCTATATTCAACCAGACCCCAGTGTTCAAGTTATACCCTTTAAATTCATTAAAATAAAAATGAATGATGTTTCAACCTTTCTACAAATCTGGGGTACAGGAGGCCTGGGGAAAAATAGGCAAGATTTATTAGAGTTCACTGTTCAGGCTTCATCATTGCCATTGTCAGAAACCCTGCCGGGGTACAAAATGACTATGAGCTGTCTCCTTCCTATTTAAATCTCTCAGGAAGAATCTGGTGAATTATTGTGTACTACAGTGTGAATGGCATATGATCTTTACCACGGTATCCCCTCTCAGGAGTATTTAAATGTTATTTCAGGAAGAGGACTCTCCTTAAGCTAAAAAAAAAAAAAAAAGGTTCTCTCCTGTTTTACTAACAAGGGGTTGAAATTACCCCAGTAGGCGTCTACTCACTGCTGACCTTGGGTAGGAGGGTCAGCACAGGTCTCCAACTAAATCCATACCATCCTGCAAAACATGGAAGGTAAAGTCACGTGAATGTAGGTCACCATCCCCTTCAGGTGACCATTGTCATCGTCTGTAGGCTCTGCAATGCTGGAGATTTTTAAAGACTTGATACCACAACACAGTTCATCTCAAGTGTTAGAGTGACATGCCAGTCCCTCTGGCTTATGGCTGCTACCCAATGACTTTGAAGGTCTATCAAACCTCAATTTCATTAGATATAGCCATTTCAGAGAATCTTATATTGGAAGAGAAAGAGGTTTAAAAAGTTGCATTGTGGATTTATCTCCTTCTTGTGCTGTTCAGTTGCTCAGTTGTGTCTGACTCTTTGTGACCCCATGGACTGTGGCCCACCAAGCTCCTCTGTCCATGGAATTCTCCAGGCAAGAATACTGGAGTGGGTAGTCATTCCCTTCACAGGGGGATCTTCCTGACCCAGGGATCAAATCAGGGTCTCCCACACTGCAAGCAGATTCTTTATGGTCTGAACCACCTGGGAAGCCCATGGGCTACAGTCCATGGGGTTGAAAAGAGTCGAACATGACTGAGAGACTAACTCTTTCACTTTCTCCTCCATATGTAACCTGGGCTTTGATACTCACAGCTCTCTGCGGATGCCATGGGTTTTATGCATTTTCACATGCTGCTTTTTCGGCTTGAAATATGCTTTCCTCCTTTTGTGTCCTACAAAGTCCTATTCATTTTTCAAGCTTTAATTTAAATGTCTCCTCTTGTGTGAAGCCTTCTTTTATCCTCTCCAATCCCATAAGATCTGATTACACCCTTTGGAGTTCCAGCCCTATGCTCATCTGACTTCTATTACAGGTTTTACCACACTGAGTTACAATTGTTTATTTTCATATCCATCCCCTCACCTCTCCTCTTACTTATCACCTGTTACAGACTCTAGAAGATGGAGACTGTGACTTGTTCATATTTGTGTCTCAACACAAGTTCTGACAGTCATTCATGTCCACATCCATTTGCAGGTAATAGTTGAGTGCTTGGTATGTTGGAGAGATTACACTAGGCACTGAGGTTACGGTAGGGAGAGGACATTTTTTGGACTTTGCAGAGAATGGTGTGTGTGTGATGAGGTTGGAGAATAACAGCCAGGGGTCAGTTCTGGGAGGTTGTGCCAACCATGGCAAAGGTGTGGGGACTTTTTTTTAATTTTAAGCCACACTGTGTGGCTTGCAGGATGTTAGTTCCACAACTAGGGATCAAACCTGGGCTCTCTACAGTGGAAGTACAGAGTCCTAACCATGAATCACCAGGCAATTCCTTGACCTTTTTTCAAACACTGCAGGGCTGAAGGGCTGAATCCAAGACTTAACACAACCAGATCTACTTTACTGGAAAAGCACTTAGATAAACACCACATTCAGAGGAGTGTTTATTTTCAGTGAAGAACACATGGAGAAGGGTACATAGCAAAATTCACTGTGTCCATTTTACCCACTTCAGTCAGTACTGGGTACACACATGTTTTCTGTATTATTCATATTTTTTATATGGCTGAAAGTATTTTGTATGAAAGTTTTTTGATTACTGATTCAATTTTCTTACAAATTACAGATGGGCTCAAGATTCTTTGTTTCTTAAGGATTCAGTCTTGGTAGGGTTTATGTTTCTAGAAGTTTACCTATTTCTTCTAGCTTATCCATTTGTTGGTGGATAATTTTTCACAGTAATCTCTTATGATCCTTTACATTTCTCTGATATAACTTGTATCCTCTTTCATTTCTGATTTGAGTCAGTTCTCATTTTTCTTAGTCTAATGGTTTTTCATTTTTGCTAATCTTTTCAAAAACCAAGTCTTAGTTCTAATGATTTTTCTGTTGTTTTGCTGTTCTCTTTTTCATTTATTTCTTCTCTAATCTTTATTATTTCCTCCTTTCTGTTAAGATTGAGCTTAGTTTGTCCTTCTTCCTATTTCTCAAGATGTAAAGTTAGGTTAGTTGAAAAGTTCTTTTTTTATAGCTATAAACTTCTCTCTTAGTACTTCTGCTAATCCCATAAACTTTGGTATGCTATGGTTTTGTTTTCATTTGTTTCAATATATCATCTGGTTTCCTTTTGATTTCTTGTTTGACCCGTTGGTTGTTCAAGGGTATGTTGTTTAATTTCCACATATTTGTGCATTTTCCAGGTTTCCTTCTGCTATTAATTTCTAATTTCATACCACTGTGGTTGGAAAATATGCTTGATATGATTTCAGTCTATTAAAATATGTTAAGATTGTCTTGTGGCCTAATATATGATCTATCCTGGAGAATGTTCCATGACTTGAGAAGAATGTGTGTTTTGCTACAGATGAGTGGAATGTTATGTATGAAATGTGAGGTTCATTTGGCCTACAGTGTTATTTTGGCCTAAGTCTGCCATTTCCTAATTGATTTCTGTTTGGATGTTGTTTCCATTATTGAAAACAGAGTATTTAAGTCTCAAACTATTACTGATAACTTCTCCTTGCAGTCTGCCGATGTTTGCTTTATATATTTAGGTGCCCTGATGTTGAGTGCACATATATTTGTAACTGTTATAGCTTCCTGATGAATTAACTCTTTTATCATAATACAATATATTTTGTCTTTTGTAACAGTTTTTGACATAAAGTCTATTTTATGTGATATAAGTATAGTTACCTTGTTCTCTTTTGGTGCCCATTTGCAAGAAATATGTTTTTCCAATCCTTCACTCGAAATCTGTATACATTCTTAAATCTAAAGTGATGGCAGATAGTTGGAGACATATATATATATATACACACACACACACACACACAGACACACAGACACACACACACATCCATTTGGCTATTCTAAGTTTAACTGAGGAGTTTAATACAAAATATATTTAAAGCAATTATTATAAAGAAGGACTTACTCTTGTCATTTTGTCAATTGCTTTCTGTCTCGTAGAAGTTCTTTTGTCCATCTTTTATTCTCTTGCTGTTTTACTTTGCACTTCATTGATAATTTAGTAATGGTATGCTGTGTTTCCTCTCTCATATATCTTTCACATGTGTTATTTTTCTGCTTACCATGGAGCTTACGTAAAACAGCTTATAATATTAACAGTCTACTTTAAGCTGAGAACACTAATATTTGGTTATTCTTAACCCATTTTAAAATGGAGTAAATATGCTGCAATGACTACAGCATAATCTTTTATAATGTTTATTGACAAAGCAAACATTCCACTTTGACATTTTTGGTTTAAGCTTTTGAACTAAACAAAACCAAATGTTAGTTTATAAATATGTATATTTTGCTTGGAGAACATCTACAGTCCAAGTGAAATATATTTTTCCAAATCTCAAGACAGATGTTTTCAAAAAGCCTACCTCTGGATTAAAAGAATTACTTCTCTTTCAAATAATAAAACATCATCACCAGAGCTGTTGGTGTAGATTAAAAAAAATTATAAAACAATTCAGTTTTTAAAGTAAAAACCAATTCAGTTATTTTAAGGAATTCAGTTTTTTTAAGTGTTTAAGTAATCGTAGCTGCTGCTGTAGATTTAAAAAACAATTCAGGAATTATTTTAAAAAGGTATGAAGAGTTTACCATCAAGGTTAAAGTAAACAAGGTTAGGTCAAAGTAATAGAAAATGATAGAAGAAATTTTAAGGCATTGTATTACTTAATTTATTGAGTAACTAAGGTGTACAGTCTGTGACCCACACTAAACTGAATGTCCCTATGGAGCAGGGAGGGCATCTGTTACTGTAACCCCTTCTGCCTACTGCTCTGTATAGCACGTAATGGGTTCTCAGTAAATGTCGGCTGATTTCCGTTGTGAAATTAAGCAGAAGGGAGAGTACTAAAGATATATTTTAGTTTAGTTAGGTAGAATTATATTTCTTTTTGAGGGGGTAGTGGTAGACGAGAAGCCCAGATTAGAAATAATTCAGGTGTGAGGTGACCTAACTGTTGGCAGTGAGAATGGAGAGGAAGAGATGGTCAAACAGAGTCTACGAGGGGGAAAAACAGAGAAAAGATGATCAGAAGGAAAAAAAAAAAAAAAAAACCACTTTAACTTAAGAATGTAGAAAAAGACTGGAGAGATGGAGGAAATAGGGAGCAAGGTTTAGGAGGGGAGGTGATGATTATCCAAACCTGAAGTCCTCAGGGGTTGGCCACCTGGAAAAGCAGAGTGGAGGTGGGACAAGAGGCTGCACATCACAGTGGTCAGTCTACAGAGGCCGGCCAGAGGACAGGGATGCTGGAGCCAGCCTTCCTGATAGAGGAGAGTCAGCATGCAAGGAGACAGAGGAGGCCAGGAAAAGAGGGAATGAGATGGGAAACAGCATCACAGAAACCCAAAGAGGTGGATTTTTGATTTCAAAAGAGGGTGCATCTACAATATAAATGCACTCAGTAAAAAAAATTAAATAGAAAATTTCTGATCAGGGCATTCCTTGTTACTACTTAT
Organism: Capra hircus; assembly: GCF_001704415.2. Classification (NCBI taxonomy): domain Eukaryota; kingdom Metazoa; phylum Chordata; class Mammalia; order Artiodactyla; family Bovidae; genus Capra; species Capra hircus. The sequence continues at coordinate 20,979,560 of NC_030820.1, read as the reverse complement.
GATAAGAGAAAAAGGAAAGAGAACCCATTTACTATAAAAGATGATAATAAAACAGCTCTAAGTGGCATGGTCTACCTTTTAATGCCCTCCTGGAGCAGCAATAAATGATCTATTCGGTTTTCTCCCCTGGATAGGCAATGGCAGGTCTTTTCCTTTCACTGTTTTTTCCATTCCTTTCTTCACACTCGCTTCTCTATCTCCCCCTTCCCAAAAGCCTTTCTTCCCAGCGAACTACTGACAAAATTGCACCTTCTTCTTCCACTTTATCTTTTTCCTGAGCCATTTTCCATCCCTACCAGGCAGATGTTCTTGTATTCCTTTGAACTTTCCCATCATCTTTCAACTTTCCCATGACATGGAGAATATTTTTGGAACTTCTACATATTTTGTGTATTTCTTGATTCTTTTGCTAGTCATATTAATTTCCCTTCGAAGATGGAAATGATCAGACTAAGCATTTACTACCTCTCCATGAATGTTTGGAAAACTGTGCTTTACATATTTCATTTTTTCTTCCATTTATCAATCCAAGGGCTGACGCAGGCCAGATGTTATTTTGGGGGCTGAATATAGCACTGAAAGATAAAGAGGGTCTTACCTTCTGGGAGCTTACTTTCTGTGTTTTGGATGTACATTGACTAGTTAAATGTCTTTCTAATTCTAAAGATTTATTACTTTAAGAATCACTTTTTTTTTTTAAATTTTTTTATTTTTTAAATTTTAAAATCTTTAATTCTTACATGCGTTCCCAAAATGAAAATGAGGGAAAATAGTATAAATTAATAAGGAAAGAAAAATAAATGGATTGGAAATCTAAAAAAAAAAAAAAGAATCACTTTTAATTATGGTGGTATTTTTAAAACATATCTATTCTTCACTGAGATAATCTTATAGTTATTTTCCATCTGAAAGGAGATATTAGAAAGACCACTTTAAAATAGATAATTACTGATTACAATTATCATTAAGAAGAGAAACATTTAGACAAGGAGATGTTTTCTCAGACAAAATAATCAAACAGATCTAATTTTTTACAGCTAAGTTTACACTGGGGCAGAATACCCTAGAAGAAGAAAGATTTTTCTATAATTAGTTTTTAATGTTTTTAGTGCATCACTGGAAATACAATTTAATATATCAAGCTAAGAGAGAAGCTGCTTTTCCAATCAAGGAATAATAATATCTAATATGCTCAAGTTGCCAATTTATATGGAAACATTTAAAACCACTACAAGCCAGTAACTCCCACTGGAGGCAGCAACATGGTATCTTAAAAAATTATGCATTATAAAAAATGATGACATATTATATCATTTCAACAATACCCCAGACTCACAGCTGTTGCTAAATACATCTTGGAAACATGGTGATGAAAACATATCATAATATGAAGGTTAATTGGTATAAGCAGAAATTTGGGAAAATATGATATTTTATTTCAAAAAATTTAAAAAAATGTAAATATAAAATCTCCCTATGTTATAGGTCAGCATTTCAAATCACAATAGTTGGAGTGCTTTCTCATTTTTTAAATCAGGCAACGTATTGTCCCACAATTAGAAAAAGTTCAAGTTTCTCATTTTCTCTTTCAGAAAAATGATCAAGATATTTGTTGATCTGATTTTTTTCATCCTTTATTTTATACATAAACAAGTGAAACCTCCAATCCATATAACTTTTTCTTGATTGCATTCAGTTCAGTTCAGTTCAGTCGCTCAGTTGTGTCCGACTCTTTGCGACCCCATGAATTGCAGCACGCCAGGCCTCCCTGTCTATCACCAACTCCTGGAGTTCACTCAAACTCACGTCCATCAAGTTGGTGATGCCATCCAGCCATCTTATCCTCTGTCATCCCCTTTTCCTCCTGCCCCCAATCCCTCCCAGAATCAGAGTCTTTTCCAATGAGTCAACTCTTCGCATGAGGTGGCCAAAGTACTGGAGTTTCAGCTTTAGCATCAGTCCTTCCAAAGAACACCCAGGGCTGATCTCCTTTAGAATGGACTGGTTGGATCTCCTTGCAGTCCAAGGGACTCTCAAGAGTCTCCTCCAACACCACAGTTCAAAAGCATCAATTCTTTGGCACTCAGCTTTCTTCACAGTCCAACTCTCACATCCATACATGACCACTGGAAAAACCATAGCCTTGACTAGACAGACCTTTGTTGGGAAAGCAATGTCTCTGCTTTTGAATATGCTATCTAGGTTGGTCATAACTTTCCTTCCAAGGAGTAAGCGTCTTTTAATTTCATGGCTGCAGTCACCATCTGCAGTGATTTTGGAGCCCAAAAATATAAAGTCTGACACTGTTTCCACTGTTTCCCCATCTATTTGCCATGAAGTGATAGGACCAGATGCCATGATCTTTGTTTTCTGAATGTTGAGCTTTAGGCCAACTTTTTCACTCTCCTCTTTCATTTCATCAAGAGGCATCATAAAATCTTTTTAAAAAATAATTTTTTTCCTTTTATTTAAATCCACTTTTGATCTAAACTTTGCATCTATTGCAAACTTGCTATCCATTGAATAATTCTAAAAAACAAAATATGCTCTGGAGATCTATTCTATAACATAGGTCTTGTAGTTAAGAATATACTTCAAATTTTATTAGGAGGATAATCTCTTATCACAAAAGAAAAATAAACGTAAAAATCAATCAATCAATCATATGAGAGGAAACTGTGGGAGGTAATGGATTTATTTGTGGGCTTCTTAGGTGGTGCTAGTGGTAAAGAACCCATCTGCCAATGCAAGATGTGAGTTCAACCCCTGGTTCAGGAAGATCCCCTGGAGGAGGGCATGGCACCCCACTCCAGTATTCTCGCCTAGAGAATCCCACAGACAGAGGAACCTAGCAGGCTACAGTCCATAGGGTCACAAGGAATCATACACGACTAAAGCGGCTTGCTATAAACACGCGAATTTATTTATAGATTTGATTGTGGTGATGGTTACATGGGTGAATATTTATCTCCAAACTCATAAAGTTGTATACATTAAATATTTACAGGCTTTTGTACGTCCATAGGAGCTCAATAAGGTGACTGTAAAATAACAATATAAAATAAGAAATTTAAAAAAACTAAGGCAAATCATACATTGGGTTGGCCAAAAATGGGCCAATGCAATACTTGGAAAATTCAAAAGGCAAAAAAATTAGAAGATTGGGGATGAATGGGGATTTGGAACAATAGCAAATGACATAACCTCCATCAGAAAGAGGTGATGACGAGATCTCCTTCAATTTAAATATTCATAATAGCCCCTATCAATCCTTTTCAAATACTGGTGAACTGGCATCAGTCCTTTTTTACCTAACCTACAATGCACGGAACTTCTAATTGCCACTAACATCTTTCTCTTTTCTCTCATATAACATGTATTTAATATCTACTGTGCACAAGACATTGGAGAGAGGATAGGAGAAACTTAAGATTGCTATCATATCTGTTCTCTGTGCCTTGATTTTTTTTTTCTTACTGCTTTATTTGTTCAGCTTAGAATATTATTTTTGAAAAATTTTAGAATGCCTTAGAGTTTTCAATCTAATGTACATTTCCAAGAGGGATTTTTGGTATGTGATAATCTACATTTATTTGAGCAGGATGTGCTGATTTTTAAATATCTGCCTATCGCTCAGCCCTACAGATACAACTTGAGACACATCACAGTAGAGTGAAAAGGGCAGAGCAGGAAGGTCCAGGCAGAGTCACTGCTAATGTTGACCTGCTGACCTGCTGTACTGCCTCATTTTCCATTCAGGGGTTAGTGGTAACAAGACATCATCTGTCTTTTTTGAGGAAGATCGACTAGAGCTTCTTGTTTAACAATCAGCTTTTGTCCTCAGAGATTTGTCTGTTCCCTGAATTATGCCCTCCCCTTGATTACGATACAAGATTCTGAATTAAATTTCTTGAGCAAATAGATGAAGAAAATGAAAGATGAAACTTTTCTTCAGGAAATTGCTAAAAATGTATTGAGATATTTCAAAGTCTGAGTAAGATACATAAGCAGAGAATAGGAATCCAGGAAGTCTGATAGAGAGAACTGCAATGTATTTAGCTTATACCTGGGACCATTTATAAAACCTAGGAAAAAGATTAATCTAAAAGAATTATTAAAGATAACTTCCTTAGGAGTAATATTCTAGATTAATTTGTTGACTTTGCCTCCTTTTGTTTATATTGCCTCTTGAACTTGTTTTCTTTTAGATAAATATGCACATCCTTACCGCTAAGAGGTATATACTTTGAAATAATTTTCATTCTAAGGATATGAATCCAAACACTGAAGCTAAAATACCATAAACTGAATAAACGCTAACGTTCAAAACACCCAAAACTGAATAAATCTTTCTCTGCCTTGGCATCTGTTCATCAGGAAGACTTTTGAAAGTCACCTTTGCATAATAACTCTCCCAGAACAGTTTCAGAACCTTGACTGTGACAGTGAAGAAAGACCACTGCAAATCACTGTGCTGAGGACAGTGTCTCATAAAGGTAGATTTAATCTTATAATTCATTAGAATAAAAAAACCCAGAAGTTTACTTGTCACATGTTAGAAGCTTATTTCTGCTTTTATGTTTGCCCAAGCTCTCCCATTCTTCAGGTTTCCATCCATCCATCCACTTTCCCTTCAGAAATCTCAAAATTAATCTCTTCTGGAAGAACATAATTCATTATCCTACCTTCAAAAAGCATTTATGGAGGCACTAAGTATACAGTGGTAAACAGCAAAGACACGGCTTCTAGCCTGGCAAATCTATTTATTGGAGAAAACTATCTGAACAAATAGCCAGAAACATTAATATATACGATGGGATGGTGACAAATGCTATGCTAGGAAGAAAATATACTGTATGCAGCATAACGTTATACATTATGTAGTGTATAGAATATAGCATGTAGCACGCAGTGTGCAGTGTATAGAATTTACCATGCATTAATAGTATTTAGCATAGTATATAGTGGACAGTTAGGTGAGTGCCCTGAAAGGCTGAACTGAAGGATGCTTAGGAATTAATAAGCATGCATTGGTGAGGGAGAGTTCCAGAAGAGGAAAAAGGCATGAACAGCCTTGATATGGTAAGAAGCATGGTTCCTTTGAAGACTGAAAGGAGGTCAGCATTGCTGGGCCACGGTCAATGTGAAAACTCCCAAGTTGTCATTCCACCTCTATCCAAACACTACCCACTCCTTGCTCCTTCCCCACCCTCCATACACACACACAGTCCACCTCCACATGACCCAGCAAGGAGCTTGGCTGGGGACAGAGAAGAGTCATTCATCTCAAAGGATCATCTGGAAGGACATTGTTGGGAAAATTCTAGCATGGTGGCCACAGATAAGGGATGCTAGCAGAGGTATTCTCTTTACTACCATCCAGATACTGGAATACTTTAGGGAGTGCTGTGGGGGAGGAGGTGAGGAATGGAGGTGAGAATTTGAGTGAGTAAAGGAGTAGAGTCCTCTCTCACCTCCTTGCTCACCTCCCCTTCCCTGCCTGCCACACCACCCTGCCCCCCCAACCACAAGTCTGTTCTGCAGTTAGCAAGCTCATGGTCTTAACAAAACTGGAGATGTATTTGGAAGGATGGGGGGAGAGAACGGGATGCTTCTAGTTCAGAGTGGGGATTACATGGCCTACAAGGAGAGAGGGCAAGCTCTGCCACAAAAGGCGAGAGAAAACCCACGTGTTAACAAAGAAGACTGGCATCTAAGACCTTTGTGTCCACTGATCCACTGACGCATTCAAACCAAGAACGGTCGATATGGGACCTAGTTGCTGGCAGTGAAGATTTGGTAATTTCATTATTGAAACAATATATTCACACATAAAACAGTTAAAATGACATAACAATATATAAAAAAAGAGTACCATCACACTGCAGATTGTCTCAGCAGAATTTCAACATGTAGCTGGATCTGATCCAGGAAAAATTCATATAGAAAATAAGAATCAAGGCAAGATACAAAGAATAGGAAGGCTGTTGGAGTTTTAAAAAATTATTTTTAACAGTTTTATAAAGCATCAAAGGACTGCTGCTGAAGCTGACGCTCCAGTACTTTGGCCCCTGATGTGAAGAGCCGACTCATTCATAAAGACTCTGATACTAGGAAAGATTGAAGTCAAAAGGAGAAGGGAGTGGCAGAGGATGAGATGGGTAGATAGCATTAATGACTCAATGGACATGAATTGGAGCAAACTCCAGGAGATAGTGAAAGACAGAGGAGCCTGCTGTGAAGTCTGTGGGTTCACAAAGAGTTGGACACAACTTAGTGACTGAGCAACAAAGCGTCATGTTAAAACGTTGAAATGTAGTTCCGTATAAAAAACATTGAAAACCAAAATTATACAGAGTAAAATAAAAATCAAATTTGCCTCTGCTACCCAGAGATAACTACTGTTGTTAACCTTCTCAGTTATTTTACCTTCTCTCTCCCTCAACTATCTTCTTACATTTCCCTAGACAATCCATTCTCTCAATATAAAAGTGACTACTGAATATTTTGTCTTCTCCTCAAATCTCCCACACACTTCTGAGATTGCCTCACTCCCAGCTGATGAACTTATTTTTTATTTCACAGAGGAAGCAGAAGCCATGGGAAAAACTGTCTCCCATCCAAGCCTGACTCATCCCACTGGTCATCTTTCCAACACCCTTCTACTCTGAAGGACTCTGCTCCTCCAATTGTATCTTCTAAAAGATATGGCTTCCTAGTTTCCCAAACACACACCCACACACCCACACACACACGTCTCCTCTGGCTTCACCCTGAAGCCACACCTATCAGGTTTCTCTTCCCAGGACTCCTTCTAGACTATTCTTATCAAGGTGAGCAGTGGTCCTCCACTGCCCATCCAGTGCTCAACAGAGCCACATTAAGACCTTCGAGGGGACTTTTTTCCATAAAAAGTACCTAAAAAGGTATATAAGAAGTATTAAAATTATAATTTATGTGTATTGTTATAAAGAAATATAATACAGGCTGGATTCATTATTATACTTATTGTTGTTATATTTATATCTTCTTTTTGAGGTTTCCCAGGTGGCACCCGTGGTAAAGAACCCACCTGCCAATGTAGGAGACATAAGAGATGTGGGTTTGATACCTGGGTCGGGAACCCACTCCAGTTTTCTTGTCTGGAGAGTCCCATGGACAGAGGAGCCTGGTAGGCTGTGGTCCGTAAGACAGCAAAGATTTGGACACAACTGAAGCGACTTAGCACACGTGCAGCTAGTGGAAAACCTGGCTGTAACAGTCCTCATCTTACTCAGACTCTCAGGAGAATTCCACACAATTGATTATCCTCTTCTTGAAAGCTATTCTCAAATGTCTTCAATGACATTACAATCTTGGTTTTCTTTTTATGTTGCTAGTTTCCTAGTCGTGTCCAACTCTGTAGCCCGCCCGGCTCCTCTGTCCATGGGGATGCTCCAGGCTAGAATAGTGCAGTGGGTTGCCAGGCACCCCTCCAGGAGATCCACCCAACCCAGGGATCGAACCCAGGTTCTTTAATGGATTCTTAAATCCATCTGCAATGGATTCTTTAACATCTGAGCCACCAGGGAAGCCCTCTCATTCCTTATTACCTTGTAAATATTAATGTGCTCCAGGGCCGAGTCTAGGACACTTTTCTGTCTGCTGCTGCTGCTGCTAAGTCGCTTCAGTCATGTCCAACTCTGTGTGACCCCGTAGACGGCAGCCCACCAGGCTCCCCCTTCCCTGGGATTCTCCAGGCAGCTACCTGCACTCAGTTCCTAGGTACTCTCAACTTGTCCTGTGGCTTTAAAAACTGATTACTCCTAAACTTAAATCTCCAATGTCAACTTCTTCCCTGAATTCCAGACTCAGAAATTGTAAAAGTTTTTTTTTTTAAAATATCTTTATTTAAATGTTTTATAGGAATCTCAAACTTAGCAGGCTGAAAATGGACTTCCTACTTCAATTCTGTTCTTCCTCTGTTCTGTACCACAATAAATAACACTGTCATTCATTCAGCTGTTCAAGACAAAATCCTTAAAGTGACCCTAAACTTTCTCATGTTCTCACATGCCTTACCCAATTCATCAGCAAGTACTATCAGTAATACCTTTAAAATATATCCAAAAGACTTCCATTAATGGTGATGGAACAGGACCAGATAATCCATTTAATAAATATTAAAGAGCAGTTCAATTTACAGGTCAAAGAAGAGTAGGAATAAGTAATGACTATACCTTGGGATGAGGGCTGTATTACAGAGAGAAATAGGAAAGTTAGGGAAGAATGTTCAGTTACTCTCAAAGAGGTGATGGTGTTTATGTACTGTGTTGGAGGAAACACTGAGTTATCTGTCTGCAACGCAGGAGACCTGGGTTTAATCCCTGGGTTGGGAAGACCCCCTGGAGGAGGACATGGCAACCCACTCCAATATTCTTGCCTGGAGAATCCCCATGGACAGAGAAGCCTGGCAGGCTAGTGTCCACGGGGTCACAAAAAGTCAAACACGACTGTGCTAAGCACACAGGGTTGTCTAAATCAAAGAAGAAATAGGACCCCACATCCTGTAGCCAGTCAAATAAATTAATAAATAAAATATTTTTAAAAAAGAAAAGAAATAGTTATAGAATGATGCTTAAATATAATAACAATGTAGAATGTAGACTGCAGATTTGCATATATGGGAACTTCTGAAATACAAAAATAAAGATGAGAAGCTGAGTGACATCTTGGAGCATGCTTGTATACACGAAATGGCAGAAGGAACAGTCAAGATCTCTTAGAAAGTTTGGTTAAAAAGGAAAATAAATATATACATATATATATATATATATATATATATATATATGAATGACTTTGTTGTACTCTTGAAACTAACACAACATTGTAAATCAGCCATACTCCAATAAAACAAAAATCACCAAAATAGTGTTATATTAGAATCTAAGGGGAGACAATATTTCATCAGGAACTGATGCCCAGCAGAGCCCAATGCCACAAAGAGGGCAAGGAGAATGAAGATCTGTCATCTGCCCTCAGATTGGTTATGGTGCTGGGCACTACTAAAGCAGGCCAATGTTGTAATGACAAGCCTAAGGAAGCCAAAGGAAGAGCATTAAGAACTTTTCAATGAAGGCAACAATCCAAGATATTTTTAGTAGAAGGAAAACATGGTAACAAAGGAGAAAACGGAGTGAAACAAAACTTTATCACAATTTGTAAGGTAGGAAGTGTATAAAAGCTGAAGAGCTGCCTTATGACCCAGCAATCCCACTGCTGGGCATACACACCGAGGAAACCAGAATTGAAAGGGACACGTGTACCCCAATGTTCATCGCAGCACTGTTTATAATAGCCAGGACATGGAAGCAACCTAGATGTCCATCAGCAGATGAATGGATGATTTGGGAGAATGGGAATTCTAACATGTATACTGTCATGGAAGAATTGAATCACCAGTCCATGTCTGACGTAGGGTGCAGCTTGCTTGGGGCTGGTGCATGGGGATGACCCAGAGAGATGTTGTGGGGAGGGAGGTGGGAGGGGGGTTCATGTTTGGGAATGCATGTAAGAATTAAAGATTTTAAAATTAAAAAAAAAAAATTAAAAAAAAATGTTAAAAAAAAAAAAAAAAGAAAGCTGTGGTACATATACACAATGGAGTATTTCTCAGCTGTTAAAAAGAATACATTTGAATCCATTTTAATGAGGTGGATGAAACTGGAGCCGATTATACAGAGTGAAGTAAGCCAGAAAGAAAAACACCAATACAGTATACTAACGCATATGATGGAATTTAGAAAGATGGTAACAATAACCCTGTATGTGAGATAGCAAAAGAGACACAGATGTATAGAACAGTCTTTTGGACTCTGGGAGAGGGTGAGGGTGGGATGATTTGGGAGAATGGCATTGAAACGTATAATATCACATAAGAAGTGAATCGCCAGTCCAGGTTAAATGCAGGCTACAGGGCTGGTGCACTGGGATGACCCAGAGGGATGGTACGGGGAGGGAGGCGGGAGGGGGGTTCAGGATGGGGAACGTGTACACCTGTGGCAGATTCATGTTGATGTATGGCAAAACCAATACAATATTGTAAAGTAAAAAAAAATAATAATAAAAATACTTCTGTTAAAAATAAATAAATAAAACATAGTAATCGATTAAAAAAAAAAAAAAGCCAAAGAGAAAGAAGTGGGAAGTATCAAGACACCTGGACAGAAAGGACTGATGCTGAGTGCAGCTTCCTCCGGAATCTAAATCTAAAGAATAACATGATTGACGATGGTTGGCAAGAGTGTATTTTATTTAGGCTTATAATTAAATTTTTCTGTCTTGACTCAGAATTCACACAAACCTTCACTGAACTGAAATGAGAGCCATCCCGTTGTCCACTATGCCTTGGAAGAGTGTGGTGAGTAGATCAACATTATCCCACCCGCTGAGATCTTTAAACATAGTATATTATCTACATACTCCATTTTCAGAAGTCACAGTGTCCCCAAGCCAGATGCAATTAACTATTTTATCTTTAATCATACATTTTCTTCATCACTTATTTTCATCACTACATGGAGAAAAATTTTTGAAATAGATGAATGGCAGCCACTGGCCAATGAAAGCCTTGACATCTTAACAAATTCAAACTGAATTACTAACCTAGAAAGTGAGGACAACATAATACGATATGGTGATTATCTTGTAACTGCCAATATCGCTCACAATTAATTTCTAAGACTTTTTTCTTTTAACTTGTATGGATATGATTTAAACTGCAGCTGCTGCTAAGTCGCTTCAGTCATGTCCGACTCTGTGCGACCCCATAGACGGCAGCCCACCAGGCTCCCCCATCCCTGGGATTTTCCAGGCAAGAACACTGGAGTGGGTTGCCATTTCCTTCTCCAATGCATGAAAGTGAAAAGTGAAAGTGAAGTTGCTCAGTCGTGTCCGACTCTTCGCGACCCCATGGACTGCAGCCTACCAGACTCCTCCATCCATGACTTAAACTGCTAATAGCTAATAAGCAATTTTTATCTCAGTTTAGATGAGTGCCCAGCAAAAACTGTTTTAGTGATGAATAGTTTTAAAATCAACTGATTGAACCACAAACCAAAATGTAAAATGCACCTAAAAAATTGGCAAAATTATTTAAATGACCAAAAGACTGCCCTTTCTTTCTTGCCACTTTTGTATCTCAAAGAAGATCAAGCCAGTCACTCCTAAAGGAAATCAGTTCTGAATATTCACTGGAAGGACTGATGCTGAAGCTGAAGCTCCAATACTTTGGCCACCTGATGTGAAGAACTGACTCATTGGAAAAGACCCTGATGCTGGGCAAGATTGAAGGCAGGAGGAGAAAGGGATGACAGAGGATGAGATGGATGGATGGCATCACTGACTCAATGGACAGGAGTTTGAGCAAGCTCTAGGAGTTGGTGATGGATAAGGAAGCCTGGTGTGCTGCAGTGCATGGGATTGCAAACAGCTGGACATGACTGACTGACTGAGTTTCACGCATTCATTTACTCAGGGGGAGGAGAGAATAGCAACAGGTATGACAGGACCTGATCGACTGAGTTACAGTCAATTCTCGATTACGTTGAATGCCTTCTGAACTACACAGCATGTCTGCATGTGGCTGATAAGTCCACCATGTTTATTGTACTTCCACCCTTCCCCTTGGAGGAAGAAGTTATTTATATCACATAACCTCCACGTTATGGATTTTCTGTTTTGCTGCTATGGAAACCTATTTTCTTTTTCTTTTCCTATCACACCTCTGTCCATATCTATATGGAATTACAAATGGAAACACAAGATGCATTACAAATTTATGAAAATATCATCACAAACTCCTACATGCAGACTAAGCAATTGGTAACTTGGTCTCAGTGAGAAAGAACAGGATTAGAGTTTCTCTATATGAATTATTGTTTTAACCAGAAACTCTTTAACACTTTCCCTCACTACTTCTTATGGTTTCCCACAGCTAGGAATACTTCCATGGAGAGTCAGCATTTGCTAGAATGACATTCTCTTACTCACTGTGCCCTTACCATGTATTTATCGCCAGCAATGAGATAGAGACGTGTATTTATCGCCAGCAACAAGATAGAGACAAAGTTTGTTTTTTAGAAGCTAGTCTCTCAGTTTCCTCCTATAAATTCTGAGACAGAATAAGTTGTTAGACTCATACTTTCCATGAATTCCTTCTCTACATATGAGAAATGTTTTGTTTTCCTTGGGCACCAAGATTATATATTGATTTTATATTTTAAGTCTTGTTAAATTACAATTATGCTGTATTACCTATTACATAAAGCTATTTTACATAAAAGTTATTTAGAGAACGTATTACTGAAAGAAAATAGCAAAACAAATAAGATTTCTATCAAATATAATTAAGAGAGACTCCTTAGCAATATAATCATTTACTCAGTCAACCCGAACTAGGTTTTATCCTCCTGGAACTTTCTGTTAGATTTCTCAATGGGGAGAGGGAATACTGTGAAAACAAGGAAAATTTTCTTATGGCTCAGAGATCCTCACTTAACCTAGTGCTTTTTCCTTTTTGCTGTTCATGTTCATTTTATATTTTATTGCTAAACCAAGAAACACTAAACAACAACAATGAAAAGCAAGTTTTGAAATATTTGTTTGAGAGTCTGTGGGAAATAGACTGGAGAGAGAAGTACTTAAAATATTCAATTCTTAATTTTTAAATAAAAGTTCAGTAAAGATTATTTAATTATGGTTTATCAAAATGATGGATCACCATGGAGATATTGATTTTTCAAATTAATATTTACTGACATGAGGACATAGTTATAACATAATTAGATCAAAAAGAATGCTCTGAAAGATCCCTTTTGTATGGCTGGAAGAATATACTACAAAATGTTAACAGTGATAATTCCTGCGTGCTGCTGTTAATAGTGATTTCTTTTCTGTTTTTGTGTTCTTCAGTATTTTTGAAATATTTCAGTATATATGTTAGGAATGCTTTTGGCTGCAGCAACTGAAAATCTGACTAAGCGGCTTCAACAAATATCAGTTTAATTAATTCATTATTCTTATATATCAAGAAGTTTGGAACAGGAAGTTGTTGGCATTGCTTCAGCTGTTTACTAATGACCTTCTTTCAATTCTCCCATCTTTGGCTTTGTTACTTTTTTCCCCCTTAAGGGCTTTTTTGCCTCATGATCACAAATTGTTACCTTAGTAACAGGTAATCATATCTGATTTCAAGGTAGAAAATGGGACCAGAAATAGCGTTAGTCATGCCTGTTCCATTTAGGTTCTTTACTGAAGCCTCTTTCTGAAAACTAACACCCAGACTGATTTTCTTTTCTGTCTTTTTTTTTTTTTCTCACATCTCACTTGCCAGAACTGGATTACAGGAGCATCCCCAGCTGCACAGCATGGAGAGACTGACTGCCCGAAGTGGTTTAGATTCACTGTGAGTCAATGACAATATCTTACAGGAATACTGAACCTTGAACAAAATCAGGATTCCATTAGGAAGGAAGAAGGTGGGAATGTGTATTTAACAGTGTCTTAGACTAAAACATCCACCACCCCCCCACCACCTGCAAAGATATTCACATCCTAACCCCTGGAACATGTGAATGTTACACAATTCAGCAAAAAGAGATCTCTGCCCATCCTTGGGTGTTAAGGATCATCCTGGATTGTCTGGATGGACAATGCAATCACATGTATCCTTGAAACAAGGAGGCACCAGGAGATTAGACATGAGTGTGCATGTGCACACACATACTAACAAATACACAGGAGAATACGATGTGAGGATAGAGCAGAGAGAAATTAGAAGACATTGGCCTTGAAGAGATTCAGACTGGAAGAGGCAAGTGACACACTCCCCTCCAGAGCCTACAGAGGCAGTGCGACCCTGCTGACCCTGATGTCAGCCTAATGATACTTGCTTCGGACTTCTAGCCTCCAGAACCGAATACATCCTGGTTGTTTTAACCCATCTAGTTTATGGAAATTTGTTACAGCCATCAAAAGTAACTAATACCGATGAAAAATTGACATGTTATGTCTGCCACATAGATTATACATATATATATATATATATATATAGAGAGAGAGAGAGAGAGAGGTAGAGACAGAGAGAAACAGAGAGACCAAGTAATATAATAGTTACTTTCCAAATCATGTGTTTATTACTTTAGAAGAGTATTATTTTAAAAATGTAATAATTTGTAAAACAGAGAATTGATTCTTCCCATATTTCCATTGCAAGGAAATAATGTCTTTTCACCAAGGTGCTGCCCCCAAATTTAAACAAATCTTTATATGACCCATGGGCATCTATAACCAATTTCATTGACTTCTGTAGAAATTGCATGGCCATTTTCAAAACTGGATTTGGCTACAAAGGCTAAATTTTTTTCCATTCAATTATAACTTTAAGCTCGGAAAAAGAAATTTATGAGTAAAAACAAATAGATTCATGGTAAATCTAAAAGTCATCACTGGAACAAGATTTTAAGGAAGAAGTTAAGGAAATGGGAAAGGAGCACTGCCTCACACTTTTTCTACAGAAAAGTTAAAAAGTAAGAGTATCTGTAATCTGCCATGGAAAATAAGTGCAGGATGACAGAATACTGGTATTCACTTCAAAGCTAGTTATTAAATTTTTCCCTTTTCCTCTCCAGGACTCAACACGACTCGGGCTATTTTCAGACTGTGATCTCTCTTTCATCAAAGTCAGCACTAGCTGTGAAGACCACCTGCTCCATGTAATTACCCTAAACACACTTTCAGAGTCTCCTGATTCAAATGACCTATTTCTTGGTGAAATAAGATGTTGCTTAACTTGGGCTGTGTGAAGTACGCTCTCAACTCTAAATTACTTATTCACGGGAGACAAATGCCCTGGGATCAATTCAAGGTACTGATTTCTCCCATTGGGCTCATTGGAACTATATTCCCAAAGCACAACAAGAAGGCAATCTGCAGATTACCGGATAGAAATAACAACACAGGCTGAAAACAAGCCGCAAGGAAAACCTGCAGAGCTGCTCTTCTAAAAATCTTATTCAGATAAATCTGAGAAGGGAATTAATTTTGATTTTATTCATGTGTTGTTGTTCAGTTGCTAAGTTTTGTCTGACTGTTTATTCACATAGGAAACAAATATTCAGATCCTGCCTTTAGGAGAGAAAGCACGCTACTTGCCCAATGCTTGCCAAGAGTTATATTCACCAATGAACAGTTTTTTTCTGAATCCTTTTCCCAACACATACACCTACAAATTTAAATAAGTGGAGGAATACCTATACAAGTCTTGGGGCTAGGCATGGCTTCTGTGAAGAAGTGTATCAGCTGAGACCCAAAGGCCTGGCAGGGAGGATGCAGGTAATGAATATGTGAAGGAGGAGCATGTGAAGAGGCCTGGAGAAGGGGATAAAGTAACCATAACCCTAAGCTATTTAAAGTGTGGCTGAAACTCAGTACAGAAGGGCTATTTTAAAAAGTTGGAAGCATGAACAGCCCACATTTCATGGAATTCCTGCTGACATAGAAAAGCTGTGCCTACCCCACCTTTAAAAGAATATTCTATCATAGGGAGAAGAGTTTGGAGGGACAAGATGAGAAGAACAGCAATAACTTAAGAGGGTACATGAGTTATCCAGGAGGGAGGGTAATGGGCAAAACACAAAGACAGAAAGTAGTTAGAAAACTTGTTGCATTAGAGAAAGATTAAAAAGTACACTTGTTCTAGACTTGCTAACATGACAAGAGTTGGTGAGAAGAGTGAAATCATGAATGATAATGAAAACAAGACCTTGGGTCTGGACAGGGCAGTGTGTGAATTTCCATACAGGACAGTGGGGAACATGGGGGAAGGGTGGGGACCCTGGTGGTGGGAGTGGGGCCTGGGATGTTGAATTTGGTATTGCCTTTGAGGTGGGGCCTCGACACAGAGTTGTCCCAAATGCTAGTGATACCTATATGTCAGAATCCCCAGGAAGTTCTGGGCTGGAGAGATCTGCACAGTCATGTTTTATTTATTGTTTAATATTTAATTATTTGGCTGTGTCAGGGCTTAGTTGTGGCACGTGGGATGTTTGTTGCATCATGCAAGATCTTTCGTTGTGGTTGCATCATGTGGGATTTCCAGTTGCAACACACAGGCCCCAGAGTGCATGGGCTCTGTACTTGTGGCACACGGGCTTAGTTGCCCTGTGGCTAAGTTCCCCCAACCAGGGGGATCTTAGTTCCCCAACCAGGGATAGAACCTGTGGCCCCTGCACTGGTAGGCAGAATTCTTCACCACTGGACCACCAGGGAAGTCCTCACAGTGATGTTTTAAGCCATGGGGAAGCTGGCACTGATCAAGTTCACAAGGCTATCTTTACCCTGGGTGCAACCCAGGTAGCAAAATGATGTATTACCTATTACCTCAGGATTCTGAGTCTTGAATTTGTTCATTCAGACATTTTGATTGGATATTCCAGTAAAAAAAATATCCAGGACTTCCCTGGTGGCTCAGACAGTAAAGCGTCTACCTGTAATGCAGGAGACCCGGGTTTGATCCCTGGGTCAGGAAGATCCTCTGGAGAAGGAAATGGCAATCCACTCAGTACTATTGCCTGGAAAATCCCACAGACAGAGGAGCCTGGTAGGCTATAGTCCATGGGGTTGCAAAGAGTCGGACACAACTGAGCGACTTCACTTTCAATTTTCCTGTAAAAAAAAAACTTCAATATTGGAAATTGTGTGAATCAATGTCATATTAATGATACTGCTAACACTGTTTAAGAGTATGCTTCTTTAACTACTATTAACATGTGATAACCTCTGCCTTTTAGGATACAGGGGGGATAGTTTTCTGGGGCTTTCCATAAAAGAGATAAGTAATGATGGTTTATATCAAGTCATTTTGTTTCTAATGTGCAACTGTATGCAGTGATTATGGAATATTAATATATTATGCAGAAGAAACATCTTACAACTTCAGAATTTCAGAACTTTCTCTGAAAGTTTTTAACTTTAACTCTATTTAAGACAGTAACTGTAGCTTATATATTACACTTATAAAGCACAAAATAAGAGAGGCTGAACCAGTGAGCAGAATGTATATAGATAGCAAAGCAAAGTTAAATATAAGCACGTCTCACTGCAAAAGCTTATGATTCTAGGAAAGATTGAGGGCAGAAGAAGGGGGCGGCAGAGGATGAGATGGTTGGATGGCATCACTGACTTAATGGACATGAGTTTGAGCAAACTCCAGGAGACAGTGAAGGACAGGAAAGCCTGGCGTGCTGCAGTCCATGGAGTGACAGAGGACCGCATGACATAGTGACTGAACAGCAACATTGTTTCCAGGGCACGGATGCAGAACTCCACAGCCTATCTTCCTCCATGTTCCCCTTCTATCTAATTCATTCATTCTGCCCTCACCAGAGTACTTCCTGTTTAGATTGTATAGTTTCCTGACCCTCCATCGTTATTTCAGATTCTGTTAATAAACCTAAGAATGATGCCAGTTTTACTTTTTCCTTTGTTTTCCTGTGGAAAATAGTTCCTGTTACATGATTTTTGCGGAAATCATGCTTGAACTTTAAAAAATAACCTGCTATCCCAGAATACACATGGGCATTTCTCCCTGCTTACCATGTAATTCTCTTGCCATCTACAAAACAGAAAAAGTGGCAGAGGACTGGGGTATGAACCACCATTTACATCTGTGGGCACCGTGCACCCAGCAGTTAAGTCAGCTGGTTTACCCAGTGGTAAGGCTCAGCTCCATTTGTGGTGAGCCAACTTCCTTGACACTCAGCTGTGCCCAGGAAAACGCCACTACACAGGGTTTACCAGGGAGTGCAGGTCAGGGGAACTGTGAGATGTTCCCTCTTTGTTACCCTACTACAAAAAGGTCTTGAAAAAACATAAACATACACACACAATGGATATAGAATCCGATGCCCATCTTCCTCTTTAGCTCATGTGACCATAAAGGTGGGACTGTCACTAAACGCCTCAGAGTGCTATTTATCCTTTGTTTCTTGTATTGGTTCATGGTTATTCTCCCCTGGACTTCTTTCACTCTTAATGAAACATCATGTGTAAGAGTTCTGTCAATGAACTACCACCACCTCCTTTAATCTCATTTCTAGTCTTCTGTCTTGGGCCAATTTAGATCCTATAGTTTTTTAACCACATACTAGAAATGGTGACCAGGACCCTGTATTTCATCCATCTTTCACAATGGAAATAAGAATCAAACATAGTATCTCTACAGTCTTCAACAGTCCCATCTTAGTGGTTGTAAAATTAAGTTCAACCTTCTCCTAATATCAAGGACTTTTACATAATGTTTCTAACCCACTCCTTGACCTTCTCTCTTAGTAAATATCTCCATACCCCATGTACAAGTCTCTGGACCACTCACCACCTTCCACGTGTGCTGAAAACAGTTCACTTAGACATCTTCCCCTGCCTGCAATTCCCTTCCCCAGCCTCTCAGCCTACCAAAACCCTAGTCTTGCTTCAAGATTCAAGTCAAATGCTACTTCCACCATAAATCCATTCATGACACACGAAGTGGGAATCAATTTGCTTTATTTGGGCTTCCAATGTCGTTTACAATATCTCTACAACGTATGCCATGCCGTGTGGTCCCAGGTCACTTCAGTTGTGTCCGATTCTGTGTGACTCTATGGACTGTAGCCCACCAGCCTCCACTTCCACAGGATTCTCCAGTCAAGAATACTGGAGTGGGTTGCCATGCCCTCCTCTAGGGGATCTTACTGACCTAGGGATCTAACTCGGTTCTCTTAAGTCTCCTGCATTGGCAGGTGGGTTCTTTACCAGTAGCGCTACCTGGGAGTTGAGTTTAGTTCAGTCACTCAGACGTGTCCGACTCTTTGTGATGCATGGACTGCAGCATACCAGGCCTCCCGGTCCATCACCAACTCCCAGAGTTTACTCAAACTTATGTCCACTGAGTCGGTGATGCCATCCAACCATCTCATCCTCTGTCATGCCTTTGTCCTCCTGCCTTCAATCTTTCCCAGCACCAGGGTCTTTTCCAATGAGTCAGTTCTTCACATAAGGTGGCCCAAGGATTGGTGTTTCAGCTTTAGCATCAGTCCTTCCAATGAATATTCAGGACTGATTCCCTTTAGGATGGATTAGTTGGATTTCCTTGTAGTCCAAGGGACTCTCAAAAGTCTTCTCCAACACCACAGTTCAAAAGCATCATTCTTCCACGATCAGCTTTCTTTATAGCACAACTCTCACATCAATACATGACTACTGGAAAAACAATAGCTTTGACTAGATGGACCTTTGTGGCAAACTAATGTCTATGCTTTTTAATATGCTGTCTAGTTTAGTCATAGCTTTTCTTGCAAGGAGCAAGCATGTTTTAATTTCATGGCTGCAGTCACCATCTGCAGTGATTTTTGAGCCCGCCCCCCCCCCCCAAATAAAGTCTGTTACTGTTTCCACTGTTTCCTCATCTATTTTCCATGAAGTGATGGGACCAGATGCCATGATGTTAGTTTTCTGAATGTTGAGCTTTAAGCCAACTTTTCACTCTCCTCTTTCACATTCATCAAGAGGCTCTTTAGTTCTTCTTCACTTTCTGCCATAAGTGTGGTGTCATCTGCATACCTGAGGTTATTGATATTTCTCCTGGCAATCTTGATTCCAGCTTGTGCTTCCTCCAGCCCAGCATTTCTCATGATACACTCTGCATATAAGTTAAATAAGCAGGGTGACAATATACAGCCTTGATGTACTCCTTTCCTGACTTGGAATCAGTCTGTTTTTCCATGTCCAGTTCTAACTATTGCTTCTTGACCTGCATACAGATTTCTCAGGAAGCAAGTCAGATGGTCTGGTATTCCCATCTCTTTAAGCATTTTCCACAGTTTGCTGTGATTCATACAGTCAAGGGCTTTGGCATAGTCAATAAAGCAGAAGTAGATATTTTTCTGGAACTCTCTTGCTTTTTTGATGATCCAGTGGATGTTGGCAATTTGATCTCTGGTTCCTCTGCCTTTTCTAAATCTAGCTTGACCATCTGGAAGTTCACGGTTCATGTACTGTTGAAGCCTGGCTTGAAGAATTTTGAGCATTACTCTGCTAGTGTGTGAGATGAGTGCAATTGTGTGGCAGTTTGAACATTCTTGGCATTGCCTTTCTTTGGGATTGGACTGAAAACTGACCTTTTCCAGTCCTGTGGCCACTGCTGAGTTTTCCAAATTTGCTGGCATATTGAGTACAGCACTTTCACAGAATCACCTTTTAGGACTTGAAATAGCTCAACTGGAATTCCATCATCTCCACTACCTTTGTTTGTAGTGATGCTTTCTAAGGCCCACTTGACTTCGCATTCCAGGATGCCTGGCTTTAGTTGAGTGATCACACCATCGTGATTAACTGGGTCAGGAAGATCTTTTTTGTATAGTTCTTCTGTGTATTCTTAGCATCTCTTCTTAATATCTTCTGCTTCTGTTAGGTCCATACCATTTCTGTCCTTTATTGGTTTGGCTCCATCTCTTTATTCTTTCTGCAGTTATTTCTCCACTGCTCTCCAGTGGCTTATTGAGACCTACCAACCTGGGGAGTTCATCTTTCAGTGTCCTATCGTTTTGATAGGCATATAAATATGTGTGCACATGAGTGTGTGCCTCTAAGTAAATATAATAGCAGATCTATGAATTTAGTGAATTTAACATTTTCTATTTTGACTATTTGTGAGTGGTTCTAAATGACCATGACATGCATTATTTATGTTTTCACAGAAGCAATGACTGAATTACCCACTGTGGGGAGCACATATTAGAATGAATTCTCCAGCTAGCTGTAAGCCCAACTTGTGCCCTGCAGCCCAGAAGCTCTGTTTCCCAGATAAGCTCAAATACAGTGGTGGTTGGGGGTTGGTGGTCAAGTATTAAACACTGTAGCAACATTCCTAAATTGTGGAAGAATTATATTCCTCAGGGAATATATAAAGTTTCTAATCTTTATTCAATGTTTAGCATTTGCCAAGGACTGTCCTATGCATTCCATACATATTGTAATATTTAATTCTCATAGCAATTTGTATGGCAGGGGCTATTAAAATACCCAATTTACAGATTAAAAAGCTAAGGAAAAGATGGCAAAAAGTATTCATTGCAAAGGCAGAGTATGAACCAAGGCCATATTGCTCTGTAGTTGGCACCTTTAACCAACCTGCTCTGCTATCTGTGTGTGTGCTCAGTGACTCAGACTCTTTTGTGGCTCCGTGGACTGCAGCCCGCCAGGCTCCTCTGTCCATGGCATTTCCCAGTAAGAATATTAGAATGGGATGCCATTTCCTCCTTCAGAGAATCTTCCTGACCCAGGGATCGAACAAGTGTCTCGTGCATTGGCAGGCAAATTCTTTACCACTAAGTTACCTGGGAAGCCCACTCTGCTATCTGCTGCTGCTGCTGCTAAGTCGCTTCAGTCGTGTCTGACTCTGTGCGACCCCATAGATGGCAGCCCACCAGGCTCCTCCATCTCTGAGATTCTCCAGGCAAGAACACTGGAGTGGGTTGCCATTTCCTTCTCCAATGCACGCATGCATGCTAAGTTGCTTCAGTCATGTCTGACTCTGTGCGACCCTACTGACAGCAGCCCACCTCTGTCCATAGGGTTCTCCAGGCAACAACACTGGAGTGGGCTGCCACTTCCTTCTCTGCTATCTACCAGGTGGTAAATATGAATGACCTACTATAGGTATAAAATAGTACACCTGTACAGGTGTATTGTATCTCTACCTCTCTGCTGATGTTGCTAAGTCGCTTCAGTCGTGTCCGACTCTGTGTGATCCCAGAGACGGCAGCCCACCAGGCTCCCCCATCCCTGGGATTCTCCAAGCAAGAACATTGGAGTGGGTTGCCATTTCCCTCTCCAATGCATGAAAGTGAAAAGTGAAAGTGAAGTCGCTCAGTTGTGTCCGACTCCTAGTGACCCTATGGACTGCAGCCCACCAGGCTCCTCCGTCCATGGGATTTTCCAGGCAAGAGTACTGGAGTGGGGTGCCATTCTAGGGCACCAATATCACGTCTTTTGGCTTGTTTCATCAACAGTGCCCAGCACAGTTACTTGTAAATAGCAGACTGTAAAACTAACAGTAGGTTCATTAAAATATTGAACCTCAATACTTCTTTCTAACACAGAAAAAATATTTCACTCACTTGTAATTCTTTTTTCTTAAATGCAAGGCTATAAATTCTCATTTGCCTTTGGGTTTTTCACTAAAAATTGACTTAATATATATTGGAAACATTTAGCTTCGTCACTGCAGCCATGTAAAGTGAGCATTGGCACACTTTGCATAGTAACATTAGGAGAAATCCTTCATCTACACTTACAGACCCACTTGTCAGAAACAGAATTAAAGGAGATTTGAAACACCTCCAGGCAGCTTAGGTCCTTAGTGCCGTCAAGTATTCAAAGTTTTACTCTTTGACCCATTGCTGTTTAGATAATTTTGATTTTATGAAAAAAGAAAAAGGAATAATGAGCCTGGACAGTGGGGATACATATACTCTACTCCTCTCATTCTGTACAGTCTGACACGCATTTTATTAACATTCACATTAAAGCACAGGAAGGGTGTTGTGACCAAATGCCAGAACCAACATATCCTTGATTAAAACACTGGGGATGTTTAAGGATATGTCAGAAGTAGTAGAGAAATCATTAATAAAAAGACTCTAATGAAAGGAACACAGGATGTGGAAACTGCAGTCCACCAACAGAAATGCTGCTTTCAGATGTAGCCTCGCTTGTTTTTCTCTTTTAAAGCCAACTGCTAATACATTGCTCCTAGTTTTTAAAAGATCAAGTTCATTAGGGTGAGGGATTATTTTTTGACTGCTGCCACGGGGCTCTTCCTCAGGGATAGTGTGTCCGACTGCCAAAATGTCAAGATCTAAATCCTCAAACTGCATCTACTGGAAGAAGAAAAATCACTTAAGGTTAGAAGGTCCCCGTGGTTTTAAGATTGCTCAGGATTTTACATATAGAGCTTGAGAAACAAATGTCTCACTGGACAACATCGATATGTATTGGCTTGAAGCTACTCTGTGTGTAAGGCAAATGCATGAAGGTGATGGATTGTGTGGTTTACTCCACGAAAATGGACAACTTGGAAAATTAAAAAAAAAATTATTTAGCAAGCCAAACATTTTCATCCTGTGTTCAATGTTAATAAATTGTCTTAGGTAGTCTCTGAGTTACAGGCAAATTCTCAGTATCTTCAAGCTGAATGGCACACAAAGAAGACCTCCTCTTCTAGCCCAAACCTAGGTGTTAATGAAATTGACAATCCTGCTATACAGTTCCCGGATATATTGCTGGGGTCAATGCTGGCCTGCAGGGGCCTAGAGGAAGCAAGCTGGACTCCCACAGGAAAGGCTGGGCAATGTGCATTGGAACAAACATTCCAGAATAGATGGATGGGTCATAAAATCAAGATCATATAATGATCATTGTTGTTTTGAATTCTTAATTATGAATTTCTTCTTAATTATGAATTTATTCTTCATCCTTGAGAATTTTAAAGAAAACTTTTTATACATTCTTTGGCTTTCTATTTAGGATAAAAAGGCTTCTGTATAAAAGACTCTCATCATTCTATTTGTTAATAGAATGTTCACTGTTTTTAATAGAAGCTGAGCAGAAGTGGCACAACATTTGTTCAGACTGGTGTTTACATCCCTTCTCTGAAGTTAAGTGCTCTATTGTACCCGCAGGCTCAATTTTTCAAGGAGCTACTACAAGTGCTGTTCACTTTGAGGATGGGTTATTTGAATGAGATGCTTGTGACAGATACTGTTTCACTGAATCACTGAAGGGAAAAAAATAAAACTCTTCTCTTCTATCCCCCTTTTGAATTCTCACTCAAATGGCACAGCACTGGAATGTTAACTTGAAGAGGCTGCCCAACATTTTGCATTTGGACCCACCTAGGAGGAGACTGTCAACTATGCCTTGTGTTCTGGCATGTGATACGAATATACATAATGCCGTTATAACCCAAAGAAAACGGCATAACGAAGAATGGGGCAGGAGGGGATAAGCCATATTATTCCTTAGAACACAGTTTAGGGGAAAAGTTAATGAAAGTTATCAGGCACAAACTGTCTTTAAATACTGCCAGATGACAAAATTGTGAAAATAATGAGTCCATGTCCCCGGTGGAAAGCTCTGGAAGACAGACACAAAGCAGAGGTGACATTGAGCCTTGTAAGAACAATCCTATGTTCTGCAGTCTAAATCTTGACCTGCCAGGCAAACTATTACAAGGAAGTAATTAGACCTGCAATCTGGGGATGAGTAGTGACTTTTTTCCCTTTTAGAGTTTATAGGCAGCTACAGTTGAATTTATGCCTGAAAACTCTAATTGCTTTCTTGATGATGTAAGTAGAAAGATGTTTATAAGTTCGTTTTTTACTAGAGTCTCCACTGACCAGATTTTTTTTTTTATGTTAAATTATTTTATTTTATTTTTTTATTAATTTTTTTTTTAATTTTAAAATCTTTAATTCTTACATGCGTTCCCAAAAGTGCTGTGTTTCTCAAAATGTATTTTGTCCCATTTTGTTGTTCAGTTGCTCAGTCATGTCTGACTCTTTGTGACCTGATGGACTGCAGCACACCAGGCTTCCCTGTCCTTCACCGTCTCTCAGAGCTTGCTCAAACTCATGTCCATTAAGTCAATGATGCCATCCAATCATCTCATCCTCTGCTGCCTCCTTCTCCTCCTGCCTTAGATCTTTCCCAGCATCAGGGTCTTTTCCAATGAGTCAGCTCTTCACATCAGGTGGCTAAAGTATTGGAGCTTCAGCTTCAGCATCAATTCTTCCAGTGAATATTCACGACTGATTTCCTTTAGGATTGACTGGTTTGATCCCCTTACTGTCCAAGAGACTCTCAAGAGTCTTCTCCAACACCACAGTTCAAAACCATCAATTCTTCAGCGTTCAACCTTCTTTATGGTCCAACTATCACATCCATACATGACTACTGGAAAAACCATAGCTTTGACTATATGGACCTTTATCAGTAAAGTAATGTCTCTGATTTTTAATACACTGTCTAGGTTTGTCATAGCTTTTCTTCCAAGGAGCAAGCATCTGTTAATTTCATGGCTGCAGTCACCATCTGCAATGATTTTGGAGCCCAAGAAAATCGCAAGCATAATAAACATGAGGATCACCTGGGGAACTGTTGAAAATCAGATTCTTGGGTTCTGCTGCCAGGAAGTCCAATTGAGAAGAGGGTGGTGGTGTCTAGAGGTGGTCTGTACTCCCCATATCCACATCACTTTTCCATATCTCCCCAAATAAAATAACAATGATCAATTAAAAGTACAAATCTTACATGTACTTTGAATATGAAATATTAGAAAATTTTTCTATTAAAATTAAATCGAATCTGGGAAAAATAGAGTGTGTATGCTACACAAACTCAACTTAATGACCATTTGTCTAGGTTCATCCCTTGCCCTCATCTTCTAACCTGGTCTGTCATCCCTTGCCCCTTGAACGTAGACATTCTACAGAAGTTGCTGTCTGCGGGTGTGGTGCAGGACCCTGATATCCACATTTTTACAAAGCACTCCAGGGAATTCTGAGGCAGAACTTGTTATTCATTCTAACATTTTATCAGTTCCATGGCAGCCACCTGCTAAGCATGAAGTGTTGAAACACAGTTACAGTTTAGTTTATGAAAATAAGAGTTATTAAACTGAACTGAATAGCAGCTCCACCCCTACCTCCCTTGCCTCCAGTAGGTATGAGCCTAGTACTAAATAGTGCCAAACCATAGGACAAATGCCACAGGATCAACCACTGCCCAGACAACCCATTATCTCTAGAGGAAAAAGAAATGCATGCTCGTGTCCCTGACCTGAGTGGTATACCATTTATGTATGTATTGAAAAGGCAAGTAATTTATATATTCTACAGGTTGAAGAGCCGACTCATTGGAAAACACTCTGATGCTGGGCAAGATTGAAGGCAAATGGAGAAGGGGGTGGCAGAGATGAGAAGGTTAGATAGCGTCACCGACTCAACGGACATGAATTCGAGAAAACTGAGAGACAGTGGAGGACATGGGAGCCTGGAATGCTGCAGTCCATGAGGTCACAGAGTTGGACACAACTTATCTACTGAACAACAATGTAGACAGAACAAACTCAAAGGTTATGTAACAAACAAGGAATACACTGAAATAATGAAGCCTCCTGGACAATATTAATAAGACACAGATTTCTCAGTAGAGATATTCTTATAAACAGAGAGCTCATGCAATTCCTTACCTCCACCACCACCTTCATGCACACTTTCAGTGGCTGGTCCTGAAATCCTTCATTCTATGCATTCTTGAACAAATATTCAACTGAGGTATTTGTGGGCTGTTCCATCAAGTCATTCTTCTCTTTTATCCAATAGTAAATCCACTGGGGGCAGCCCACAGCTGTCTGTTGTCCTGTATAACTGTCCTTCTGGAGAATCCTGTGGTCTGGAAATCTTCCCTCTGGCTGGCACTAGTCCCTGGACCCTGCACCTTCTCTGAGGAGTGGTCATCTACTACCTTCCGCAGGCTGTCTCTGTTATTCCTAATGATAACCTGCTTTGGCTTCTGCCCTTCTCATTCTGCCACCCTGGCCAGCCCTGAAGCCCAGCCTGGCTTCTGCTTCTCTGAGGCTGGCTCTGCTCTTTATAGCTTGGCCAAGGGACAGGTTACTCAGAATCAGGACATTGCCAAGAACTTAAGTATCATTTTGGTCCAGAAAATCTGAACTTCTGGAGTCTGTCTCCCACCTTGTTGAAAGTCCTAAGTCATTAAGCCCTTCGGACATCTGTATTAGTTGGCTCAAGCTGCCATAACTGAACACCATCGATGGGGTGCTTTAAACAATAGAAATGTATTTTCTCACAGTTCTTGAGGCTAAAAAATCCAAGATCAAGGTTCAGGCAAGGTTTGGCTTCTGTTGAGGACACTTCTTGACTTGCAGATGTGGCCACCATGTCACTAAATCCTCACGTGGCCTTTCGCCTGAGTGCACAAAGGGTGAGCGTGAGCTTGTATAGTCTCTTCTCTTAAGGACACCAATCCTACTGAATCAGGGCCCCTTCCCTATGAACTCATTAACCTCAGTTATATTCTTAGAGGCCTCATCTCTACATAGGAGTTTAGGGCTTCAACATACAAACTTAGGGAGGGATACAGCTATTCAGTTCATAACAATATCCTCATTAAACAATGTCTAGCACCACAGCATGGAGAAGGCAATGGCATCCCACTCCAGTACTTTTGCCTGGAAAATCCCATGGATGGAGGAGCCTGGTAGGCTATAGTCCATGGGGTCACTAAGAGTCGGATATGACAGAGCGACTTCACTTTCACTTTTCACTTTCATGCACTGGAGAAGGAAATGGCAACCCACTCCAGTGTTCTTGCCTGCAGAATCCCAAGGACGGGGGAGCCTGGTGGGCTGCCGTCTATGGGGTCGCACAGAGTCGGACATGACTGAAGTGACTTAGCAGCAGTAGTAGTAGCACCACAGCAAGAGGAGCTGCACCAGTATGGCCTCATTCATTCCTGATTTAACTTCCCTTCCTCACGGGTCCACCCTTGAAGCGCTGCTATTTCTTGCTGCCAAATCTGCAGACTTATGATAATAGATACACTCCTTACATTTTCCTATTTCTCCTTAGAAAATACTCAGCTAATTGTTTTCAGTTTCTAATTATTGATACTATATTGTCAAATAAATTGTTCCTAATCATATCAAATATGTGTTGATTAATTAGATGGTGATATCTTCCCTTCTAATATGACGGTTATATATTTAAACCATGAATCACCCAAATCTTTTTACTGCCCTTCTTTCAATGTCACATTTAGCAGTTTGATGTTAATTTGGGTTTATCTTCAAGAAATTTAGATATACCAATAAATACTTCAATAAATAATTTAAATGAACACAATAAAAATGGCAACTTCACTTACCACCTGAAACTCTAAAACATAAGAAATTTTTGAAAAAACTAATTACGAGAAAACTTGATACCTTACAATCTGAAAATTCCACTGTTTTCCAAAACGATCTACTATAAAGATTATGCAAAAAGAAAACAAATATATGTACTTCAGGGATTTATTCCTTATGAGTTCTTGCCAATAAGAATGTTAAATCCTAATAGCATTGGAAGGGATAATACATGAACAAAGCAATCATTTGATGTACAGATGACTGTGGAATCTGTCTCCTTTTTCCCCATCTCCAGCAATCTACCAATTCTTCTCTTTAAGAGTAACCACTGTTAATAGTTTGCTGTATATCTTTCCAGCGATTTCTTTGTGAACTTAAAATCATATCTCTTTCAAACTATTTCAGAGATAGTTTATGCATGTTTAAATATACCTGTCTGCAATCAGATACAGACACACATATATGTGTGTAACATTGTTCTGCACCTTGATTTTTTTCGTTAGATATATGGAGCTGTTCATTCTGTTTAAAGGCTACATGGCATTCCATTCTGTGAGTGCATAATTTATTTCATCTGTTCACAACTTGAACAACCTTATTAACAGGTTGTTTTCAATCTTTAGCAATGGATAGCCTCATACATTATTTCACACCTGTGTGAGTGCATCTAAAGGGTATATTTCTAGAAGTAGAAATAACAATTATACATTTTATATTTTAACAGATTATAATTGAGACTATATTTTTCTCTATGTCCTAAAAAAATTATTATATTAGGAAAATTATTTTTAAAATATCTTTACAAATCACAAGTGGAAAAAATATCTCACTGTTTTAATTTGTATCTCTTTTATTAGGAGTATGATTACACATTTTCCATATATTTAGCAGCCACTTGTATTTCCTACTTTTTTTAAAGAAATAAGTTTTTTTTTATTATTACTAGGTTTAAATTTAGTGAAAAGCTGCAAAGATAGAGCAGAATCTTTTCATATACTCCACACTTGGTTTCTCATACTAACACTTTACATTATTATGTGACTAGTATGACCATATCATGGACAAAATTAATGAAAAGATAATGATACATAATTATTATCTGAATTATTAAGTAAACTTATTCAGATTCCCTAATTCTTGCATACTGTCCTTGTTATATTCCAGCATCCCAGCCAGGACATCACAGCGTATTCAGTTATCATGTCTCCCCAGGCTCTTCTTGACTATGACAGTCTCTCAGACTTCTCTTGTTTTGATGACTTTGAAGTTTTAAGGAGCACTGGTTGGGTATTTTGTAGGAAGGTATGATTTTCTCTGACTTCTTTCAAGAATTTCTCTTTGCATTCTTTCGTGTGTGTGTGTAGTTTGAAACTGATATGTCCAACTGTGCTTTCTGCTATCATTCTTTTTTTTCCTGGTTAGTGTTCTCTGAGATCCCTGGTTTGGTGTCTGTCATTAATTTTGGAAAGTTCTTGGCTATTATTATTATTTCAAATATTTCTTCTGCTCTACTCTTCTTTTCTCTCTGCCGACATTCCAATTATGTATGCATTACATCTTTTATTACTGATGAAGGTCCGTCTAGTCAAAGCTATGGTTTTTCCAGCAGTCATGTATGGATGTGAGATTTGGACTGTAAAGAAAGCTGAGTGCCAAAGAATTGATGCTTTTGAACTGTGGTGTTGGAGAAGACTCTTGAGAGTCCCTTGGACAGGAAGAAGATACAATCAGTCTATCCTAAAGGAAATCAGTCCTGAATATTCATTAGAAGGATTGATGCTGAAGCTGAAGCTCCAATACTTTGGCCACCTGATGCGAAGCATTGACTCACTGGAAAAGACCCTGATGCTGGGAAAGATTGAAGGCAAGAGATGAGGATGAGATGGTTGGATGGCATCACTGACTCAATGGACATGAGTTTGAGCAAACTCCAGGAGTTTGGTGAAGGACAGGGAAAGCTGGTGTGCTGCAGTTCATGGGGTCACAAAAAGTCAGACAAGAGCAATTGAACTGAACTGAACTACATCTTTTATTATTGCCCCATAGTTCTTGGGTGTTCTATTTTTGCTTCTGTTTTTTCTCTTTGGATTTCAGTTTTAGAAGTTTCTCAGCCTTTAGTGGTCCTGTGTCTTTGGACTGTGACCTTCACAAATGTTTCTCTAATGGAATAGGTTTTTCTCTCTGCCACCTACTAAGAGCAGTAAACTTTGCTTACAAGAATGTACTGGTATAAAGTTTTGGGAAACAATTGTGTTTTGAAGGCATTTTGGAGGAAATTGATACGTTATCTATGGAGATTACCACTTAAAAAAAGAATAATCAGGAGGAACACTTATTTGGAGCAGAGCGCAATGGCTACACTTAATAAATAGTATGGTAAATCCTTTGCTATGTATATTGACAACAATTTTTAAAACATTAAAAGACTTTTCTCTTTATCATTTATATAGAATTTTGTGGGTTTTTTTTTTGTTGTTGTTGCAAAATCTAATTGTTCCAAATACTTTTACTTTTTCTATGTTCCCTGAGTAATCTAAAAGTGCTATTGATTTTCTCCACAAGCTATTAACTAAAAGATGCTTGTTTTTTTAAAGGAGCTGTGGAAATTGATAATAAAACAATTAAAAAAGCTTTTCCCCTACATTTTCTTTGCCTTCAGCAGAAACCTCTCATTTGAACCATAAGCAGATTAAATGAAAATCTCACTGTAGCCCTCTGGCTAGTCAGATCAACAAAGTAATCTAAATCTACCATAATCCCATTAGAAATAGCCAACAAAATATTTATTGTTTAATAATATGCCCCAGCTCCAGAGCTGTACCAGTTGAAGTCAGAACACAATTGTGAGTTGTTTCCACATTATACCTACTGGTTTCCTGTGATGTAAACAGGGGAAAATCCTGACAATAAATAGCATTGAAATAACTTTATGCTTCCCAAGTGGCTCAGTGGTAAAGAATCTGCCTGCAATGAAGGAGACGCAGAAGATGCGGGTTTGATGCCTGGGTTGCAAAGATCCCTTGGAGGAGAGCACAGTAACTCACTCCAGTATTCTTGCCTGGAGACTCCCTACAGACAGAGGAGCCTGGCAGGATACAGCCCATAGGGTTGCAGAGTTGGACATGACCGAAGCAACTGAGCACGAATAAAGAAATTTATCTCCTAATTCAAAGGCAAAACATCACACATAAATTTAACCAAACGAGTGTTTAATTTTGCATTCGGGATTGGGTTTTCAGTATATTTTAGAGTTGGATTATTAGCAATTAATCAAATCTCATATCTATGAAAGGCAACCTGGATGAGATGACACTAGGCAAGTGTCATCCCCACCCCCCATCATCTTACCCACAACTAACTTTACGCTTTGATGACTTGTCCTTAAAGTTCATGTTTTACAAAGGGGAGAATAAGAAGCATCAAGATATGGATGGCTTGCTGTTGATAATAATGCCTGTTATCCAGTTATGACCCATAATATCACAATTAGAGCAACATTTCAAGATTCTTCTGCCATGTGGGAAATTTTGTAAGACTTTCAGAGTTGCAGCACTGGGAGGTCTTTAGTGGAGCTTCTGAGGTATCCTTAGAGATGACAGATATACCCACGCTAACAAAGAGGACGTCCGAGTCATCTACACATGCCTGTACTTCCCAGTCAGGAACAGATGAGCCAGACTTTAAAAGGAGATAATGAAAAGTTAAGTCCCTAAGCACCTCCTGAGCTGTGGATCACATTATCAAAGAAAACAACAGACAAACTGACAGGCAAACACAGCTTTACAGCAAAGATATTGTGCAAAGGAATAGTAGAGAAAAAAAGACGTATTGAAAGAGGACAGCAGTAACAATACAAGCTATTTTTGTAGCATTTTCTCTGAAATAAGTATCACTAATACATGTTATGTCATTGACTCCTGACAAAAGTCCTCATGAACTAGGAGCTTTCATTATGCTATCGTACAGATTGGGAAACTGAGGCAGGAGAGATTAAGTAAGTCACTGAAGGTTACAACAGCTATGACTGGTGTGATTTATGAAGACCCACATTACAATACAAGAGTATTTATCTTAATCTAGGTATCAGACTGCTTCTCCAAGAAAATGAATTTCAATTGCTGACTTGAGTAGAAACAGAACTCTTTTGAACTTATTCCTGGAATGTCCAGTGTATGTGTGTGTGTGTGCTCAATCAAGTCCAACTCTCTGTGATCCCATGGACTGTAGCCCACCAGGCTCCTCTTCTGTCCATGGAATTCTCCAGGCAAGAATACTGGAGTGGGTTGCTATTTCCTTCCTCAAGGGATCTTCCCAATCCAGGAATCAAACCAGCGTCTCTTGTGTCTCCCCCACTGGCAGGCAGATTCTTTACCACCATGCCACCTGGGAAGCCCAGAGTCCAAAGTTAATCCTGCTTCACTTAGTATTTTGTTCCTCTTTCTAGGACTGGACAAGGTTAGAGCAATTGCTGTACTTTGTTACTTTGTTAATTAGTCACCTAGACTCCTTTTGTTTTCAACTGGGTGATGTATCTGAGCATCTAGGTAATACTGTTATTTATCTGAACTAGGGAGGAAAGCAAATATTTGCCAATATTTCAAACAAAGCCTGGATCCATAAGAGACTAAACGGTGCTTTCCATGTGCAAACGTTCCTAAGTGAACAGTGAACATCCATTGATCTGTGGACTTCTCTATGGCTGCTATGGTGATGGAAGGGGCTAGGCCTGGAGAATCTGCTTCTTACCCAGACTTTCACTTTGATTAATCAACATTTCCCCATTCCTGTCACCAATCATCACTTATCCACCATGGATCAATGATCCTCTCTTTTTTTAAACTGTGCTTCTGTCTACCCACATTTCTGCCTCTGGTAATTTTCATATTGACTCTAGTCTATCTCCTGAGTGGCCTCTTTCTGCATCTCCAGCGACACCTCACCCCAATCCCAAGGAACCAGTGCTGATGAAAGACAACGCATTGATACACAGGAGAAACAAATGGGCTTGTGAACATGCAATTCATAAAGCCGCAGGGAAAAGAAATTCAGTAATGTTGGTGAATCTGCTCAGTCTACTGAGGGACACTAGACAGTCTGGGGGAGTAAATTATCAAGGACAATTGAGCTGGACTTTCAGGACATATATCCAGAGAATCACTCAGACATAGCAGAGCAGACATCACACAACTTATCTTTCCATCCAGGAATCTTTGAAACTTGAGTTTGTTACTTTAAATTAGTGAACCAAATTGGAATGGATTTTCTTTTGTCCAACATCTATCCCTTCAATATCTCCCTGCATGTATCAGATCTCTAGATACACATAATAACATAATGATAATAATAATACAAAATAATGTCATTTCCTTTTTCACTAGACTCAGAAAGCTAATGGATGCAATGAAGTTCTGTTATTTCGAGGTTATATACTTGGAAGATTACAGGGTTGGTATTTAAAATCAATCATCCTGAATAATAACTAACTCTCTTCTGCTGTTAAAAAGTCTTTTATAACTATTATTAATCAAGTACCTCTAAAAAGCATGAAATATTATTTGGGACTACAATTAAAATATGGCTATTTGAAAGAAAGAATAAAATAGAAGCTGGAAGGTTTGGTAATATACTTCCTGAAAACCCAATCAAAATAATATGCACTATTTTTTTCAACCTCTCTTCTTAGGGACTTAAAGGGGAAAAAAAACAAATGACAATTAACAAGATATAGGAAATTAGTTTAGATCTGAATTTCATACCATAGCTCAAAGAGTGGGGCTTCCCTGGTGGCTCAGTGGTAAAGAACCTGCCTGCCAATGAGGGAGACACACATTCGATTCCTGGGTCAGGAAGATCCCCTGGAGAAGGAAATGGCAACCCACTACAGTATTCTTGCTTTGGAAATCCAATGGACAGAGAAGCCTGGTGGGCTAGAGTCCACTGGGTCACAAAAGAGTCAGACACGACTTAGTGACTAAACAATAAACAACAACAGTTTAAAAAACACACATACAGATTAATTTATTTTCGCCTTGGGAGGTGTACTAATGGATTTGGAGGCATGGGAAGAAAGGAGATACCGTTGTTCCTCTGTCTCCCAGACACAGCCCCACTCTCATACCAAAATCCCCTGCAACTCAATTTGTGTACAACCAACACATATCCTCCCACATACTTTAAATTAACTCTAGGTTGTATAATATCTCATACAATGTAAATAATTGCTAATACAATGTAAATGCTATGTAAATAGTTGCCAGCTCACAGCAAATTCAAGTTTTGCTTCATGGAACTTTACAAAAATTTTTTTCAAATATTTTTGATCCATAGTGGGTTGCATCCCAGGATACAAAACCTACAGATATGGAGGGCTGACTATATACATTTTACTTTTCCTTGTTTGACTTTTTTAAATGCCATTAATTTTCCAGATATTAAATACTGATTACTTAGTGGACATTTTACATTTTATTAGTTAGCATCTGGCAAACAAAAGAAAATAGAACTAAAATTCACGTCTTATACAATGCTATATGTCTATTATATCACTAAACCAGAAAAAGAGATGTGTGTGAAACAGGTTTTACAATAAAACTGTGTTCATACCCTAGGAAAAAAACCTGAACAACTATCTTCTTATATCTCCACCTAGAAATTCACAAAGAAAGGAAAGGA
The DNA here is from genome assembly GCF_001704415.2 of Capra hircus. NCBI lineage: Eukaryota > Metazoa > Chordata > Mammalia > Artiodactyla > Bovidae > Capra > Capra hircus. The sequence goes on along the minus strand of NC_030820.1, from coordinate 20,944,879 downwards.
GGGTAAACCTTCACATAACCAATGTTGCCTTTTAATTCATGTCATCTTTGATTCCTAATCTCATGTGTGGCTTGCTTGCAATTCTACACACTCATTTTGAATCAGCCTATAACTACATACTTAAAATTTGGGGTCAGAATTGTCTGGATAATGTCAACTTTTCTCTTCACCATTATATAAGGCATCAATCACCATTCTTCCCACCTCTCAGTTTCCTCTCATCTAGTTAAATGTAGTGCCCACAATGAACTCATGAAAGAGATATCATTACTAGTGATGGTTGCAAGAATTAAAAAATTTTATCTTCAGATGTAAACCTGCTTTTTGAAGCTTTTAAAAGATCACCTTAGAAGCCTAAAATTTAAAAAGAACCTATTAAAGTATTCATCCTGTTGCTATTTAGCTGCTCACTCATATCTGACTCTGTGACTCCATGGACTGTAGCCTGCCAGGCTATTCTGTTCATGGAATTCTCAAGGCAAGAATCCTAGGGTGGGTTGCCAGTTTCTTCTCCAGGGGATCTTCCTGCACCAGGGATTGAATCAATGTCCCTTGCATTGGCAGGTAGATTCTTTACCAGTGAGCTACCAGGAAGTCCATATATGAAAACAGGTCACAGTAATTTGTGGACACATTCAGGGAGAAGTGGCAATCAATAGAATATCTTCTTTCATTTTGTTTCATAGAAATCAATGTATTCCTACTTAAAAATTTCAGTCCCTGGTCTATTTGCAATGGCCTTCAGTCTACTTTATTACTTCAGTCTATCTGACTGGTGGTTTCTATTTTTCTTGTATGGTTTTCATAGTTAATAATTAACTTTCTCTAGTTTTGCAAAGTGATGAGCATTTGTCAGGTAGGTCTATCTGCTTATACCACCTATTTAATCAGAAGAGACTGCTTGAAAATCTATGATTCAGAAGTTCTCTTCCAAGCTGTTCTTAGCTTTACTCACCTGTGTCTTAATGAATCCTATTGCCTGAAAACCTTTGCAAACACAATGATTAGACAACTCAAATGATGTGCCCTTCACTGGCTTCAGGCACTAGAAGTACTGAAAAACCTGCTTCTTCCTTTGCCTTTAAACCCCTCACCTTATCCTATCCTCCATTATCAGATCAGGCCAGATCTGTTATTTACTCAAAGAAACCCAGTGCTTGCTGGATATCATCCAAATGTCTAAAGTTAAAAGTATCTTACATCACTCTTCCCAGTTCCCATTCACTGAACTCTTCTTACTTTGAGTCTCCACCCAAGACAAACAGATTTACTTGATAGCTCTCCAAATATGCTCAATATGGACTAAGCAAAGTCGCTTAGCTTGGCATCCATTTGTCTAGAATATTCCTTCCCTCTTCACCTCTTTTCAACCTGCTTCTCTGCATACTAAAATTCCACCTTCCTTTAAGGCCAATGTCAAATGTTAGCTTTTATTTTCAAACCTGTTTCTGATTTGCTCAATAAGGATGACCCTCTCTTAGAGCACCTTTCTGATCCTCCAACACTCACAGTCAACCTTGTCTTATTGCTTAGTCACATAATCCTTCCTCTTCTTAGATTCTAAGCTCCTGGAGGAGCCACAGTTTATTCTTCTCTATACAAACCAAAGTATTAATGTTATGTACTGTGTCTTTCACAGAGGGACTCAACCAAAATTGATTGAATAAATACACAATGGAGGTGTAGACAAGCTATTTATTTAGTTGAAAACTTTTACAAGAGATTCTGGTTCCATTTTGGAGAAGCCTAGGTCAGTGTCTAACCAGGGTATGGATTCATATATGCAAGTGCCATACTAGCATTTCTTAAACAAAAAATAGAAAAGGTTTTTTTTTACATTATTGTTTTCATCAAAGAAGATACAAATCATTCAAGACAGCAGATTTTTCACTTATTTTGAGGATCTTTGCAAAGAAAGAAGGTTATTTTGAAGCAATAAACATGATATAGCCATCTGTTTGGGTTTTTCCCCACCAACTCAGCTAAGGGAAATCTTACTTCATGTTGGCTAAATTGCTGACATGACTTTTAAAGATAAAATGATTTGAGAAACTGAAAATGCAAAGCTGCCCATATTTTCACCACTGTGTGTACAGATTTTGAACAAACATAATTAATGATTCACTTTTAAAAATTCAGTAGAACACTGGTAACCTAAGTCTCAGAAAACATGCTTAATGTTTATATTATGAGATATCCATGTTTATATCATACTTTAAAGATGTGAGTGGACATGAAGTAATTCATGATTTATAGGAAAAATCTTTTAATTTGCCTTTCTCCTTTTCATTCAGTCCTTCAACATATTAATTAAAATGTCTATTAAATGCCTGGCAATATACTAGCACAGAAATACACAGTGAACTCATTAAGACAGAATCTGTGTATGAATTTTACTTATATATAGTCCTTTTTTACACAAAATATAATAGCTTCTGGACTGAAGCCTTAAAACCAGTTCTTCTGCTTAGAGTCTGTAAATTTTGTTAATAGCATCATTTCTCTCCTATGGTTTGAAGCCACAGAATTACCAAGGTCCTCAATATTTTTCACACTTTCAACTATATGCACTAACTTCAGTCTTTTTATACTTTAAGGCATTACAAAGTATCTTGATTCTGCTTTGTGCTTTTATTTTTTTAACACCAAAAGCATTTTATATTGGATTATAGCCAATTAACAGTGTTGTTAATGTTGTTTCAGGTGAACAGTGAAGGGACTCAGCCATACATATACATGTATCCATTCTCTCCCAAACACCCCTCCCATCCATGTTGACACATAACATTGAACATAATTCCATGTGCTGTACAGTAGATTTTTGTTGGTTATTCATTTTAAATATGGTAGTGTGTACATAACCTTCTCCAAATCCTTAACTATCCCTTCCCCCGGCTATCATGAGTGTGTTTTCTAAGTCTGTGAGTTTCTTTCTGTTTTGTCAGTAAGCTCGTCTCATTTTTTTTTTTTTTTAGATTCCACTTATAATCTTGGTTCTGCTTCTTAAGTTTATCACTTATCTAATAAAGGACTTTCCCAAAGAAAGGCAATGCCAAAGAATGCTCAAACTACTGCACAATTGCACTTATCTCAGTTCAGTTCAGTTGCTCAGTCATGTCCGATTCTTTGAGACCCCATGAATCGCAGCACGCCAGGCCTCCCTGTCCATCACCAACTCCCGGAGTTCATTCAGACTCATGTCCATCGAGTCAGTGATGCCATCCAGCCATCTCATCCTCTGTCGTCCCATTCTCCCCTGCCCCCAATCCCTCCCAGCATCAGAGTTTTCTCCAATGAGTCAACTTTTTGCATGAGGTGGCCAAAGTACTGGAGTTTCAGCCTTAGCATCATTCCTTCCAAAGAACACCCAGGACTGATCTCCTTTAGGATGGACTGGTTGGATCTCCTTGCAGTCCAAGGGACTCTCAAGAGTCTTCTAACACTCATCTCACATGCTAGTAAAGTAATGTTCAAAATTCTCCAAGCCAGGCTTCAGCAATATGTGAACCGTGAACTTCCAGACGTTCAAGCTGGTTTTTGAAAAGGCAGAGGAACCAGAGATCAAATTGCCAACATCCGCTGGATCATGGAAAAAGCAAGAAAGTTCCAGAAAAATATCTATTTCTGCTTTATTGACTATGCCAAAGCCTTTGACTGTGTGGATCACAATCAACTGTAGAAAATTCTGAAAGAGATGGGAATACCAGACCACCTGACCTGTCTCTTGAGAAACCTGTATGCAGGTCAGGAAGCAACAGTTAGAACTGGACATGGAACAACAGACTGGTTTCAAATAGGAAAAGGAGTACATCAAGGCTGTATATTGTCACCCTGCTTATTTAACTTATATGCAGAGTATATCATGAGAAACGCTGGGCTGGAAGAAGCACAAGCTGGAATTAAGATTCCTGGGATAAGTATCAATAACCTCAGATATGCAGATGACACCACCCTTATGGCAGAAAGTGAAGAGGAACTAAAGAGCCTCTTGATAAAAGCGAAAGTGGAGAGTGAAAAAGTTGGCTTAAAGCTCAACATTCAGAAAACAAAGATCGTGGCATCTGTTCCCATCACTTCATGGGAAATAGATGGGGAAACAGTGGAAACAGTGTCAGACTTTATTTTTGGGGCTCCAAAATCACTGTAGATGGTGAGTGCAGCCATGAAATTAAAAGACGCTTACTCCTTGGAAGAAAAGTTATGACCAACCTAGATAGCACATTGAAAAGCAGAGCCATTACTTTGACAACAAAGCTCCATCTAGTCAAGGCTAAGGTTTTTTTGTGGTCACGTATGGATGTGAGAGTTGGACTGTGAAGAAAGCTGAGTGCCAAAGAATTGATGCTTTTGAACTGTGGTGTTGGAGAAAACTCTTGAGAGTCCCTTGGACTGCAAGGAGATCCAACCAGTCCATTCTGAAGGAGATCAGCCCTGGGATTTTTTTGAAGGGAATGATGCTGAAGCTGAATCTCCAGTACTTTGGCCCCCTCATGTGAAGAGTTGACTCACTGGAAAAGACTTTGATGCTGGGAGGGATTGGGGGCAGGAGGAGAAGGGTTGAGATGGCTGGATGGCATCATGGATTCGATGGACGTGAGTTTGAGTGAACTCCGGGAGTTGGTGATGGACAGGGAGGCCTGGCATGCTGCGATTCATGGGGTCACAAAGATTCGGACACAACTGAGCGACTGGACTGAACTGAACTCAAATAACAACTAGTGACTCTAACTGACTCTTGAGGCAGTATACAAAATTGTCCCAACCTGCTTTTCACATCTTAACATTTTTTTTTTTTTAAACCTACATACCCAGCTTCATTCAAATTTGGTTATTTACTATCTCAAAATACTCCACCAAATTTTCTCTTCTGTATAGTATTTATTCAAGATATTCTTCCCTGTGACTTACTCTTCTTTCCCTGCACAATCACAGAAATTCTAACTTCCTTCAAGAAATATCTTAAGTAATTTTTCTATTAAGTCTTAAAGGATTCTTACGTTTGAGCTTTATCATCTCGGGAAACTCATATTTCATCGTTTATATTTTCTAAGCAACTCCCACATTCTGCTTCACCTTGTGCACTAGGTTACATGATCCTAAGGCAGAGGTACCTTCTTTGCCAGTGCTGAGAGATGGTGCTTAAAATTGTTACTTGATTATTGGTATTCCTGATTACAAATCTTCCTCTGAATCCTATATAACTTCTAAGTCTTTTACTGAAATATGATGAGTGACCAACCTGGTTTCTATACCATCCAGAAGACCAAAACCCAGTGAAGGAGAGGGACTCCCTCTGGTGCTTTAGCATGAGCCATCCACAGACCTTTCATCCTATCTGTGTATTTCATTTATCAATAATTTGCTTCTTTACTTTTCCATTTTTATGTTTTTCTCTCTTTCTCCTACTTTCTCTATTGCTCCTTATTAGGCAAACAGTGATATTTTCTGGCATTTTGCTTATTTCTGCTAGTAGCATTCGAGAAATACATTTTTCTGACTCCTGGGAAAACTGATAATTGCATTTCTAGGCTATTGCTAATCTCTAAACTAACCTCCAAAGTTTGTGGAGAAAAATAAAATGAAGAGAATTCAAACCAAGTTTCAGTGTTCATTTTTAAAATTCTCAGTCAACTTAGGTGGCATTAAAGGGGGAGGAAACAACCAAATAACTAAAGCTAATAGAATGTGCGTGTGTGTATATATATACACACACACACACATATCTCAATCTACTACATAAGTTAAAAGAAAATGATACACTTCTATAGCTTCCTTAAGCACCTTTTCTTTATAATTCTGTTCCCTTTCATGTAGTCTTCCATATTATCAAGAATGAATGAAAACTTGAAAAGACAGCAGAGATGAATCTATGCTGAAAATTATTATAAGTATCTTTTTCCTTTTCTGCAGAAAAGTTTCCCCAATGGCTGTACTTTTCTTAGGTTTTATTTATACCCATGATTTTTGATAGAAGACAATGGCTTTTCCAATAAATGTCCCTTTTGAAATATGAAGTAAATTAAAAATAATAACTGTAGTGAAACTGTAGATTATTTAGAGTGAATGGGTAGAAAACCACTTACCCCCAGTTGCCACAGTGATTTCACGTAGAAAATGGCCATAAAATGGAAAATCGAAGGACAGATTCACTCTCTGCAAGAACAACAACCAGAAAAGAAAATCAATAATGTGTATAACAGTAAATGTAAAACGAAGAGCCTTCTACCTAAAAAAAAATGCTTCTACTTTACACCACTATTATTGTAGCTGACTTTTTGAGTCTGGATATTGGATGGAAATAAAGAATATTTTACCCTCTGATAATTAATTGTTTAAAATATGTGAAAAAATAAAGTTGGGCCTGTTATGATCTGTTAATCTATTCTTCACTTCCAAAGGGAATCTAACAGTTTCAGCTCTGAATCAAGCTATTCTCTGTAACATCACTCCTGCCTTTCAGTTGTCCACTACAAAGCAGGTCAACCATCATGATCAACAATTTCTTTAGGGTTGTTTTTTGTTTGATTAATCTTCTCCAAAATAGCAGAGCGTGTTATCTGTTCAGTTTTACTGAATAAAAAGTAAAAATATTTTATTTTAGGCAATTATATAGTCAACTTATCTTCTGTATAGAACAAAAGGCAGTTTTATGGAATAAGATACTTTGCACCTACAGATCTAAACCTGCAGATATTTTTCCTTTTCAGATTGTGACAAACTCCCCTGATTCAGTATACAAATGACCCTTGAACATGGCTTTGAAATGTACTGGTCAGTTCTACTTATGACATGTTTTTTTTTTTTTCTTTCCAATAATATAGCATCTGTGTTTTCATTAGAGAGATCTTTAAATTATTGCAGTGTTGAGAAAAGTTGATTAGAGATCACAAAGCATGAAATCAAAAGGACTAGGGTTTGAGCCCTGATTCTATCCTGCCCTTGGGTCAGTCATTCGTGAATTCCTTTGTGTTTGAGGCAGAGGTATCACTGTGTGGATTTTCAACTGGGTGAGGACTGGCAGCCCTAGCCCCCAGTGTTGTTTGAGAGCAATTACTTTCTGTACACTTTTAAAGGTATGGGATACCAATAATTAAAAAAATGCTGGTTACTAGAAAGCTACTTTTACTTTGTAGAGAGGAAAACTGGAGAGACCGAGGAATAAAGTTCATAAATTTTGCCCCTCTTTTTTTCTAAAAGAAGATCTGAAGCTTTGGATATATATATATTTATAATATACCTTATTGTTATATATTATATATATATATAACTCCAGTACTCCCCACTCCAGGACTCTTGCCTGGAAAATCCCATGGACGGAGGAGCCTGGTAGGCTGCAGTCCATGGGGTCGCTAAGAGTCGGACACGACTGAGCGACTTCACTTGCACTTTTCACTTTCATGCATTGGGGAAGGCAATGGCAACCCACTCCAGTGTTCTTGCCTGGAGAATCCCAGGGACAGGGGAGCCTGGTGGGCTGCCGTCTATGGGATCGCACAGAGTTGGACATGACCGAAGTGACTTAGCAGCAGCAGTAGTATATGTATAGTAAGATAACAAACAAGACACAAAAAGCAAAGCAAAGAAAAAGAAATCCTAGATTTTTCATATGTTTGAAATGATATGAATCAGATTCATTATCATTAGGATGGAAACGAGAGAAAAAACAGTGAGCTATAACAAAGATGATCAACTGAAATAAAAGGATCCACAGGGAAATCAATCGGCTGATTTAGAGCCCAATAGAATGTACAAACCACCTATAATAAAAGGCTATTATGTTAAAATTCAACAATTTCAATATTATATCTCTCCCAACATACAAGCTAAAAAAATAGAGCAGTATAGTTAGATTGAATTTAGCTCTTTCCAATTATGCAAATGATTGCTTTTTATATCCATCAGAGATTCCTAATGACTTATTTGGCATGATATTAATCATTTAAAATTTACAGGGACTTTCAATTAGTTTTTTTCCCTTTCCTTTTTAGTGAAAGCTGCATCTTCAGAAGGGATTATTTTCATTTTTTATTTTCTGCTGACTAATGGGAACACCAAAACCTATTTTTACAGCACTGACTGAAATGAGTGGTTACTAATAACCATAAAATAAAAGCTTCAGTGGCAAAATCATATATTTCAAAAAAGACATCAGACACAGTTTGATAAAGGCACTTGCTCTAGTATATTGTTCTACGTCAGTCTAATTTTTCCATGCCATGGGCAAATTGGTAAAATTTGGCATTCTCACTTCCAGAATAAGAGTTTGGTTTAAACATCTATCACTAACAAACTCTATCAATTACTACCAAGGATGAACCAGAGGAATATGACAATTTCTCAGCCACGACAAATATTTAAATTTTTTTAGAATCAAACTGAGAAAAACAAATACATAAGTTAAAGACTATTTTTGATAGTAAGTTCTCACAGAAAAATTTGCTAATATATTATCCTGAAGCACAATATCAATGATTGAAATGTCTCCCTATTTACTGTCTAAATGACCAGCTTACCTTAGTTATCACCATGGCCTGCTTTGCACTAATAGCAATGACAATTAATAAAGGTGTTACCTTCTCAATAATTGTGAAATCTACCCCTTTCTCTCCAGGTACTACTGACACCCTTCCCTAAGCATAGGTACTTTCATCTCAATAACTTGCTTACAGGTGTCTTGGTTCCATTTTCCTTAGAATTTTTTTTCTCTATACTATCTGGAATATCACTCCCCAATCCAAATCTTTTGATCCAGAATCCCACTGACCCTGGAATCACGCAAAAATAGTGAAAACGAGTTTTCAGACCCACCACTAATTGGTCTCCGCTATCTTATGGTTCTCCCTTCACGCTCTCTACACTGGCCAGCCTTCTAGAACAACTGTTACTTCCTTGAAACTGCCACCCTTAATCCCAGGCTCTGGTTCTTCAACACGATGTCTTTTTTGACTGTAATGATCTCTCAACCCTGGTTGGCCATGGCTCCCACATTCTTCCAGCCTCGGCCTAGTTTCCTTGGTACCCTAAACCTGACTTAAGGACTTGGAGCAGACAGTTTGTTTGGAAGGTGATCCTAGGAAGCATGTGCTAAGGAAAGGGAACAGTGAGACACAGAAAAGAGAAAAACCCGTAACAGTTACTGGATGTGTTACCACTATAGCCAGGTCTCCCTTGGAGACCTTCTGGAAAGAGTAGGGAAAACATGACTCAGAATCATCTCACTGGCGGTTAGGAGGCTGGGATATTGATCCACCCACTCTGATCTCCTGTTGATTGACAGCTGGCAGATGATTCCCTCCTTCCCCAGGATTACTCTCAGGCAGAAAGAAGAGACACAGCACTTGAGTTGGGATGTTAGCTGGTATCCTAGAAACTGCCTCGCATAGTTCCAATTTTCAGTGAGCTCAGGGAGGCAGAAGGGATGTGAGGCAAAACATCAAGAGGGACCACAAAGTGTCATCCTCAGAGTTCTACTATTACTTCTTGCTAACTTATACTTCCTACCGTATCTCATCAAGCACTCTCTCTATATGCATGTTCACATAAAACAATCACATGGGTTCAGATTTTAACTGCTTCAAAGTGAAACTAACTCAGCATCAGAGTGGTTAAGAATGGCCCAAAGTGTCAGTCCCTTAGTCATGTCAGACTCTTTGCGACCCCATGGACTCTAAGCCTGCCGGGCTCCTCTGTCCATGGAATTCTCCAGGTAAGAATACTGGAGTGGGTAGCCATTTCCTTCTCCAGGGAAAAACAGCCCAAGTGGGACACCAAAACTTGAACCCAGATTTGAAAGACAACAAAGCAATGCTGAAATATTACTGAAATATTGAAAGTAAAGTAATAAGAAGTATCACACTTAATGGCAAATTCTTGAAAATTATCATCCCTCTTTACAACACATATAGACACAGACACAGAACAACACATCCACACAAATTACTAAAACAAACAGAAATGATTAAGCACTAGGATTTCATGGGACTCTTTGAAGCTAAATTATTATATATTCCATATAATTACCCCTGGGTAATTGGATCATTATTGCTTCCTTCCCTGGTAGCTCAGATGGTAAAGAATCTGCCTGCAATGCAGGAGAGCCAGGTTTGATCAGTGAGTTGGGAAGATCCCCTGTAGAAGGAAATGGCTACCCACTCTCGTATTCTTGCCTGGAGAAGTCCATGGACAGAGGAGCCTGATGGGCTACAGTGGCTACAATCCATGGGGTTGCAAAGAGTCAGACATGACTGAAAACTTTTACTTTTACTTTCTTTTCATGGTATATAAAACAGGTATTCGGTGAAGCTAAAGGAGAGTTTTATTTATTCATTCATCCATTCGTGTAGTCAAAAATCATTGATTCAACACCTTATATATACCAGGCACTAAATCCAAGGCTGAGCCTCAAAGAGTAAGGCCCAACCAGTTTCTCCCTTCAAGGAGTTAAGAAGGTGATGCGGGAGAGCAACACAGAAGGAGAAACTAATAGGACCAGGCAGGAGCAGAGTAAGGACCTGAAGAGGACACCTAACCCAGAGGAGATGCACTGAAGCTCTTCAAAGGGGATTACCAGACTAGTCAGATGAGACCTGAAAGCATGGGAGTGAAAGGGATGGGTAAAAATACACGTAGGAAGTAAAACTGGAAGGATCATAATTAATTGAAATCATAAGTAAAAGTTGGGCTTCCCAGGTGGCTCCAGTGGTAAAGAATCTGCCTGCCAAAGCAGGAGATATAGGAGCCTCCAGTTCGATTCCTGGGTTGGGAAGATCCCCTAGAGAAGGAAATGGCAACCCACTCCAGTATTCTTGCCTGGAAAATCTCATGGATAGAGGAGCCTGGTGGGCTATATTCTGTGGGGTCACAAAGAGTCAGACACGACTGCGAACACACACACACACACAAGTTGGGAGTGAGGGAGAGAAGTCTAGAATAAAGGACAGGTTTCTAGCTAGGTGACTGGTGGACCATAACCCACTAACTGAGATGATGAATACAGGAAGAAGAGCTATTTTGGTTAGGTGTGAGAAGACCTTCTGTATCACTAATTAATTACACTTCCCTGGTGGCTCAGACGGTAAAGCGTCTGTCTACAATGTGGGAGACCTGGGTTCAATCCCTGGGTTGGGAAGATCTGCTGGAGAAGGAAATGGCAGTCCACTCCAGTACTATTGCCTGGAAAATCCAATGGACAGAGGAGCCTGGTAGGCTATCGTCCATGTGGTTGCAAAGAGTCAGACACGACTGAGCGACTTCAATTTCTTTCTTTCTTAACCACATCATTGAAATTTTTTAGAACTTGAATATGCAACAAAAACTCTTCTGCAACCATAAAGGTAAACAAAATCCTGGACAACATCACAAAAAGCCACTGCAAACAAGAAGAAGCACGACATTGCAATTTACTAGATTTAATTGATGAAGATGACACAAATGGTGAACACTTTCCTATTTGGGATCTCATTCCGTAAGAAATATCTAAGGTAAAAGGAGGGCTTCACAGGTGGCTCGGTGGTAAAGAATCGCCTGCCAATGCAGGAGATGCAGGTTCAATCCCTAGGTCAGGAAAATCCCCCGGAGGAGGAAAATGGCAACCTACTCTGCTGCTGCTGCTGCTGAGACGCTTCAGTCGTGTCCGACTCTGTGCGACCCCATAGACGGCAGCCCACCAGGCTCCCCCGTCCCTGGGATTCTCCAGGCAAGATCATTGGAGTGGGCTGCCATTTCCTTCTCCAATGCATGAAAGTGAAAAGTGAAAGTGAAGTCGCTCAGTCATGTCCGACCCTCAGCGACCTCATGGACTGCAGCCTACCAGGCTCCTCCGTCCATGGGGTTTTCCAGGCAAGAGTACTGGAGTGAGGTGCCATCAGCTTCTCGGGCAACCTACTCTGGTATTCTTTATACATATTTTTCTTATGCTTGTTGCCATCTGGGTTCTAATTATTATGATCCCTGCTAATTCTTTTTTAATAACACAAGAATTATAATTCTATGTAGAGAATGATCCTGGAGAATCCCATGGACAGAGGAGCCTGGCAGGCTACCGTTCATGGAGTTGCAAAGAGTCAGATATGACTGAGTGACTGAGCATGCGTGCATACACACACAACATAAAAGGAAGAAGTGTTTAGAAAATTCTCATGTAAAGACAATAAATTAAGTAATAGAGCAAAATGTAAAATAAAAACTCAAAAGCGAAACTGTAAAACGCATGTGTGACATAAATAAAATCAACTGAATTTGCTAATTCCTTATACTTGGCAGAAAGTGAACTATTTGACAGGAGAGGTATCATAATTCTGAGACAGGCATAAGAAGTATCATATGGGGGAGGAGAAGCTTGTGAAGCGTTCTTTGAAAAGCTTGTAGAAGTAGGTAAATAGGTGCTAGGTGGTGTGCTGCAAATTTACAGCGGGTACAGCCACATATGACTGTGAGTTTTGAAACCGAATCATGCTCTGCTACAACTTGCCCCATGTAATCACTGTGGGGAATAGACTATCAGAGGAAATTAGGGCCATATTAATAGATTCCTTTGTTTTCAGCTATGCCATGCAGCTTCTTCCACCAGGGATGGAACTCAACCCCCTGCTTTGGAAGGGGGAGTCCTAACCACTAGACCACCAGGGAAGCCCCTCTGATCGATTACGAAGCACGTCTACATCTCTTATTGCCTCTGTCAGATATTTTTCTTATGCTTGTTGCCATCTGGGTTCTAATTATTATGATCTCTGCTAATTCTTTTTTAATAACACAAGAATTATAATCCTATGTAAACACTGCTCCAGTTTTACTTGTTTGCCTAATTCTCAGTGGAATTACAAAGATAAATTAATTAATCAATGCTTTCAAGACCTTGAAGACAGAAACCCCCTACTAAGAGTTAAAGAATCGGAAGTGGGTGCATTTATAATCCTAAAAACCATTGAGAAAGTCACTCATAAAAAATGCCTTTTGTTTTAAGACAGCTTCTTGTTTACAGGAGTAAAGTTACACTCCTATGGTTCCCTAGCCTCTATTTCATCTTTATAAGGTATAATCCTGATGGGGAAAAATCAGCAGCCTGTGGGGGACAAAATTAGTAATAACTAATCTTTTAGTGCAGAAGGAAATGGTAACCCACTCCAGTATTCTTGCCTGGGAAATCCCATGAAGCCTGGTGGGCTACAGTCCATAGGGTCACAGAAGAGTTGGACACAACTTAGCGACTAAACAACAATAACACGCTTTTAGTAACTGCTGATCTAACAAGTTCATGACAGCAATGAGTCCAGTGAATATAGGCGGTGTCCATTTATTTAAGAATAAATACGCCTGTGGCGGATTCATGTTGATGTGTGGCAGAACCAATACAATATTGTAAAGTAATTAGCCTCCAATTAAAATACATAAATTTTAAAAATAAAAGAATAAATTCATGGGTTAATCGTTAATTTCGATACATGTATTTGAACATGCTATTTTTAATAATTCAAATAATTTCATGTTTGTAGGGCACGTGTTTGTATCTTGAAGCTATTAAATAGGCAGGATGATGATGGTGATGATTGACAAAGTGAGATTTGCATTAATTTTTGCAAAAAATTAGGCCAAGTAAATTGGAGTCATGGCATTTTCAGTTTGTTTATTGATGCCAAGTATTATTAATACTTGATGCCAAATATTCAGTTCAGTTCAGTTCAGTCACTCAGTCGTGTCCGACTCTTTGCGACCCCATGAATCGCAGCACACCAGGCCTCCCTGTCCATCACCATCTCCCGGAGTTCACTCAGACTCACATCCATTGAGTCCGTGATGCCATCCAGCCATCTCAGCCTCTGTCGTCCCCTTCTCCTGCCCCCAATCCCTCCCAGCATCAAAGTCTTTTCCAATGAGTCAACTCTTCGCATGAGGGGGCCAAAGTACTGGAGTTTCAGCTTTAGCATCATTCCTTCCAAAGAAATCCCAGGGCTGATCTCCTTCAGAATGGACTGGTTGGATCTCCTTGCAGTCCAAGGGACCCTCAAGAGTTTTCTCCAACACCACAGTTCAAACGCATCAATTCTTCAGCGCTCAGCCTTCTTCACAGTCCAACTCTCACATCCAGATATGACCACAGGAAAAACCATAGCCTTGACTAGACGGACCTTAGTCGGCAAAGTAATGTCTCTGCTTTTGAATATACTATCTAGGTTGGTCATAACTTTCCTTCCAAGGAGTAAGCGTCTTTTAATTTCATGGCTGCAGTCACCATCTGCACTGATTTTGGAGCCCCCAAAAATAAACTCTGACACTGTTTCTACTGTTTCCCCATCTATTTCCCATGAAGTGATGGGACCAGATGCCATGATCTTCATTTTCTGAATGTTGAGCTTTAAGCCAACTTTTTCACTCTCCTCTTTCACTTTCATCAAGAGGCTTTGTAGTTCCTCTTCACTTTCTGCCATAAGGGTGGTGTCATCTGCATATCTGAGGTTATTGATATTTCTCCAGGCAATCTTGATTCCAGCTTGTGCTTCTTCCAGCCCAGGATTTCTCACGATGTACTCTGCATATAAGTTAAATAAGCAGGGTGACAATATACAGCCTTGATGTACTCCTTTTCCTATTTGGAACCAGTCTGTTGTTCCATGTCCAGTTCTAACTGTTGCTTCCTGACCTGCATACAGATTTCTCAAGAGGCCAAATATTATTAAGTATTATATTAATAACTTTGGGAGGAGTTGAAAATTTAAAGAAAAAAATACATGTTGTTTTATTTACATGGCTATTTCTAATGATACTGGCTTTCATCCAAAATACCTGAATAAATGACCAAATGACACCTGGACCTTCATAAGCACTGAGTCAATGGGGTCAATGATGGTTAACATTGTATTATGTACCTGAAGGGTTTAGCATAGCAAAAGTTCCTCAAAACTAGTTTCCTAAATAATAACAGCTTATCTGATTTCTAATGAGGAAATGGAAAAGATTTGATATATGTTGTTTTTAATAGCAATGGAGGCAAATTGCTTTTGTAAAAGAATCACATCACAATTAGATATTATGTTTCACAGAAACATTATGATGGCTTCATTTTTGTTATATTGAAATGACCACTACTAGTGTATTTACTGGTGTTTTAAGAATGGAATTAGCTTTTAATGTATCAGACATTATTCTAAGTATTTTGTCTGCATTAAGCAAGTATGAATGCTAAAACTAGGTGAGAGTATGATAAGAAAGAAGATGTTTTGTATGCACAGAGTATCTCCCCCAAAGATACTCAGTAATTAGAAAAGGAAAAATAGTAAGTTTACAGTAAAGAAACAAAATCTGGCAGACATCACTTTAAGCAGGTGATCAAAGTTAACATCACTGGTAATGAGCTGTGATGACATCAGGTACCTCCTGATGTATGCATGATCATGGACAAAATACCATTCCCTGGGTATTCTTTTTTTTTTTTTTTTCTTCCACACTGTGTATCTTGTGGGATCTTAGTTCCCCACCAGAGATGGATCCCTGGTCCTGGGCAATGAAAGTCTGCATGTTAACCACTGGACTGCCAGGGAAGTCCCTCCCCTAGTATTCTTGCCAAAAATAGAGACCCATATTCAACCATGAAGAAGCAGTAGACAAACCTCAAATCAAGATCACTGTACAGAGACTGGTAAAGACTCTTCAAATGTCAAGTTCATGAAAGATAAAGAAAGACAGAAAATGTGTCATAGAGTGGAGGAGGTGCGACTAGGAGATTTGACAGATAAACGCAATGTGGGTCCTATATTGGATTCCAGATAGGAATAAGGGTGGTTTGGGGACAGTTCACAAAAGGTGAATATAGCATATAGATTAGTTAAGAGTATCACACCAATGGTAATTTCTTGGTGTTGGAAATCGTACCAAGAGTATATAAAGTGTTACTACTTGGAGCTGCTTGTTGAAAGCTATATGGGAACTCTTCAATAATTTTTCCAAGTTTATTTATAAGCCGGAAATTGTTTCAAAATAAAACCTTACAAGTTGTTCAGTCGCTCAGTAATATTTGACTGTTTGTGACCCCATGGATTGCAGCACTCCAGGTTTCTCTTCACAATCTCCCAGAGCTTGCCCAAACTCATGACCATTGAGTCGGTGATACCATCCAACCCTCTCATCCTCTGTCATCCCCTTCTCCTCCTGCCCTCAGTCTTGCCCAGCATTAGGGTCGTTTCCAATGAGTCGGCTCTTCGTATCAGGTGGGCAAAGTATCGAAGCTTCAGAATCAATTCTTCCAATGAATATTCAAGATTGATTTCCTTTAGGACTAACTGATTTGATCTCCATGATCAAACTTTATAAGAAAGGAAAACTAATAAGTTCGAAGCACTAGGAGCAGCAGAGCCAGGATTTCAATCCAAATGTGCTTGACTCCAAACTCCTAAATCTTGCCTACTACAGGAGAGCATTCTCTCTCCCTTATACTAGGTGATCCTTTTCCTACCTATTATCACATCTTCTATAGCCATTTTCTGCCTGGCACTCTTAACATTGTCAGTGACTGATGTTTTTGTTCTCAGTAAACATAACTTAATTTTCTTTAAAATTTAATAACAGTGGAAATAGAAAGCCCCCAGATGCCTGAGGCTAAAGCCACACACACACAAAGAAAATCTGAGGAAGGTACAGGGCAGTCTTCTCTGATGAAATCAGAGGGACTAGACTAGCAGTGCTGGGCTGGATGGAGCCTTCGGGAGCTGCACACCATTGAGGTCTGATGGCAACATGGTAGTTCCTTCTCACTGGATGATGGCAACAGCCTGAACCACTCATTTTGCACATTTGCAGATTAGATGCTTCCATTTCTTATCTGCCAAGGATAGATCCAAGGGCCTGTTTTCTAAGCTTACACAACATTTATTTATTTATTTTATAATTGTCAATGGTAATGACTTTTCACTGGTTTATTCACCTGTTTAACAAATATTCACTTATAAAAGTAACATAAACTGCAAGATATGAATACGAGTATATGGGCTTCCCTGGTGGCTCAGATGGTAAAGAATCTGCCCGCAATGCAGGAGATCCAGTTTGATCCCTGGATCTGGGTGATCCTTGGAGAAGGGAATGGCTACCCACTCCAATATTCTTGCCTGGAGAATTCCATGGACAGAGGAGCATGGAGGTCACAAAGAGTCCATGGGGTCACAAAGAGTCAGATATGACTGAGCAACTAACACTTTTCAAGTTGGTATACATGTATATGTATGTAGATACAGATAGAAAAATTTAAATTAACAAGTTTCTACAGCAGGTAACTACCAAAGAGAAAAAATGTACTATGGAGAGGTATTTCCATGTGGCATTGCAAAAAAAGCAATGCAAGCTTCTTTTGATATATTCTAAAGTAAGATCCTGCTTCTAGGCCATAAACGAGCTGAGTATTTGCCAGAAATAAAATAGCTGCAGTGGGCAGGATGCTTCACGCCACTTTTACCATGTGGAATTTTTACAAAATGGAATTTAAACAAACTCTCACTCTTGCAGGGGAGTGAACAGGATATGGGTCGTTAATCCAGTGACTGAAAACACTGGAAACCTAATTAAAAAATCAAATTGTTCAGGAAAAGGGGCTAATCAATATGCAAATATACAGGCAAGGGAGTGGCTCCTTTCAGAAATAAAGCCCGTCAATCGAATTGATTTTCTGGGTTAGAAATTCTAACTGCTTCAGCACTTTTTTGTAACAGAGAACTTAATTAACCCTGCATATTGAATGACACTGCATGGGGCTACATGTAAATTAGAAAATAACATATAAACATTTTGCAGTTACCCTTTGCTTGTTCCTGTGAACTTGAGATTAGGTGAACATCATATCTTTTAATCTCTTACACTTCATGGTTCCCAGGAACACTTGGGTTATGGTTGCCTGCCTATACTTGCACGTTTTGAGAATTATTCAAATTAATTATGTGACTGTTTACCATTCAGGGAGAGTGCAGAGCATAAGTCTGTTTAAGGGCACAGCGGGTAAGAAAAAACAGGATTTATAAAGGAGCCCTGGGAGGGTCGGTGGGGGAGGGGAGACCCAGAGGTCACATCTGGATTTTCCACACAGCTCTGAGAACAAGGCAGTAATTCTACCAGGCTTCTCCAACCTGAGTATTCATGGCAATCACTTAGGATTCTTGTTAAAAATAGACTCTGCTGCAGATAGTCGGGGGTGGGGGGAGGGAAGTAAAATTCTGCATTTCTAACAAGCTCCCAGTGCTCCTGAGATTGCCCCACTTGGAAAGTCAAGACTTTGTGACATATAAATGGTCTTTGAAACTCTAAAGTGCTGTAAGGAAGCTTTGACAAGCGTGAAATGGGTTAAAAGGATAAATAGACTTGATTCTGGACAACATCATCTCACTTTGCCTGTTAGCGCTCATCTGACGTGAAATTTTCCATTTAAGGCAGGAAAGGATAGGGATACCTCCTAGCGGAGCACCTTTAAAGTAATGATTTGCAAAAGCTCTTTGCAGCCTCAGTACACCTAAGGACAAGGACATGGTGGCTACTTCCTCGACCAGTGACCCTCAAACAGGGCAGGACAGGAAATGTATTCCTATGAGTTTATCCTGGACAGTTTGAAAATGCCCTTGCTTGTCTCAGTGGAGCATAATCTGTCCTCCCTTCTTTCCTGCCACTGGAAAATGATTGTTTTAGAGTTAAAATGTCTGTATGACAGTGATTAGTATCAATACTAACAGTCATCTAGAGCAGCTACGGATTAAGCATAGCACAAATGTTATAGTAAATCATTCCATTCTAGTGAAAATCTTAGAAAGTAGGTACTGTCATCATTCCCGTTTTACAGCTGAGGGAAATGATTAACATAAAGTAAAAGCACTTTAAGTTACCCAGCTTTCAGCTGGCAGAAGTGGAGACTCTCATGTAGGCAGCCTGTTTCTAAGTCGACATGCTTATACACTCTATCAAGCTGAAACACTGACCAGCTGAAACTGGTTTTGCTTCCTAAAATCAGGCTGTTGAATAATCAAAACCTGGGTTACTTTACAGAAACAGCAGTGCGCATGTGCAAGATAGGAACCGGCGTCTCCAGACTGACCCTGAACCCAGAAACGTCAATCTATGGATCTCAAAGAACTGATAAGTTGCCACTGGAGCCCTTTACAAAGTGAGAAGTCCGTCAGCTTCCAGCAGCACAGTAACTAGAGACTAGCCAATCAGCTTCCAAGTTTGAAATCACCCTGACCTCTTAAATTTCGCCCCAACCTTGAATCTGAGAGACTGATTTGAGCCTTGCCTGTCTCCCTGCAGGTCAACCTCGCAATAAAGCCCTTTTCTTTCTCAAACACCTGTGCCACAGTATTGGTTTCTATGCACATCAGGCAGGGTATTAGGATTTGGAATTCAGTGCAGGCAAATCTCAGCAGAAGGGTGACTAAATCATTCAAAACTTGACCCAAGGTTGCAATAAAAATTTAGGACAGGTCCAATTTTAACTCTTCATCCTCCTCCACTAACATCCCTTCTTTTATTTATTTTTTTTTAACTTTTTATTTGGAAATAAATTCAAATGAAAGTTACAATAATCCAAAGAGTCTCCTATATCTTTTATGCAGATTCACTGTTTTTTAACATTTTGCCACAGTGGCTAACTTTCGGATTTTTCAAAAGCTAAATAAGTAAATTGATGCCTCACAACACAGCTTCCAAGAGCTGCTCCTTTATCCACCCTACCCATGTCTACAGCTGGTCCTGCAGGGATCAGGACTCAGGTAGCTAAACTCAGCCTGAGTATCAGGAGTGAACGTTACTTGACATTTTGTGTCAGACACTGGCTGCGTAACAAGAAATTCCTTGCAATTTATCACTCATTGAGAGTGGCTAAAAGTGTTCTACTTCTGGTCCCATTGGCATAGGAACAGAGCACCTTCAGTGAAGAAAGGATGAGACCTACGTTCTGGGGCTGGAATTTCAGGCACAACACATGTTCTGATGGGAGGCCACCTTATAAACAAACAATGTGAGACCTTGACTATTTCACCTAAAGTAATCATCCACCTAAGTCATAGGCTATAATTTAGTAAGAAGAAATGGACAAAAATAAAGTTACTGAAAACAGACACAAAAAAATACTTTTAAAGGATACTAGAATACTAACTTGTTCAGAAAATTTCAATTCCAAAATGTCTTAAGTCTTTTATCTTCTACAATTTAAGATTTTCCATAAGACTTTTACCTATCTGCTTTTAGTTGTATTTACTCTTAGGGGACATTATATTCCATCCATATTTTGCTAATTTTTCTGTGCTACAAAATGTTTTCCTTGAAGAGAGTCCTGTGGAAGCTTTATCATTTAATAACTTCAGGATGAGAATATGTTTTACACTCATGTTATCTAAAATTAACCCTTGTTAAGTCTTCATGGGGTCTAGAGAGATGGGAAAGGATGATTAAAAATGGGTCTGGTAAGACAATCTGTGATGAAAAATAGGAGTAAATGGACTTATTTATTCCACCTGAGACACAGCTGCCTGACTGTGGGATCCCACTTTAGCAGCCCCTAATTATAGAAGATTAATGTGAAACCTTCAAGTATTTGCCTCACTTGTGACTTTAAAAAGTTGAGTAGATAGCTCTTTATCTAGATTTATTTTACAGTCATCCCTGGCAACAGCGAACGTTATGATTACTTCCTATGACTCTAAATTTATGAAAAGAATGGTGCCTGTCCTCTACTAAAGACATAACATGGAGAAATGGGATGAAAATAAACTGAAATATGATGAACTCAAGGATGAATTTTAAAAAGAAGGTATGTTCTTGCTTTGGAAAACAAAGGTTAGGAATATGTGTAAAAATTGGCCACTATCTTCAAGAATTTCCAAAGTCCCTTCCATGACTAAAATACTAGATGGGAATGTTTAACCTGAGTCATTAACACCGTCTGTGGAAGAGGGACTAGATCCTTCCATGTCCACTGGCTTTGAGACAAGCAGACCAGCTCCCCTGCATGGCATGCAGAGGAATTCAGTTACTCTGATCTCAGGTTGGTTTTGTGGAATGGGGGAAAAAACAGCCTTTCTTTTCCATAAAAGGCCCTCAAATAATACTTTCTTCAGGACAGATGATTGTTCTCAAATTTTATAATTTTAATATGATGATATTAATAGTAAAGTGAATTAATTAAAAATTAAGTTAGAGAAACAGTTGTACAGACACAGCTTATCCTAGTCTGTTATTAAACTAGAGAAAAACCCCAGGAATGAAGACAAGTAAGGACAGGTTGATGAACCGTGTCTTGTGCCTGCGCACTCAGTCATGCTCGACTCTTTTGCAATGCCATGGACTGCAGCCTGCAAAGCTCCTCTGGCCATGGAATTTCCTAGACAAGAATACAGGAGAGGGTTGCCATTTCCTCCTCCAGATGTATGCCTTACTTGAAACAACTCACAAGAGAGAACACAGCAAGTTTATTTAATAGTCAAAATAAAAATAAAAGCAGCTTATTGTTAGACACTCTGAATAGGATGCAGACAAAAAATGTGTGGTCTAGATAATAGCCCGATAGAGAGAGCAAATTAAGTTGCCTTTTGAGTTAATAGTTTAGAAAAGTAATCACTTATCAACAGATTTTCTAAAGCACAGGAAAAAATAAAATTCTGCAATATATGAAAACAATTGACTAAAGTCACCACAAGCGTCCGAATGTAGTTCTCCCAACATCAACATTATGCAAATTTAAGACCAATGGAAATGCTCGTCAAAATGCTGTTATTTTTCTGGGGAAAAAGAAAATACCTCCAGAAAGCCTAATTTTTGTTTAGTGAAGGTTTCGGAATATATTTGAGTAGTCTGAAGATCCCCACAGAGAATAATCTAATTTTTTTAAATTTTAAAACAGCCTACCATCAAAACTGTACCAGTCTTATCAAAAACTTTACCAGCTTTATGGTAGACAGGAGAGCAACAATTCATTTCATTTTGCTAGTGTTTCTTATATAAAGAATCAATCTTCTTACTAATACGTAGAAAAATATTTAAAAAAAAACTTATTTAAGGCAGGGTATGTTTATGTCTAACAAAAAGCACACTGGCAATTTCCTGGCCAAAAAAAAATTATTCAAAGATATATAGATATAAATATATAGGCACATATCTATCTATAGAAAAAGATTCTGAGAGATTACCTAGGAATTAACGTATTTAGGGGTTAATCTGTTTTGTTGTGAAGAATTAGGACTCAAACAACAATGCTTCATTACTGCCTCATTGTTATTTGAGGTTTTCAGTGTCCTTTCATAGTTATTTCACTTTTATTCTTGAAATAACACTGGAGGGGAGTCAAAGCAGGCACTTTCCCCTTTGTTCTAGGTTATAATATTGAGGTCCAAAGAGGCCCGAATCTAAGAAAATGAGTTTTGGAGTCAAGGTCGCATAACGTCTGTAATCCCAGACTCCTTCCACTGGGACAATGGTGCCTCTGTAGAAGTTGTGAATCAGAACTTCATAAACTGTGGTTTCAAAAGACAAATGAATTCTAATTTGGTTGTTGAATCAAACTGTGTCCAGCAATAAATTAAATTATATGGACTGAGAAGTACAGAAGAAAATCTCAAAATGGTGGCGTTTGAAGGTCTCATATAAATTAAAAAAAAAAAAAAGAAAGAAGAAATTTCAACTGGTTCCCAGGTTTGTAGTCAGAAAGTTCTAGGTTTGCAACCTGATAACTATGGACTTTGAATTAAGGAACAAAAAACCCAAGTAAGTACCACTATTTGAAGGTAAGGTGCTTGACTCATTGCTTGTCATGTGATAGGGACTTATTCCAATTTTTTGCTTTCCTTTAACTACTGTTTGAAGACATGTTTCTTCCTTTAATGTGTCCAACTGTAAAGCTAGGTTTTAACATCTGTTTTTACTGCAAATATGATTTAAGAAATGTTATTTAACTCAAAAAGGACAATGGGGATATTTAAACAAAAAAGGGCAAGGGGAAATTGAAGGAACATGTAATCAAATTACTACATATATATATATATATAGTATAAATACTAATCATTTTAGCTTACATTATTAAAGGAAAGAGAAAGCAGGGTGTTTTGGCACGTGAAGAATGCAAATAAAATGATAAGTTTTACTCTGATAGCATAATAGTATTGTGGATGGGAGAAAAGAGACAACTGTCACTCTATGTCCAACATTCCTCCTTTTCTAGAAAATTAACCCAAGATCCCAAAATACCATTCAGACCACATTTATAAATGATAATGGTGAAGGGGATAATATTATTTGAAAAGTTATGTTTCCAGGTCAGACACTCCTGTGTCTTCCTGTGACCTACTGGGGGGAAGTTGGGAAGGACAGCCTTCCCAGTTTTCAGCTCTCTGACTTCCTTTCTCTTTGCTTAGGGCTGGTTAGTTAACCAGCTGGCCCTTGAGTCTCCCCTAGGCTAGATCTTTCTGTTCTCTTCTTTTGTCTAACTGGCTGACCGAAAGGATGCCCTGGGTATGCAGACTTCATCATTTGGTATTAAGACTTAAGAAAGTCCCCTCTTCCCTTAGAGGTTAAACGGAAGTCCTGTTTCCAGCCGAACTACCAGAGGGGGCCTGCGTGCTATGTCACTTCAGTTGTGCCCATCTTTGTGATCCCCCGGACTGTAGCCTGCCAGTCTCCACTATCCACAGGATCCTCCAGGCAAGAACACAGGAGTGGGTTGCCATTCCCTTCTCCAGGGGAATCTTCCCCACCCCAGGAGCGAACCTGCATCTCTTACTCCTCCTGAATTGGCAGGCAGTTCTTTCCCACTAGCACCACTTGGGAAGTCCACCAGAAAGCTCTGCATCAAGGATTTTTATGATTATATCAGGAACCTAATCTATGAAGTGGATCAGTTTTGCATTTGCTGTTTTCCCTCGGGGTTAAGCCTCTCAATTATATCACAGAGGGCAGAGTAGCTGTGGCTGAGTGTCTGTGTTGTGTGTGTGGAGAGGGGTGGGGAAGAGGCTGTATGTGGGCATCGCTGAGTCCCTGGCCATAACACTACCTTAACACTGCAGTTCTGTCATCACCTCTAAAACCTGGTTCTACTCCAAGGCTGGCATAATAGAGAGGGAGCGAAGAGAACAAGGCAGGATTGGAAAGATGAGCAGGCCAATGGAAGAAATAGTGAAACATGGATCGTTTTCTACAATTTGGAAATCTTCAAACAAATATGTAACAATCATACTTCTGAAAGAAAGAATGTAGGGAACTTTTATAAAATATTCTAGTTAGAAAATTTGTAAGTTCCAAGATATTAAACTATTCAAATGAAAAAGTCTAAATGGCAAATTTTTCCTGAAAAAAAAGGAACTAAATGATATTATCAACTTTATTGTTATAAACTGAGTTTATTAATATGTACCTGGATGTGAATGCTTGTGTGTGTGTGTGTGTGTAGGTGTGGGTGTGTGTGTTCTGTTGGTGGTGGGAAAGTGGATTCAGGACTAATTTCTAGCAGGAAGAAATTCTTGACAATGGTTTAGATTTTCACGGAAAACCAATGGCACAGTAACTAAAATAAAGGTTTCTATCAATGATATCTATTTAAAAATCAATGCATGGAGCACCAGATAAGTTTCAAGCTCAAGCTCGAGTCCATTTGTGTTTTAGCCAATCTTTGGTGTTCAAACCAACAATGTCACTCTTACAATCACAGTAAGAAAAAAACAGATTTATATCATCATATTTTTTCTTGAAACTATCAGAAAGTTGTTACAAGGCAACCAAACTCTATTCCAAAGAGAAAAAGAAATCTTCTTTAAGGAAAGACAGGACACACGAACTACCACCCCAGTGGGAGAATGTATGAGAAAGTCTAAGATGAAATCAGCTAGCATTTTAACTGACGAACTTCTTCCTTTGCTTACAGACAAAGAACTAGGTCATATTCTGGAATCTCCATGAGGATATGCCAATGTTCAAACTCTTATAAAGTATATATTATATTATTAGGGACAGTGATATAGTGGGAAGATTGCCAAATGCAATACATTCCTGAAAATCATGGTCTTAATCCAATCTTTCTCAGTGTCTCTTCTTTTGAAGATCTGTTCTAAGCCAGACAGTGAGTCATTTCTGAATCCGTCATCTTCTCTGAGACTGCTTGAATATGCAAAGGAAAAGGAATGATGTAATTCAGCAAGGGGAGGTGGCTACTTTATCTGCTTCTGAACTTCAATGAAGCATCATGATACTATCAATTTCCACTATAACTATTAGAAGGTGATCTCCTGATATAGGAACATCTACATATATACAATGAAGGCTGTTGGCCAACATTTTTTTGATATCTTATACTTGTCATATCAATGCCTCTTTCAATCAGATCAGCCATTACTCTATTAGTTCTATCTTTGTGTCAGTAATATCTGGCAATTACACTTGAAAAGTTAAAGTTATTTTGTTTTCACGGCACATCTCTCTAAACTGAACAGGACATTGCTTCATGATAGTAAGATCACCACTGTAATCAGTGGCAATGAAACTAAATAACCTTTGAAATGTTAAATCAGGAATCATCTTTGACAAAATGATTATCAAAGAATATTCTGAGAACCAAGAGTGGTAATTTTTACACATACATTTTGAATGAGGGACTGACTGCCTAGGTTCGTAACTGAGTCACACCACTTACTAGCATGAGAACCGTAGAGAGGCTGGTTATTCCAAGGTTAAGTTCTCCTATCTGCAATACCTAGATGGTAAATGATATTTAAATTTAGAACTGTTGTGAAAACTGAAAAGCTGGGCTTCCTCAGTGGTTCAGTGGTTAAGAATCTGCCTGCCAAGACAGGGACACGAGTTTGATCCCTGGTCCAGGAAGATGCCCCATGCCACAAGATATCAAAACCCGTGTGCCACAATTACTAAGCCCCTGCTCAAGAGTCTATGCTCTGCAACGAGAGAAGCCACTGCAATGAGAAGCCTTCACCCCACGCCTCGGGAGTCTCCCCAGCTCTCCACAACTAGAGAAAAGCCCTTGCACAGAAACAAAAACCCAACAGAGCCACAAACAAAGAAATAAAACTTTTTATAAAAGCTAATCCATGTAAGCATTCAACCTGACACAGAACACGGTATCAGTGACCATGTAAGCTAAGGGCTGCTGCTGCTGCTAAGTCGCTTCAGTCGTGTCCGACACTGTGTGACCCCAGAGACAGCAGCCCACCAGGCTCCCCCATCCCTGGGATCCTCCAGGCAAGAACATTGGAGTGGGTTGCCATTGCCTTCTCCAATGCATGAAAGTGAAAAGTGAAAGGGAAGTCGCTCAGTTGTGTCCGACCCTCAGCAACCCCATGGACTGCAGCCCACCAGGCTCCTCCATCCATGGGATTTTCCAGGCAAGAGTACTGAAGTGGGGTGCCATTGTCTCCTCCCCACTGTATAGATACAGAAACTGTGCCTCAGAAGAATTAAATTACCTGTTTAAGGAACCACCACTGGCAAGTGATTTAAGCTTGGGCTTGAAGTACATTTGGAGCCTTCTGCTGCTGCTGCTGCTGCTGCTGCTAAGTTGCTTCAGTTGTGGCCGACTCTGTGCAACCCCATAGATGGCAGCCCAACAGGCTCCGCCATCCCTGGGATTCTCCAGGCAAGAACACTGGAGTGGGTTGCCATTTCCTTCTCCAATGCATGAAAGTGAAAAGGGAAAGTGAAGTCGCTCAGTTGTGTCCAACTCTTCGCAACCCCATGGACTACACCCTACCAGTCTCCTTTGTCCATGGGATTTTCCAGGCCAGAGTACTGGAGTGGGTTGCTATTGCCTTCTACTTTGGAGCCTTCTAGATTTAATTAATTATTTTCTTTTATATTAAACTTCTCTGCTTACCACATGTAATTTAGTCTACAGGTGTGATTTGAATCATGAATGTGTCTAGTTAAATCATCTTCAGACCAAGAGTAATAAACTCATACAAAATGGAAGATTGTGAATTAATGTAATTGTATTAAAAATGTTGTCTAAATGCACGGATTATAAGAAAACTTAAAAGTATCAAGATAAACCTCAACTTTGAATGGAATATGCAACTCATGCTACTTACTGGAGAAATCAGTGGACAATTAATTAACTAATGGTTAAATTAATACCGGCTTCTCAAAATAATTCTTTATCATATTCTACAACATCATATCTGTAATTAGTAACCTAACTGCAAATGAAGAACTAAATATACTTGAAAAGTGATCACAACAAACAATGTCAGTATGTCAGGTAAAGCAAAAATTTTTTCACAGCAGAAAAAAAAAAGAAACTCAAAATGTCCAAGCACTTACCGCAGCCTGCCGATGAGTGTTGGACAGTATTCCATGAATCTTCACTTTGTCCTTTTCCATTTGGTCTATGTTCACCCACAAATCCCGGCTGGCGGAATCAGATGGACCATATATCCGTGATATATAGTAATTATGATCTGTGTCCTCCTGTAATGATAGAAAATAAGGCACATCAAGAACACAGACAGTACAGGCAGACTTTGAGGGTATTGCACCAAGTGAAATGTCAGCAAGAGAAAGATAAATATCGAAGACCTTGTGGTATCACTTATATGTGGAATCTACAAAAGCCAAACTCATGGAAACAGAGAATAGTGGTGATGAGGGGCTGGAAGGGGGTAAAATGGGGAGATGTTGGTCAAAGAGTACAAACTTCCAGTAATAACATGATTTGTTCTGAGGATCTAATGCGCAGCATGGGTGATTGTAGCTAAAAATACTGTAGTATAGAGTAACCATATGCAGGTCAAGAAGCAACAGTTAGAACTGGACACAGAACAACAGACTGGTTCCAAATCAGGAAAGGAGTACGTCAAGGCTGTGTATTGTCACCCTGTTTGTTTAACTTCTATGTAGAGCACATCATGAGAAACGCTGGGCTGGAGGAAGCCCAAGCTGGAATTAAGATTGCCAGGAGAAATATCAATAACCTCAGATATGCAGATGACACCATCCTTCTGGCAGAAAGAACTAAAGAGCCTTTTGATGAAAGTGAAAGGGGAGAGTGAAAAAGTTGACTTAAAGCTCAACATTCAGAAAATTAAGATTGTGGTATCCGGTCCCATCACTTCATGGCAGATAGATGGGGAAACAGTGGAAACAGTGGCAGACTTTATTTTTGGGGGCTCCAAAATCACTGTAGATGGTGACTGCAGCCATGAAATTAAAAGACGCTTACTCCTTAGAAGAAAAGCTATGGCCAACCTAGACAGCATATTAAAAAGCAGAGACATCACTTAACCAACAAAGGTCCATCTAGTCAAGGCTATGGCTTTTCCAGTAGTCATGCATGGATGTGAGAGTTGGACTATAAAGAAAGCTGAGTGCAGAAGATTTGATGCTTTTGAACTGTGGTGCTGGAGAAGACTCTTGAGAGTCCCTTGAACTGCAAGGAGATCCAACCAGTCCATCCTAAAGGAAATCAGTCCTGAATATTCATTGGAAGGACTGATGTTGAAACTGAAACTCCAATACTTTGGCTACCTTATGTGAAGGATTGACTCACTGGAAAAGACCCTGATGCTGAGAAAGATTGAAGGCAGGAGAAGAAGGGGACAACAGATGATGAGATGGTTGGATGGCATCACTGACTTGATGGACATAAGTTTGAGTTAACTCCGGGAGTTGGTGATGGACAGGGAGGCCTGGCGTCCTGCAGTCCATGGGGTCACAAAGAGTCAGACACAACTGAGTGACTGAACTGAACTGAGAGTAACTATATAGTAAGTTTTCCAGTAGTCATGTATGGATGTGAGAGTTGGACCATAAAGAAGGCTGAGTGCCTAAGGATTGATGCTTTTGAACTGTAGTGTTGGAGAAGACTCTAGAGAGTCCCATGGACTGAAGGGAGATCAAACCAGTCAATCCTAAAGGAAATCAATGCTGAATATTTATTGGAAGGACTGATGCTGAAACTCCAATACTTTGGCCACCTGATGCAAAAAGCTGACTCATCAGAAAAGATCCTGACACTGGGAAAGATTGAAGGCAGGAGGAGAAGGAGATGACAGAGGATGAGATGGTGGGATGACAACACTGACTCACTGGATATAAGATTAAGCAAGCTCCAGGTGATGGTGAAGGACAGAGAATCCTGGTGTGCTGCAGTCCATGTGGTTGCAAAGAGCTGGACACAGCTAACTGACTCAATAGCAATATAGTAACTTGAAAGTTGCTAAGACTGTAGATCTTAGAAGTTATCACCACTAAAAAAGTAATGGTAATAGTATGACATGTTGGAGATGTTAGCATTAGCTATGATGCTAACAAATCAGCATGTTATACTCCTTAAACTTACACCATGTTACACATCAATTACGTCTCAATAAAGGTAGGAAAAAAAATAGAAACATACTTTTTTTTTTTCAGAACCTACTCAGTACTAGCTAAATTTGCCTAAAGCATTTTACTTTCTAATTTAGAATATAAAAAAGTATAGTTTACTTATGACCTTGGCCGCTTGAAATTTCTCCATTTCATCAGTTTATTTTGCCCTTTCCCTAGAGTTGTTTAAACACCATTTTTACTCTAAAATTGAGAGTGTGTCAGAACTGTGGCAAGCAAAGATAGAGGTAATCATATTTCGTTCTTGTTATAAGCTTTGTGCTGATTCTGACTGCATTTTAAAATAATACCTCTAGGATGAATCTACTTGTAACATTTTTTTTTTCTTTTTCAGGTGAATTTAGTGCTACATTCAATGTTTTTTTCACATCAGTTAAAATTTTAATACTTTTATTGTCCTAGGGTCAAAATATATTTTTCTTTCTTCTGATTCCCTTTTAAAAAGAGAAACATTTAAATCATTTATACATCAAACTTACATAATTTAAAGAGTTACATGTAGAGTTCTGGGCTTCCCAGGTGGTGGTAGGGGTAAAAAAGCTGCCTGCCAATGCAGAGACTCAAGTGACACGGGCTCAACCCATGGGTCGGAGAGATTGCCCTGGAGGAGAAAAGAGCAACCCACTCTAGTATTCTTGGCTGGGAAATCCCATGGACAAAGGAGCCTGGTGGGCTACAGTTCATGGGGTTGCAAAGAGTTGGACACAACTGAGCACACACACTCCACCTGGAATACTTATAGAGTTTCATTATATAGAAGGAAAAGTCAGCCCCCAAAAGAAACAAACAGAAAAAAGAAGAACAGAGGTATTTCTAAAATTCATAAAAGAACAAACAAAAATTATTCTATTGGAATTAGAAGTGTGAGTATATGAGTTAAATAATCTCTAAGGAAAGTGGGGCTTCCCTGTTGGCTCAAAGGGTAAAGAATTTGCCTGCAATGC
This sequence comes from Capra hircus, assembly GCF_001704415.2. Classification (NCBI taxonomy): domain Eukaryota; kingdom Metazoa; phylum Chordata; class Mammalia; order Artiodactyla; family Bovidae; genus Capra; species Capra hircus. Next base: position 20,914,598 of record NC_030820.1, on the reverse strand, counting down.
AAGAGACCTGGGTTCGATCCCTGGGTTGGGAAGATACCCTGGAGAAGGCAATGGCAAACCACTCCAGTATTCTTGCCTGGAGAATCCAATGGACGGAGAAGCCTGGTAGGCTACAGTCCGTGGGGTCGCAAAAAGTCAGACACAACTGAGTGACTTCACTTTCACTTTCAAGGTAAGTGAATTAGATTTTTAAAATATAAAAGTAATAAGCCTCTTTAGAATAAACTGTTACATAAAAACAAAACACAAAGACTAATGAGCAATCTGTGTACAATGGTCTTTACTAAACCAGTAATGTTAGGTTTCTATTTGCTGCTGCCTAAATACAAAATGTCACTTTTGGAATTCAGTACAGTCTAGTCACACACACACACACTCTTTGCGACCCCATGTACTGCAGCACCCCATGCTTCCCTGTCCATCACCAACTCCCAGAGCCTCAAACTCATGTCCATCGCGTCGCTGATGCCATCCAACCACTTCATCCTCCGTTGTCCCCTTCTCCTCCCACTTTCAATTTTTCCCAGCATCATGGTCTTTTCCAATGAGTCAGTTTTTCACACTGGGTGGCCAAGGTATTGGAGTTTCAGCTTCAACATCAGTCCTTCCAATGAATATTCAGGACTGATTTCCTTCAGGATGGACTGGTTGGATATCCTTGCAGTCCAAGGGACTCGCAAGAGTCTTCTCCAGCACTGCAATTCAAAAGCATCAAATCTTCTGCATTCAGCTTTCTTTATAGTCCAACTCTCACATCCATACATGACTACTGGAAAAGCCATAGCTTTGACTAGACAGACCTTTGTTGGTAAAGTAATGTCTCTGCTTTTTAATATGCTGTCTAGGTTGGTCATAGCTTTTCTTCCAAGGAGAAGCATCTTTTAATTTCTGTCTGTAGTCACCATCTGCACTGATTTTGGAGCCCCCAAAAATAAAGTCTGTCACTGTTTCCATTGTTTCCCCATCTATTTGCCATGAAGTGATGGGACCAGATGCCATGATCTTAGTTTTCTGAATGTTGAGCTTTAAGCCAACATCTACACTCTCCTCTTTTACTTAAATCAAGAGGCTTTTTAGTTCTTCTTTGCTTTCTACCATAAGAGTGGTGTTATCTGCATATCTGAGGTTATTGATATTTCTCCCGGCAATCTTGATTCCAGCTTGGGCTTCACTTGGCCCAAGTGATGTTCTGCATATAAGAAGAATGACAAAAAAAAAAAAAAAAAGAAGAGTGACAATATACAGCCTTGACATACTCCTTTCCTGACTTGGAACCAGTCTGTTGTTCCACATCCAATTCTAACTGTTGCTTCCTGACCTGCATACAGATTTCTCAGGAGGTAGGTCAGGTGGTCTGGTATTCCCATCTCTTTAAGAATTTTCTGCAGTTTGTTGTGATCCACACAGTCAAAGGCTTTGGCGTAGTCAATAAAGCAAAATAGATGTTTTTCTGGAACTAGTCTTTTCTAATAATGTGAACTATAATTACTATTGAGTGACAACAAATTCAAACTTCTCCTTTTAAACTAGGATTTGGCCCTGCTTTCATTGAATGGTCATAGAAATTGAGTTTTCTAGACAGCATATTAAAAAATCTAGATAAGCATATTAAAAAGCAGAGATATAACTTTGCCAACAAAGTTCTGTCTAGTCAAAGCTATGGTTTTTTCCAGTAGTCATGTATGGATGTGAGAGTTGGACCGTAAAGAAACCTGAGCAATGAAGTATTGATGGTTTTGAACTGTGGTGCTGGAGAAGACTCTTGAGAGTCCCTTGGACTGCAAGGAGAGTCAACCAGTCCATCCTAAAGGAGATCAGTCCTGGATATTCATTGGAAGGACTGATGCTGAAGCTGAAACTCCAATACTTTGGCCACCTGATGTGAAGAACTGACTCATTTGAAAAGACCCTGATGCTGAGAAAGACTGAAGGCAGGAGGAAAAGGAGAAGACAGAGGATAAGATGGTTGGATGGCATCACTGACTTAATGGACATGAGTTTGAGCAAGCTTTGGGAGTTGGTGATGGACAGGGAGGCCTGGCGTGCTATAGTTCATAGAGTCACAAAGAGTTGGACACCATTGTGCAACTGAACTGAACTGAACTGACTGAGAAATTGAGATAATACATCTCTTGCCTATAATGTGGGTTGGTGAATTCCATTTTTACTTGAATTTTCACTATTGATATCAATATGGAACCTGTCACAAAACCTTTATTTTTCTTGTTTCTCATTCATTGAATATCTACATGCTTTAAAAGGCATTTTTGTTGAGGAACACTCAGTAATCATATTATTCTTGACTAATCTGAAACACAATTAGGTTTTTTTGTGGTTTATTTTCTCATAAAATGTAATTTGAATTTGGCTTATCAACTTGAGGAGTCTCTAAACAGAATATATTTGAAAACACTCAGGTATATGTAAGATTAATGGTTAGTAAACAGAGTGTCTATGATTTGAATAATAAAATTTGGGATATATTTTATCTAATGCATTTATTATTTAAGTGCTAATTATATAAAATATGATTATCCTTGAGATCCAGTCTAAATAAGAATCCCATGTACCTTTTCTTTTTTTTTTTCATGTACCTTTTCTTAAGTACCATATATATGTTACTAACCCTAACCCTAATCCCTACATAAAGGAAAGGAATATGGTAAGCAATATTCTAAATAGATTTTGCTTCATGACTAAAAGAAAAAATATGACTCCAAGTGTAAATCTTGAGAAATGTGATTAAATGTTAACAGTAAATTTAAAAAATAAATCCTAGGAAAATCTCCAATTAAACTCTAGGTATCATATACAGATTACATGTATACCCACGATTAAAGATAAAGTGCAACAGAGAAGAATAAAAAGGGAAATACAAAGAAAGAAGTAGGAATAAGAGTCTGCAACTCAAAGGAGTTTCTATCTTAATGATCTTCTGGCCCTCCTTTCCAGAGGTGATGACACGGACGGCCCGGGTTCTAGGAGAGTAACGAGCTTTGCGGTTGTGCTTCAGCTCCTTCCCATTGTCTGGGAAAGCTTTCAGTGGTGAGTACCTGTCCTGACTTTGGGCACAAGTCCTTCTACAAATGTCATACTTCTGGCAACAATGGCTGATTGTTTAGGATGAGCCTATAACCTAAGAAAGGCCAATTAGTGAGACATCCAGGGAACTATGTAGAGAGGAGATAACTTCCCTGATTCTGATTGTTGAGATGTGTAGGTGTGAGACCTGGAACTACTGCCACCAATTTACCAAGGGGGAACCTTGCCTGAAGCCAAAGCAAACAGAGATAAGGACAGAACCATAAACCCATACTTAATGCAAAGAAAGAGCCAGATCCCTAACCAGTATACCTAAGTGTGCCAGCTCCTAGACTTGTTCAACCACTTAGATGAATCATTAAATCTCCTGTATTGTTAAAACACCTTGAGTTGAGTTATTATCAACCAAAAGAATCCTGACAAACAAGTTTTCTTAGCTTGCATGAAAAGAGACTTAAGCAGTGTTGAATAAGACAACCTTATCTACACATTTATAGATCTGGATAACAAACATCTCCCATTCATATCTAGTATTCCATCAAATCACATAGAAGAAATGAAAACTTTTATCTAACCTGCCAGAAATCATCAAGTCTGAATAGCAAATGATAATGACTCATTTAATTTTTCAACGAATGGTATAATAGAGTGGTTTTGAAGAAAATATTCAATGAGCTTAAATTAAAAAATTAATTTTTCTTCCTATTCCTAGTATTTTTACAGAGTTCAGCATCATTAAGGTCAGAGATATAATCTTCATATGAGTTATGTAACAGATTCTATGATAGTGCCAAATTCTTATATAATTGCCCAATAGATATTTTCTTTAATATTACAAACTTTCAGTATAGAGTTCAGTATAACTGTTGCAATCAACATATCTAAAATGACTTTGGTATTTCCTTTAACCTCTAAGTCTTTGTAATGAATCAAGACATAGTCTTGAAGTTAACATAAAGAATAAGAGTATCGTTATGCTAAACAATGGACTTGCTGCAAAAATATACATATTTTGGTCTCTAATCAGTAATTATAATTACTGATATGGCTATGTGAACATACATTTACATTTTCACTTAAATCGGAGCTTCTCAAAACAATATTACATCTTTGAAAATACTGAAAGCTAAAGCCTTTTGACTTCTTGGTGTTTGCCTTCTATAGCCCAAGCTTGCCAGGTTGTCATGGAAACTTCTATTCAAAGAGGAAGACAATTTATTGTTTACCTAGGAATTTAGAGACAGAAGTTGTTAAATTCCTGGGAGAGGTGTTTGGCTCAGCTATTCAGGAACGCCATAAACTAGATGTCTCAAAAATATGACATCTTAGCACTACTAAATTATTCAAACCACATATTGTCCTTTATAGGAGTAATGGTACTTAAAGCTTTGCCAAAAGCCACTTCAGGCGTAAAGATTTTCCTATTCTGCTCCAAAGTAAACTATTTCTAACATCATAGAAAATAAAACAAAACACCACTGTGATATGCCTACTTGCCAATTCATTTAGGAAACCAACTGTTAAAGAAAGTGGATGGCACAGTAGGTAGCTATAAATCCTATAAGTCCATGCTTTTCAGACACGTCTGGAAATGTGCAGCTGTAAACAGAGGACATACACCAAAAATACAGAGAAAACGTCTTCGCGACTATAGCCTAACCATTCGGCAACAATAAGTTCACTCAATTCCTAACCCACATGTGGTCTTCTCTTGTTTTCATAGGTATTAAGTTGATTTTATGTTAAATAATTTTTATGGATGCCTCATATTGCCTTATGTGGTAACAGCATTTGAACTCTAAATTCATTTCATGAGTATATTGTATGAACATCACTGTGCTAGTCATTTGAAATATACAGATACATAAAACACATCCAAAGATCTTAGGTAAAGTTATTTAGCATTTAATGGATTGGTCACCTTTCAAAGATAGTTTCGTAATAAATAAAGATATATTATAACTTGAATGGTTCTTGCCAGGTGTTAATATACACCAAATATATTATATTCTTATGTTAATGATTTCACAAGGGTCATATAGTATATTTAAAGATAAAGCCATTTAAAAATATTACTTGTGTATATAAACCTCCTCAAAAACAATAAGTAACAGTGATATGAATAATCAATTTAAAAAATCATGTTGATATAAGAAACCAAAAGGATATGAGCAAATTACAAAAGGAAGAAGAAAGTGAGCTGACAATTACAAAGGAAAAAATTACGAGATGAAATCATTAGTAGAAACAAGAGCAGAATGTGTGTGTGTGTGTGTGTGTGTGTGTGTGTGTGTGCGCGCGCGCACGCGCACGCGACCATCCCTCAGTTGTGTCCAACTCTTTGCAAACTCCATGGACTGTAGCCCACCAGGCTCCTCTGTCCATGGGATTTTCCCAGGCAAGAATATTTGTGTGGGTTTCTATTTCCTACTCCAGGAGACCTTCCTAACTCAGGGATCAAACCCACCTTTCCAGCGTCGTCTGCATTGGCAGGCAGATTCTTTACCATTGAGCCAGCTGGAAAGCCCAACAGCAGCAGAATAAATGTGATTAGTTACTAGTCAGGACATAGGGGAAAGTCTTGAGAAACATACACAAAATAAAATGGAAAAGAAGAATGAAGTGTGTGTGTGTGTGTGTGTGTATATATATATATATATATATATGAATGATAATGAAATTATTTTAAAATGACATACATTTTACAAACTTTATATATTTTAAAATAATGATATACATACACACACATATATATCCACACACTTAGTTGACTTAGACAAGTCTCTTTAATTATGTTAGAATAATTTTTTTCTGAGATAAAGACTTGAATCATACACTATGTCCCAAGTAAATCTGCAATACAATTTTTAATATTAAGAAATCGTCTGGTGAAATTTCTCATAGGTTAAAAAAAAAGAATCAGAAATCTTGTACATATCTAGCAAGACAAATTGAATCATGTATAATAAGTAAAAAACCTTGGATAGGCTGATACTTCTCCATAATTTTCAGTGGAAACAATGGCTGTACCATGTGAGAGAAGGAAGTTGGGATTCAAGGAATTTTTGCCTGAGTTATAATGTAATTATAAAGGCAACACACATATTTGTAATACCCACAAATACAGAGAGATATTAAACAAGATTTTTACCTCTGGGCTCCTCTGTCCATGGGATTCTCTAGGCAAGCATACTGGAGTGGGTGGCCATGCCTTTCTCCAGGGGATCTTCCTGATCCAGGAATCGAACCCTCACCTCTTATGTCTCCTGAACTGGCAGGTGAGTTCTTTACCACTAGTGCCACCTGGGCAGCCCTTTCTTAAAAATGGAACACCTAATTACACAACCATTTCAACTGAGGAGTGAATCAAACGTGGCCACAAGAATAGAGAAGCTGTTATATTGGTTTTTTCTAGATGATGGGATTTGGAGAGTGTTTTTCCCCCTTAATCTGTGTTACTGAATTATTGAATTTTTTAAATAAACATTACATGTAACCACTTTCTTTTTTTACATAAAATAATAACAAATCCTTGAAGATGCTTCAAAGTATTAATTGTTGATTATTTGGAATCAAATTACCACAATATATCAAGAGACAAAAGACTACAATGTTACACACAGATCATGTAGAATATCTTTAATAAGTACCCTGAAATAAGTACCCTGCTTAAAGACTCCTTTAACACAATATAAGTTAGATAGTTATACTCAGTGAAGAGCTTCAAGGTCAACAAATTTAAACTGCCCTGTGAAAAAGCCAATATATAAATTTTCATTAAACCTTTTCTTTAAAATACTGGTTTTAACAACCTAATTGATATAGAGTGAAATTCTTTTCACTACTTAAGGGGAATGAAATCAGTGTTAATAGAAACATGAAAATAGTCATTTCTACTAAATTTTTGAAGGAGAGGTTGCTTAGAGTTTGAATCTGTATAAAATGAATTTATGTTTTAAGCATTTTATATAAGTATTACTAAATTATCTCCATTCATTATGCAGAAATCATTTATTTCGTGTGTATAAGACACCATATATTTTAGTGAGATACATTTTGACAGAAAATACAGGAGGTAATGCTGAAGAATTCTTCAATGGTACAGCTTCATCTTAGCAATGGCGATAATTCTACCCAGAGACTTTTCTTTTTTTAAAATTGGAATACAATTGCCTTACAATGTTGTGTTAGTCTCTGCTGCATGAAGTGACTCAGCCATATGCATACATATATCCCCGCTCTCTTGGACCTCTCTCCTCCGTTTCCCCAGCCCACCCATCTGGGTCATCACAGGGCACAGAGCTGAGCTCCCTGGGCTATTATACAACAGCTTCCCACTAGCTTTGTATTTTACACATAGCAGTGTATATAGGCCAACCCCTGTCCCCCAGTTGGTCCCACCCTTTCCTTCCCCTGCTGTGTCCACATGTGCATTCTCCAGGTCTGTGTCTCTGTTCATGCCTTGGAAACAGGTTCATCTGTATCATTTTTCTAGATTCTGCATATATGTGTTGCTGCTGCTGCTGCTGCTGCTGCTGCTGCTGCTGCTAAGTCGCTTCAGTCATGTCCGACTCTGGGCGACCCCACAGACGGCAGCCCACCAGGCTCCTCTGTCCCTGGGATTCTCCAGGCAAGAATATTGGAGTGGGTTGCCGTTTCCTTCTCCAAAGCATGAAAGTGAAAGTGAAGTCGTTCAGTCGTGTCTGACTCTTAGCGACTCCATGGACTGCAGCCTACCAGGCTCCTCCGTCCATGGGATTTTCCAGGCAAGAGTACTGGAGTGGGGTGCCATCGCCTTCTCCGGCATATACGTGTTAACATGCGATATTTGTTTTTCTCTTTCTGACACTCCCAAATTCCTTGTCTGAGAGACTTTTAATGAGTTGCTTGTGCTTTGCTTTTAGTTATTATCCTAGTATAATCTCCTGGCTTTTTTCCAAGAATGTTATGAAGGATCTCAAAAAGAGGCAGTATGCTGAGATGCAGCTACATTCTGACAAAGTCACGGGCAGAGGATGAAAGGAGGGAAAGCTGCGGGGAGGGGAACATGATGTGGACTACAGCATTGAACTTGAAGGCAGGTGATCTGCTCCATGGTTCTCACACGCTTGGTCACTAATATATTCTGTCAGTTCAGTGAAGTCAATTACGCCTTCAGTTCATTTCAGTGGACTGAAAGTGTGAACTTCCCTGGGCTTATAATCCTTCTTTGGCCAGAAGTAAAATCACACAGAGGGTGGCAGGGGTCCTGGACCTGCAGGTATTGCCCAGTTGATCTTCTGGGAGAAATTGAAGACACCATTAGACATGGAAAGAGAGGTGGATGAAAAATCCACAGTAACCTCCACTTTTCCCAACTACGTTACAAGAAGGTGACCTACAGGGAAGGTACTATAGGAAGATAGTTAGGTCACATGAGCATCTCTATTAATAAGAAGCCAGTGAGAGGATTTAGCTTTCTGTCACTGCGTTGCCAAAGAATGAAATTAGACCAACATATTTAAGCACATTTGAAAAGCATATGGACAGAATATAAAGAATTATTAAATTAGCCCCATACAATTTTACCATGATAGGGACAATTCCATATTAGCTTCAAATAACCTTCGATATATATCAGCAAGTACTATAGCAATACCCTTTTTCAGACACTCTGAACAATTATGCAGGAAAAAGTTCAACTTAATGTTGTGGTGTCAGAAGAATTAAAATCAATTCTCTGTCTCCTGTTGATTATATCAAATCATTGCACCAGTTCTCATTATGCATATCTTTTATGCATTTTCAGTTTCTCACAGATTCCTTTACCATTTCTCTAAGGGTTTTTACCTACTTGATCTATTTGCAGCGTGGTCTATCTCCCTAGAAATCTTGTCTAGACTCTTTATCAGTTCTTCATAAGAGGTTAGTTAAATGACGATCCAAGAATGTAAGATTAGTTGGTGTGTATGTGTGTGCATGTGTGCTGTGTATGTTAATTTATTGTGAGGTCAGCTTATTATGTGACACAATAAAATACGGGATCCCAGCAATATTTCCATTATAAAATATTTTTCATTTTCCCAGTAACAGTTTCTCTTAGATGAGATCATGTCTCCTGCTATGTAGAGAGAGGTACAGTATATGGCCAAGCAAGCATAATATATTCATTTATGATCTTTCAAGATAATAACAAAACCAAAGCTCCATAATTCAATTAAGTGGTTGCCTAGCTCTCCAGGCATTTTGGAATGTGTTGGTATGTGTTTGTGTTGACTCATTTATTAAATGAAACAAACAGCAATTTCTATCTGGATATATTAATAATATACATTTATCTCCTCCTGGTAGAAACCTTTAAACTTTGGAAGAATAAACTTGAGAGAGCACTCCCAGTCTTAGAAGGGTGAGAAAGAATCCACCAGAGAGAGAATCTGGGGTAGTTTTGAGTGAATTAACATCTCAATTTACCTTTTATAGATACAACCAAGTGAAACCAAATCAGACATTGGCCACTTAAGAGATGCACTGTCCATTTACAAAGAACCCCTGAAGGCTCAAAAAAAAAAAAAAAAAAGAAAGAAAAACTACATAAAAAAATGTATGCATGAAAAATTTTTTAAAATATGTAGGAGATTTCTATTTAAAAAGCACAAAATTAGCATATCAGTAACATTGCTCAATGGAGATTTGGGTTGAAGTACAGTTTTTGTCTCTTAAATAGCCACTGTAAGTTCTGGACTTCATTCTATGTAAGAAATTGAAGTAGGTGTCTCTTAAAATGCCTTTCAGGTCCCAAGATCCTAAAGCCACAAGAAAAATGGGAAGACATTGCCAGGGATGAATCAGAAGACTTTGGGGATACCCACCAAAAGAAATACAAGTGTGCAGTTTGAAGAGAAGGCACAGGTCTCTAGCTATAGTAATTGGATAGTATAGTACAATTTCAATAGGTCCCTAACTATCTTTGTTGGTAAGTTGTAGACTGGCCCCAAGATTGGAGGCAACTTAACAGACTTGTTGCAAGGAGTGTAGGAATCCCTGGGGACACTACGTTATCTGTGCAAACTGAAAAAAATCACAGGTCTTGTATTTGTATGCATTATGTTTAAATTTGTATTTGTATGCATTTTTTAAATGCACAATATATCATGATGCATAAAATGTGTGATCATTTGATCATATCACTGAATTTCTCTATAATTCTTGGTATATTTTTCTCATCAATTGCAAAAGACAATGGTGTAAGGGACCTCAAAATGTCCTGGTAATCATAAAAAACCATCATAATTTGAAATTATGACCACTTCTGTTCTAGATGTAGCATTCATGCTAAGGCAGGAACTGGGCACCATAAACATGCTGTCTTAGTCTGCTCAAGCCGCTGTAACAAAAGACCATAGACTGGCTTAAACAACAAAAGTTTAGTTTTCACAGTTTTGGATTCTGGGAAGCCTAAGATCAAAGTTCTGGCTGATGTGGTTTTGTGAACGCTGTCTTCCTGGCTTGTAGATGACTGCCTTCTTGCTATGTTGTCAAACGACAAACGGCTGTCCTCTCCTGATAAGGGCTTTCCTGGTGGCTCAGATGGTAAAGCATCTGTCTGTAGTGTGGGAGAGCCAGGTTCAATCCCTGAGTCAGGAAGATCCCCTGGAGAAGCGAATGGCAACCTACCTCAGTATTCTTGCCTGGAGAATGCCATGGACAGAGAAGCCTGGTGGGCTACAGTCCAGGGGGTGGCAGAGAGTCGGACGTGACTGACTATCACTTCACTTCACTTCTCCTCTTATAAGTACATCAATCCCATTGGATTAGGGCTGCACCCTTAATGACCTCATTTAATCTTTACCTTGTAATGGCCCTATTGCCAAATACTAGGTTGGCCATAAAGTTCATTCACATTTGCCTGTACGATGTGACAGGATAACCAGAACGAACTTTTTGGCCAACCCAACATAACCATTGGGGCTTAGGGCTTCAACCTATGAATTTAGGGAAGACAAAATCCAGTTGATAGCACATACAGATAGTTCATTTATTAACTTTGGATTTGTAAAAAAAAAAAAACAACCCTAAATTTAATACCTTTGAAAGTTCATGTCATTCTCTAGTATTAATCAGAATTGCCACCCAAGCTTTCTAAAATAAGATGGCTTTTTGAAAATCCATACAGTTCCCTGTCTTGGCCTATTTCTTAGAAAAAAAATTGAGAAATAACTACTATTTATATTTTTACAAGAATTATGGAAAAATTTACTCTAGAGCAATTTCTAAAAATTATAACTCAGTTGACAGTTTTCACATAACCATTTGTGGAAAGGCTGGGTAATTTCCTCCTATGAACTGACCAATCTTTTCATTTCTAAGGTGACTGTTACAGTCCCCAAACTATCCAGTCTTGTATTTCAAGTGACAGGTATTAATATAATTATCCAGCATATTATTATACCTTTAATGTCAAAGAATAAAATTTTCCATGTCTTCTTTTCAACCTCTCATGTCTTTAAAAAAAAACTTGAGACATTTTATATTTTTATGCTACTAACTCTTACTGAAGCATGAATTCTCCTCAAACATCAGAGATCACCTGCAGTCCATAATTAACAGAGTGAGCAGTGCTCTATAGCAGTTAATATTTGAGAACAATTTTCACAAATAGTGCCCACCCCTGAACAAAATCCACCTTTTCACCAAATTTCATGTAATTGCCTTGCCATTTTTATTATCAAAATATTTCTCTAAAAGAACAAGCATAGAAAGTATAGCAAACAAAGAAAGTAATTTCATCATTAATAGTATATGTCACATTATGCTAGTAAAGAGAAGCACCAGGATATATTTAACCTAACTATGTTTGTGAAAATATTGCTAGCTATTACAGAAAATTTGGTATCCAGTTCTATCAGTTATCTAGCTACAGGGACTGACAATTACCTCTAAATAAAATCATATTAATGTCATTGGAATTTTGGAATTATATTTAAAAACCTAACATTAGAAGAGATAAACAAGATATGTTACTTGGGTAATTATTTCAAATTTCTAAATTTGGTGAAATAACAGATAATTCTTCACCTGTCTCCATTTATTTAAATATATTTTTAAGCCCTCTTCATCACAATGTTCACATCTTTCACAATAAAATTAAAAAAAATTAATTGATAATATATCTCATATTATTTTAGCTTTTCTCACTTGCAAATTTTATAGTACTGGATTTGAGGCAAAATTAATATGTGGAAAAGAGAACAAGAATTAGGAGAAAATACAGCTTGGAAGTAAATTGTATATGTATATTTGATCTGTGATAAACATACTTTACAAAACTATTAAACCCAATAAAACATGAAAAGAGCTATGTTGTTGGTAAACTAGAAATAGATAAATATACTCTCATATTTGGAATGACAAAATGATGGAAAAATAGTCACTTACTTTCTGTGTTTCAGGAGCCCCTTATTAACTGGCTTGACCAAGCATCTAGTATCTAATATTGAATTAGAGTGCTATAATCTCTACATATTGAATTCATTTGTTCTGTCTTTGCCATCTACTATTAGACTTTAGCTAGTAGGTCTTTGTTTTAGATCTTTTACTTTAAAACTAAGAAAATCACATGTTTATGAGAGCTGGTTAATAAGTGTAGCTAACTCTCATGAGTGCAAATTCTCAGCCTGGCACATAATATGCATTATGCATATAATCTTTACAAGTCAATGAATTGTATGGACACTAAAGTTCAGAAACACCAACTAAGTTGCTTGGCATCACATAAAACCCAGGGATATTAAAAAAAAAGGCCTATATCTCTCCAATGTCTATGTTCTTTCCACTTCTAAAATGCCTGATAGGTATTAAATTCTTTTGGGACCTCAACAAATATTACCTTTGGTCACATTGCTTTCATGAGGCTAGTGCTCAGGCCTTCCATAATAGCTCTCTCACAGGTCTCCCTGCTTCTCATCTCAGTTACCTTTAGTTTATTCTCTACAAAGTAGAGTAATCCTTTTAAAAGAAATCCTTTTAAAGCAGAAACCTGATCATATCCCTCTCCTGCTCTAAGGAGATTTCCCTTCACACTTTAGAAAAACACCCAAAGTCCTTACAAACACTGGAGCCAGCCCCTCCCCTTCACTTTCCTCATCATATGCCTCACCAACTCTGCTGGCCCTCCTGTTGCCCCATGAGCACGCAGGGCACCCCAACACCATACTGTGCGCCTGGTCTTTTATGCACCTTTCCTAGTCTGTCTTGCTTTATTTCTGAGTCTGCTTTAATTTCCTTTGTAACTTTTATCTTTGGACTTAAAAACTTTTTACTGTCCCCCTGTTTAAAATCTCTCTCTCTCTTCTATTGGGTTCACTGCTATATTCTAAATAGTAAACATCAGTACATCATACTCAGTATATGCAGGTTATAGTCCTTTATATTTTTCAAACCTAGTTATTTTCACCTTATTACCTCCTAAGAAAAGATGTTACAGTGGTTAATTCTTCTTAATACCAAGGTACAAGTAAAAAATCATATACGAACCACTCTAATTTACTTATATATTTTATTCACTCCATTCAGTTCACTCGCTCATTTGTGTGTGACTCTTTGCGACCCCATGAATCGCAGCACACCAGGCTTCCTTGTCCATCACCAACTCCTGGAGTTCACTCAGACTCACGTCCATCGACTCAGTGATGCCATCCAGCCATCTCATCCTCTGTCATCCCCTTCTCCTCCTGCCCCCAATCCCTCCCAGCATCAGAGTCTTTTCCAATGAGTCAACTCTTTGCATGAGGTGGCCAAAGTGCTGGAGTTTCAGCTTTAGCATCATTCCTTCCCAAGAAAGCCCAGAGCTGATCTTCTTCAGAATGGACTGGTTAGATCTCCTTGCAGTCCAAGGGACTCTCAAGAGTCTTCTCCAGCACCACAGTTCTAAAGCATCAATTCTTTGGCGCTCAGCCTTCTTCACAGTCCAACTCTCACATCCATACATGACCACAGGAAAAACCATAGCCTTGACTAGACGGACCTTAGTCGGCAAAGTAATCTCTCTGCTTTTGTATATGCTATCTAGGTTGGTCATAACTTTCCTTCCAAGGAGTAAGCGTCTTTTAATTTCATGGCTGCAATCACCATCTGCAGTGATTTTGGAGCCCAGAAAAAAAAGTCTGACACTGTTTCCACTGTTTCCCCATCTAATTCCCATCAAGTGATAGGACCGGATGCCATGATCTTCGTTTTCTGAATGTTGAGCTTCAAGCCAACTTTTTCACTCTCCACTTTCACTTTCATCAAGAGGCTTTTTAGCTCCTCTTCACTTTCTGCCATAAGGGTGGTGTCATCTGCATATTTGAGGTTATTGATATTTCTTCCAGCACAATCTTGATTCCACCTTGTGGTTCTTCCAGCCTAGTGTTTCTCATGATGTACTCTGCATATAAGTTAAATAAGCAGGGTGACAATATACAGCCTTGATGTACTCCTTTTCCTATTTGAAACCAGTCTGTTTTTCCATGTCCAGTTCTAACTGTTGCTTCCTGACCTGTATACAGATTTCTCAAGAGGCTGGTCAGGTGGTCTGGTATTCCCATCTCTTTCAGAATTTTCCACAGTTTATTGTGATCCACACAGTCAAAGGCTTTGGCATAGTCAATAAAGAAGAAATAGATGCTTTCTGGAATTCTCTTGCTTTTTCCATGATCCAGCAGATGTTGGCAATTTGATCTCTGCCTTATCTAAAACCAGCTTGAACATCAGGAAGTTCACAGTTCATGCATTGCTGAAGCCTGGCTTGGAGAATTTTGAGCATTACTTTACTAGCATGTGAGATGAGTGCAATTGTGTGGTAGTTTGAGCATTCTTTGGCATTGCCTTTCTTTGGGATTGGAATGAAAACTAACCTTTTCCAGTCCTATGGCCTCTGCTGAGTTTTCCAAATTTGCTGGCATATTGAGTGCAGCACTTTCACAGCATCAGCTTTCAGGATTTGAAATAGCTCAACTGGAATTCCATCACCTCCACTAGCTTTGTTCGGAGTGATGCTTTCTAAGGCCCAATTGACTTCACATTCCAGGACGTCTGGCTCTAGATGAGTGATCACAGCATCGTGATTATCTGGGTCATGAAGATCTTTTTTGTACAGTTCTTCTGTGTATTCTTACCACCTTGTCTTAATATCTTCTGCTTCTGTTAGGTCCATACCATTTCTGTCCTTTATCGAGCCCATCTTTGCATGAAATATTCCCTTGGTGTCTCTGATTTTCTTGAAGAGATCTCTAGTCTTTCCCATTCTGTTCTTTTCCTCTATTTCTTTGCATTGTTCACTGAGGAAGGCTTTCTTATCTCTTCTTGCTATTCTTTGGAACTCTGTATTCAGATGCTTATATCTTTCCTTTTCTCCTTTGTTTTTCGCCTCTCTTCTTTTCACAGCTATTTGTAAGGCCTCCCCAGACAGCCATTTTGCTTTTTTGCATTTCTTTTCCAAGGGGATGTTCTTGATCCTTGTCTCCTGTACAATGTCAGGAACCTCATTCCATAGTTCATCAGGCAGTCTATTTATCAGATCTAGGCCCTTAAATCTATTTTTCACTTCCACTGTATAGTCATAAGGGATTTGATTTAGGACATACCTGAATGGTCTAGTTACTTTCTTCAATTTTATTCACTATTCAGTTTAGTATTCTTGAAATTTCCATGATCTATGACAACCTCCCCCGCGCCCCCCACCACAAGCTACTTCTGTCAGGAGTTATTGCTGGATAACCAACAACCCCCAAACTCAGAGGCTTGAAACAACCATTCTTTTGTTCAGGATTCAGTTGAGGTGAGACTGGGTGCAGCTGGGCATTGCTTCCATCCTACATGGTGTCAGCTGGGTTCACTGCTGGTCTCTGGCCAGTTCTCATGTTGGTTGGTTCCACATGGACTTGGCCACACATTTAGGGTCTCTATCTCATTGTGCCATCTTGAGCCCAAGGAGAGCAGACTGGGCTTATTCTAGCTATGAGAATATAAGCAAGTAAGGGTGGAGGCTGCAAGCATCTGGAGGCATTGCTCAGAAGTTAAACATCATTTCCACCTCATCACTTGATCAGAACAAGATACAGAGCTTGTCCGGGGTACCTCTTCATGGGATAAACTGCAGGAATTTGCAGTCCCATGGATGGAGGAGCCTGGTGAGCTAAGTCCACGGGGTCACTAAGAGTTGGACACGACTGAGCGACTTCACTTTCACTTTTCACTTTCATGCACTGGAGAAGGAAATGGCAACCCACTCCAGTGTTCTTGCCTGGAGAATCCCAGGGACGGGGGAGCCTGGTGGGCTGCCGTCTATGGAGTCGCACAGAGTTGGACACGACTGAAGCAACTTAGCAGCAGCAGCAGCCATGCAAATTTTCTGTGCCTGAATGGTTGAGCTGTTTTCTTACGTATACATAAAGTTATTCTGACTATACTATTTCCACTCCGCTGAGAAACCATTTTGACAATAACTGTGGGCAGCATCAATTAAAAAAATCTGTAGTTGCTTTTCATTTAGCATAGAGGGACTTTCAACAATACAAATCTTCCTACTGCTTTCTAAATACGAACTTTAAAAGTCTATTTGAAATTATAAATTCTTCCAGGATTCCATTGTAGAAGATGGAAAATCCTGGTGCAACTCACTTAACTCAAGGTAGCTGATGCACAGGTCAGAGAAGGGCAGAGCCAAGGCAGGGAGGCAGTCGTTTCATGAGCCATTAAAAATAAAGAAGCAAGAGGGAAAACACAATCTGTTGAGGCTGTGTTTTAAAATTACCCATTCTAGATTCAGACAAATATTTTCACAATATGGTTTTTGCTGACTTTGCAGAGAGATTCCCTCTCAGATCTATAAAGCTGGTATTTATATTTTGCAATCAAATTTTAAGATAGTGAGGAGAGATTTTATTCCTATTCAGTCTAAGGAGCAGGCTCTCTTTTTTTGCTTCTGTCTTACAAAATCACACAGGGGAAAATCAGTGTTATGAGCTTCTCACTTTCCTAAGAACTAGCTGGAAAGGCTGCCAGAGAAATGCATGGAGGTCAAATATTCCAGAGAACATAGTCTAATGTAGAAGGTGCTATAAAATGGCCTATTTATTTACAACCATTTCTTTGAGTTGTCACTCATACAAGCTAACAAGTATTTATGTTTATGTATGTGGGAGGCCTTGAGCTGGCTGCTGTGAAGGGCAAAAGATGCTTAGGACACAGTTTTTGCTCTCCAGAAGCCTGCAACAGAGTGACTTAATGCAGGTACTCAGATCTCCCTACTCCAGACCAGCAAAAGATAAGGGCTGTACTAATGGCAGAGTCAGTTTCATAAGCCTTCTCAGAAGAAGAAAATCTCACTTGGCTTTAGTGATAAAATATAGGGCTCATAGAAGGCATGATAATTAATCTGGGCTTTAAAACATGAATTGAGAGGGTAATTCTCCTCTGGTCTGAGCCCAGGGGAATGAGCAAGAAAAAAAAAAAAACTGATAAGAGTACAAAAACTAACTGGAACCACAGGGGAGTAATGTGAAGTGAGTGCGGCTAGATAGTAGAACTTTGATGGTATAAACCATTAAACATCAGTCTAGAAAGTCTGAACTTGATTCTGTATAAAATGAGAGCCTTGGAAGTTTTAAGTGTAGACTTAGAAGAAACAATCTAGAAAATAGGATGGGCTGGATAAGGGAGAGATCAGAATCATACATTGGTTGGAAGCTATTATAAGAATAGAGAATAAAAAAAAATTTAATGAATTAATTACTTTTTAAAAAAAGAATAAAAGAATCAAGAACAAAATCTTAACAGCTCAACCAGATGACTAAGAGAAAGAACAAAAGGGAAGAGGCTGCTGTGAGAAAGACTGAAGAATCCAATAGACTAGCCGGTATTTATGAGGGAGAAGAGCACTCAGAAATGACCCTGCTGAATTTAGTCAGGATAACCAAGACCGCCTGGACAGCTGAGAGAAACGGTGCCAGTTAACATGTCATTATAAATGTTAACAAACAAGTACAGAAAAATAAATATCACTGCTTCCCAGAAACAGCACATATACCAATGGTCACAGAATAAGGCCTGAGGAGCAAGCAGATGCTAACTGAGAAGCTCTCCCAAATTCAAGACGGGCTTCCCAGATGGCTCAGTGGTACAGAATCCGCCCACCAATGCAGGAGATGCGTTGGGGTTGGGAAGATCCCCTGGAGAAGAAAATGGCAACCCACTCCAGTATTCCTGCCTGGAAAATCCCACGGACAGAGGAGCCTGGTGGGCGACAGTCCACGGGGTCACAAAGAGTCAGACATGACTTGGTGACTAAACAACAACAACTTCAACAACAAACAACCCATATTCAAGTAACAACTGCATTTCTTTCTCTCACTGAGTATTCAAATAAGTGCCCAAGGCAGAGACAGGAGGAGTACAATGCCATGAGTTAATGAAGGCCCTTGAACTGCGGTAGTAGTTCCCAAACTTGTCTGCACATTCGAATCAGCTGGAGGTAATCTACAAATTTCACAGCCCAGATCATATTCCAGACCAGGTAAGTCAGAATCAGGGCTGACTGCAGTGTAATCCAACATGCAGACACAACTGGGAAACTCTGAACAAGAGCAGACATCACTCTATTAGCTGAAATTCCCAATATGAAACTGAACATGTTCTATATCGATATGATCATACCAAAACCAAGCCTTTAGAAATATATATAAAAAATTCAACTTTTCTCCAGTGAGTTTACCAGAATTTAAGAACTTCACTTCTTAAAACCTTGAGCTTAGCACTTTTCAAAGCACACACAGCAAGGTTTACATTCCAGAGAACCGTAGGAGAAATAAACAGCCCTTCATCTGTTTTTGAAATGATGATCCTTAAAGTTCCCAATAAAGATGGCTAAGTCCAGATTTCTATTCCTTAGTGAATATGACATCTGGAGAACTTCTGATTTCTCAGATTTGGAGCTTTCTGAATGTTTCGTAGGTTGCATCTGTACTTGTCCCAAACAGTATAAATTTGGAATCTTCATATCATAGCTTTGGATGAATTTATTAGACATACAATTTTATGTATTTTTTCCCTTCAGGTATACTAGCTTTGAAACAAATGTAATGAATGTGCTGTATCGCTTTGAGATATCAACACAATTTTAAAGATTATTAGTCTTCAAGCATGATCATCAGACTTTGCATAAACATGCAGTGCAAAGAATTAAGCTATGGTAAATTGAATGTGACTATTTGTTGTTGTTTAGTGGCCAAGCTGTATCTGACTCTATGCAACCCCATGGATGTAGCCCGCCAAGCTCCTCTATCCATAGGATTTCCCAGGTAAGACTACTGGACTGGGTTGCCATTTCCTTCTCTAGGGGATCTTTACCACCCAGGGATTGAACCTGTGTCTCCTACTTGGCTGGTGGATTCTTTACCACTGAACCACCTGGGAAGCCCTCCTGGATATAATGGAGACTTTATATAACTTATGATGGCCTAGAGGTTTTTCGTTGCAAAAAACACCAACAACGGTTTGCAAAACATGCAGAGAAATAATAGTCATAATTTTTAAAGCCAAGGAAGAAAAACGAAAAGATTGCCTTGAAAACGGAAACCGATCATTTCCCCCAGAGTATTTCATGAAGCAATAAAATCATTTGCTAGTCAATCTTTTAAATGAAGGAGTTTTGGAAAGTGGCTACCTGAAAAATAACCTGTTTGCATACTTATCAAAGAATTTACGATAGAGACAAATATATGAGATCCACAGTAATGAATTCATAATACAGTGGTTTTCAAAGAACAAAATGCGAGAAAATGACAATAACTTAATGAGTTTTTTAAAAGATACACTTGGTTATTCACCTGTCATTACTCTAATATCATGTTCTATTTCTTGTTAATGCTTTCTTTTTCTGAAAAGATAGGTTTTATAGATAACGCACATTTTAAAATGCCATTAGTTTGCAAATGAAAACGTTGAGTCTTTTTTTTTTCCACTTTGGTTTTATGATATCCAAGTTCCACAGGCCACTGCCACAGTGCTTTTTCCCTTCCTCTTCAGAGGCAGATTACAACATCTTTAAAGAACCGAAATATTGGTCATAAAACTGGTGAGCTAAAGCCTAAGAGAATTTCTCATACTCCTCATACTCTGACCAAGTTAGCTCACAAGGCCTCTAGGAAAGTTACAAGGTTTCCATCTTCAAACTCAGACTCCCCCCTCACCTCTAAAAGCAACAATAAAGATTCTAGCATATGAGATTTTGCATGTGTCTACACTTCTTCCTCTTGGTATGCAGCTCTAAAGGACTCCCAAGGTCACTCCGGTGCTTAAGAGTGGCTGAAGGGCTTTTGTGCAGGCAGAGAGCAGCAGTCACCTCCTCAGAGCAGGGATGTGGGGGTGGCAGAGAGTATTTACATGGTACTGATCTTCTAATCCTTTTTCCAGGAACCAGCCTCTGAGGGTCCTCTGAGGATCAAGCTGTTCCTAGCACAAATACTGCAGAGGAAGTGCATTACGCCCCCAAGATAGGCAGACTCCTTCACAGGGCTCTCAAAGGTCTCTGGGCTTGGACTTGAATTTCAGGTTCTCTTCCTGAGCCAGTCTCTCCCCACCCACCTTGGAACCATGGCCTTCCTCCAGTTCCTGGAATATAGCCACCTCCTCCCTACTCACTGCCTTCTCAAAATGCCACTTTTCCCATCTGGAATATTCCATCCCTGTGGCTCCATCAGTTAAGTCTCAACAGAAATTTCATCTATCGTATCCTAGAAACCCCTGACATCCCCAGCTAATGACTCTCGTCTCCTCACCTGCTTTGTTTCTTCATCTTTATGATTCTAGATTTCTTTATTTACTTTTTATATCCACCCCCACTTAATTGTGGGGCTTCCCTGGTGGCTCAGATGGTAAAGAATACGCCTGCAATGCAGAAGACCAAAGTTCAGTCCTTGAGTCAGAAAGATTCCCTGGAGAAGCAATGGTACCCGCTCCAGTATTCCTGACTGGAGAACCCCATGGACAGAAGAGCCTGGCAGGCTAGAGTCCTTGTGATGTAAAGAGTTGGACAAGACTGAACGACTTTCACCTTTATCTTTACCTTACCACTTATCCGTAAGCTCCAAGAAGGCCCAGTTCGTATCTGCTTTATTTATGGGGAAAAAAACCACTTAGCAATAAATATTTGTTGAATGACTAAAATAAATGGATGAATGAAACCTAGGAACTTTGCTTTATTTTATTTAAAAAAAAATGTATTTTGAGTTACTACATGTCAGTTTCTAAGCAAATTTATAGAGTCTAAACAAATTGATACTACTTTCCCAATAGTAAGTTGAGGGACAGTTGCTAGTCTGCCCCATAATAGTTTCATGACAAATTCCTGCTGAGTACAATTGTGAATTCAGCATTTTAATAACAAATGAAATAAAATGTGGCTAGAGGAGAAAGATCTAAATGGTTGAGGTTCTATAGGTCAAGTCATGTGGGAAATGAATGGGAAAGAGTCCACTGGATGACAGAGAGGAACTGGACTTACTTTACCAAAGGTCAGAAGCACAATTCATCTGTGATTTTCTGGGGATGAAATATTCAGGCAAGGATAAGAAAACAGTTTAATAAATTAAGATGTCAAAACCAAAATTTTCTCTCTTAAAAAAGGATAAATTCCCATTAGAAGACTTTGAGCAAAGGCTGTTGGGACTATTATGGGTAAAGTTTCATGTATTTGTATAAGAAATGCATTTTATACTACCTCAGATTATTTTTACTATCTTTAAGCACATTTAAATATATTTAATGTAGCTATATTTAAAACTACTTCCAGAAGTAATTGGTGACTAAATAATTTGCTATTTGGATAAGAAATAAGCTGCGATCAATCTGAATTTTCCAAGAAAAGACCTAGATTATTTTTCATCTTCACCATCTTTCCCTTCCACATTCTATCTCTGGCTTGTACTTATTCACTGGAGTCAATGCTCTTAGGACACTCTTTACCTTATATGATGTCTCATTCTAAATAAACACGGCTATCTAGGGTACAAGAAGAAAAGTATCATTAATTGATATTTAATTTTCTCACCAGGCACTAATCATTATTGAATGATGTGTGCAACTCTGAGTGGTTCTAGCCACATGCACAAACTTTGAAGGATTTAGTTAGATAATTCAGTTTCCAAAACACTGCAACCAAAACTTTCAGACCATTAAGGAAATACTGTTTACAAATAGGGAGTGCATATGAATAAAGAGAGGAAGTGTGCACACTGGTAAATTGACCTTGCTACCTTTCTTGAAGAGATAAATTATCATGGGTTCCCTGGAAAATACACCATGAGGAAGTGGGGTGGAAAGAAGATACAATATGAAACTTCTATTGTGGGGAACCCTGCAGCCAGTCACAGGATTGAAGAAGAGTAGGATTCTCATTAAGAAAACAGTACCTAAGTTCAGTAGTCACATATGGATGTGAGAGTTGGACCACAAAGAAAGCTGAGCACAGAATAATTCATACTTTTGAATTGTGATGCTGGAGAAGACTCTTGAGAGTCCCTTGGACTGCAAGGAGATCAAACCACTCAATCCTAAAGGAAATCAATCCTGAACATTCATTGGAAAGACTGACACTGAAGCAGAAGCTCCAATACTTTGGCCACCTTATGCGAAGAACTGACTCATTGGAAAAAATCCTGATTCTGGGAAAGGTTGAAGGCAGGAGGAGAAGGGGATGACAGAGGATGAGATGGTTGGATGGCATCACTGACTCAATGGACATGAGTTTGAGCAAACTCCTGGAGTTAGTGATGGACAGGGAGGCCTGGTGTGCTGTAGTGCATGGGGTCACAGAGTCAGACATGACTGAACTGACTGGCTGACTAAGTTCAGATTGGAAGGCTACATGTTCTAGTGTCAGAGGCTTCAAAGGACCCTTTTAAGAAAATGTCATGGAGTAAACTGTCTCTTCACACTTCCCAGGTGTCTTAGTTCATTCAGGCTGCCATGACTAAACACCATAGACTGAATGGCGGTAACAATAGACATTTATTCTCACAGTTTTGGAGGCCAGAAGTTTCAGATTAGGGTGCTAATCCTGCAGATCCCAGTTAAAACCCTCTTCCTGCCTTGCACACAGCTGCCTTCTTACCATGTTGTCAGGCCTCCTGACCTTGTCTCAGTGTGTATCTGTGGAGAAAGAGCTCTGTCCCTCCTGCTCTTTGCATGAGACCACTAACTGTATCAGATTAGGACCACACCCTTAGGAACTCATTTAACCTTGTGCTGTGCCTAGCCGTTCGGTCATGTCCCGCTCTTTGCAACTCCATGGACTGTAGCCCTCCAGGCTCCTCTGCCCATGAGATTCTCCAGGCAAGAATATTGGAGTGGGTAGCCATTCCCTTCTCCAGGGGATATTCCCAACCCAGGGATTCAATCCAGGTCTCCCACACTGCAGGTAGATTCTTTACAAGGTGAGCCACAAGGGAAGCTCATTAGGTTTAACCTTAATCAACTCCTAAATTTGACCTTAATCATTTAACCATTTAACTTTAACCTTACCATTAACCTAATCAACTCCTAAAAGCCCTACCCTCAAATATAGTCAGCTTTGGGATGAGGGCTTCAACATCTGACTTGGGGGAAGGATAAGATTCAGGCCAGTGCACCAAGTATCAGTTATCCTCGAGTCAAGGTAAAGAGCTACAATGTAGTGATGAGTGGGGAGGGACTAGCTGACATCAGGGGCAGAAAAAGGGAATGTCAGTCCTTATCCTGGCTCTGCCAGGAATCTGAGCTGAACGCAGTTACTCCATCAGACTTCTAAAGCTAGTGTGGTATGTAAGGTGCCACTTGTATCTGGTGAAACATCTATAAAACTGAAAAGAAAAAAAAGTCTCTATGAGTGTGCCCCTTAGTCAGTTTGAGTTTCAGTCTCATTTTGCTCCATATCTATCTGCAGATGAGAAAGGCTGTGGCTATTTTATACATACATAATACTACTGAATACATGGTGATCATACAGTCATACAGTTTAATCCATTTGCTATTTATTTAACTTTTTAGAAAGCTAGTTATAGACATCATGAAAAAGTAGTGAAAGTGTTAGTCGCTTCAGTCATGTCTGACTCTTTGCAACACCATGGACTGAAGGCTGCCAGGCTCCTCTGTCCATGGGATTGCAATATTTCTGAAGACCAAAAAATAATCTTAGAAACATTCTTTGAAATAACCAGTGAAGGTGAGACCTTTAAAACCATCTTTCACTTCTTGTTTTCAATATCAAGTCATGTTTACAAGGGACACAGTTCATCAGGACTGTACTTACATAAAATAAGGGTAGAAGAAAAGTAGGACAGAAGAGATCTGGGATAGATCTCCAAGAATCAGATTACATTCGACTGAATTTAACTCAACATAGAGTATGCTGCCTCTGGGGTACACATGAAGACAACAGGGAGGTTCCTCTCAGAACTTGGCCCTCTGGGATATGACCTAGCAAGTTTATATCAATTATTTTATTATTAATATATCAGTTATTTGTTTGGTATAGAGCAGCAATAGTATCTGTGTGGATCATTGGGTCGTCATATAGTCACTAAGTCGTGTCCAACTCTTGCAGCCCCATGGACTGTGGCCTGCCAGGCTTCTCTGTCCATGGGATTCTCCAGGCGAGAATACTGGAGTGGGTTGCCATTTCCTTCTCCAGGGGATCTTCCTGACCCAGGAATCTGGGTCTGAACCCAGGTCTCCTGCATTGCAGGCAGATTCTTTACTGACTGAGCTATGAGGGAAGCCCCGGACCATTTGATAGATGGGCCTATTGACATGTTTTATTTTGCCATCACTGTATTGGTCCAGGTGTGATTATGAAAAAAAACAAAAAAACAAAAAAACAAAAAACCCAACAACAATGAATGAACAACTTTAAAGTGTTTGGGTATCTCTTGAGAAACTAGAAACTCTGGCAATCTGTGCCCACACTCCCACATGGTTCCACTCTGTTGCAGCTGCCACAGTTCTATCCCCATGCCCCATCACTCTCCTGTACCAGGAAATGCAGTAAATCATGCCACCTGTGATGAAATCTTTGTTTTTGTTTTTTTTTTAAGTTTTTGGGATTTTGCCACCATGACCACAAGGGCTCAGATTTGCCAACCAAATGTAAATCGATTGTCTTCAAATACAGGACTGCAGAGTTTCAGATCACTCAGAACCCAATCGAGGCAATTATACTTAAATGTCATGACAACATATTTGGCATGTGCCAGTATAATAATTAGAAAGGGATTTAGTGAACTAGACGGAATTGTGTTTGGAAGAAGTCTAAGCAAAAGGGAGTCATCAATCCAAAACAGTGGTTAATACAGCCATTTTAAAAAATGGAATTTGATTACTTCATGTTAGAAGCAGGCAGATACATAATCCCTCAAGAAAATGGGGGGAGAAATTCCAGATTGATCACATCACAGGGGAACTTGTAAACAGGTCTCTCCTGATTCCTGATAGGAGGCTAACACATGGATTACTCTATTAAAAGAAGCCTTGCACCGTGGATGACTCAAGGAGTGAGTGGGTGCACAACACTGTAAGGGGCCAATGTTATGCTGAACCTTTCCCTCCCTTTTCTACCCAGATGCCTGATGGCTGCTGCCCATCTGGAAGCACTGTAATATTGCTGTTATCAGGGAAAGGCCAATTAGCACCCAAGGCAGGTGGTCTAAGATTCCCAGCAGTGGTGTGTTTCTCTGTTCTCTGTCTCTTTGCCTCTCTCTGTCCCCAGGCATGTGTGCTTTTGCAGCGTTTCATTTCATTTCATTTCACTGCAACAGTCAGAGGGGAAGCAGAAGGAAAGGCAGCAAAGTGGGTAAGAAGAGCCCCAGGAGAGGCAAACTGACTGAAGTAAGAGCAGCAGCTTCAGCAGCTCGCCAGGGCCAAGGGGACACTTCTCTTGCAGGTGCACCCTTGCTTCTGCAAAGCATCGTGGCTTCACTGCTCTGCTCCAGAACACTGCGTGGATCTGATGCTGCGGAAACTAGCACTGCTGTTGCCTCTTACTCCTACTTTGTATATGTGGACAGCTTTAAATTTAACGCTTCAAAAACACAGTTTATAGGGGGTGGGGGAGCAAGTTTGTGCAGGTAGCAGGAGCTTCAGTCAGTGCAAGTGGATGGGGACTTAGTCCAGTGGAAACAAGCCAGGGTTCCAGGTAGGCACTGAGGACGCCTTACTGTGCCTGAACCCGAGGGAAAGGGGTTTCTACACCACAACCATGAGACAAACACTTTCTCGGTAACCACTTATCCTCATTCTTCACCTCTTCTTTTGCAGAAAATCATATTCAGCTCATTTGAGTATGAAGACGAATTTACTGTCGTAGGAAGAATCCCAGTAGACAAGCGATAATCACATACCCCACTTCACTACTCATTCAAAGGTGGAAACAGCCAAGGACAATGTCAGGCTTTTGTTTGGTCATCTAGTTCTAGCCCTTGGCGCATTCTACTTTATTTACAGTCCAAGCCACAAGTGAATCTCGATTTTCCTGGTCAGAGAGGAAGTTGAGTCTCTCTACCCTTTCTGGGTTTTACATCTAACCCTCAGTTAAATAACTACTCTCCGTGCCGCCAATAAAAGTTACTTCAAATTGATGAATGATTTATGGATGCCAACAAAGGATCCAGCATTGTTCCATCTCTCACGGAGGCTGTAATCTGAGTTAGGTTTCCCTAGACCGGGTTTTTTGAAACAATCTGGTCATTTCTTAACTAAATGATTTAGGTGGATATTCACGGAGTTTCTCTTGCCAAACTATGCTTTCACTAAAGAGGCCTTTTCACTTATTCTAGAAGAGAATCTAGCTTGTATTTTTCATAGGAACTTGCAGGAACAGAGACAGGTTAATGACTTCAGACTATAGAAGCTGTTAGTGGTAACATGAGCTTCCAATCAAGAGAAAGCCTGGCTTCTTCTTGGTTGAGAGGAAGGGCAAATTTGCCCCAAGGGAGAAGAGGGGCCACAGAGATTGAAACAGAACCAGGTGAACCAGGGGTTTGTGTACACGTGCTGAAAGGGGCATAGTGAAGGAAGACAGGACTGGAGAACCCTAGCTGCCCCACTGTCTTGAGCTCGTGGTCACATCTCCCTTCCAGTTTTCATAATTTCTGATTCCCATTATTTCAAAAAGCCCATTATGCTTTGATTTCCTTCATTGTGTCTCGTCCTTCCCTTCCAGAACCATAATCTAAAGAACATATTCAAAGCTTAAGCTATTCACTGAAGCAAAGGGAACCTTAGCCATGTCTTCCAGGTTGCTGTTTAATTTTTATTGTCTTCATTAAAAAAAAAAAAATTACTGGTGTTTGCTCAGAGAAATAAGTGTCTAAGTATAATGTAGAAGGGGTTATCCAGCCACTGTTTATTTTCCCCGACAGAGGTAATTTTTATTTATAATGATTATGAATAATGTAGACACATGTATATGTCCACAGACACACAAAATGCATACACACCCAAACATGTATAGATAACACATACATTCATAAATGACTAAAACTTCAATTTACAGGCTTTGAAAAAAAAATCTGTAGTTTATAGCAACCTTGCCTACACAAAAGGATTTTTAAAACCACTACCTACAATGCCAAATTCTTTGGTTTTTAATTTTGCAACTTCAGCCCAAAGGAAGACCAAGATACTTTGGTACAGAGGCTACGGGGCAGATGGAAGATCACTGGTGGAAAGCACTGCTAGAATGAAAAGGAGCAAAGGGGAGAAATTAATGTTTGTCCCAGATTCTGCTTCAGTGCTGTCAACTGGCTTCTAGCTTTGTTTCAGGGAGTGTTTCAAAGTTGGAAATCATTTTCTCTTACCAGCGTCTGTATTACCAACTCTTACAAAGTCAATAGAAAATCAGGAAGAACAGTCATTTACCACTTATTCTAATTTGCATTCAGAAGTAATCACCAACTGAAAAAAAAAGTTTCCTTTGAAGATGTTTAAACATTTTTCTTTCGGAAATTAAAATGCAGAGTTATTTTTTCTTTTGTCCTTTGATGCAAATGATTTAAATGCAGAAAATGTCACCATGCTCTTTTTAAGAACGAAGTTAGAAATACACCTTTACAAAGCGAAATTTCAAAAAAAAAAAAAAATCCTTCAAGTGGCAGTTATGATGTTTCAGCAACTAAACTGCCTGAATAAAGCATATCAAATACATTTGAAATCTGCTCAGACCGTGGCCAACCTATTCGATGAGGCAAAATAACATTTTAACCATCGTGGCAAAAGTGATTTTGATTTCTATTTAAGTTCTTTGTGGAGCAATGAGTAACTGAACTGCAGCTGTTTTCTTCGTAAAGTCTTTTGCCTAAATACAGTCACATTGGCTGGACTTTTGGCAGAAGGAAAGAAGGGGGGCTTTTCAGTGAACTGATCATTTTATTTCCTTAGGTTTATGGTAGAAAATATTACTTTCCACAGAGTTTCTGAGGAACAGTGACAATACAAAGATTTGTCTAAAATTTTTAACTTTAGAGGATAAATTTCTTATCACCAGGTCAAATCAGTAATGTGAGAAAATTTTCCAATGAATACTTATTTTGGCCTGCACGTTTCTGTATTTATTCATAAAGTTGTTTTCTTACTCTTTGAATTACACCTTTCCCATCTGAATATGACATCCTCCTACCCTGGTAAAGATTGATCTCCTTCTTTGTAAAAATAAAATAAAATTAACACATAAATAATAAAATAAAATAATAAAAGATTAATCTGCTTCTTGTAAAAATAATCTGATTGCTCAATGGACAGAGAAAGTTGACAAGTCATTCTTTGTTCAATAAGAAGGAGAAAAATGATTGTTTATACTTGATTTTTAAGATAACAGATCATCTATAACACTATTTACAATGAATAAATAAACTGTTTTGAGTTCCTTGGAGATGTTTTTTAGTGTTCCCTGTAAACATTTTCAGAAACTACAATTTTAAATCATCTTTTGCTCTATGTTAGTTTTATATGACAGAACTAGTAAAGGTTTGCACTCAAATATGAATACTGGGCAAAGCACTATAAATTGAGAAAATTGGAAAATATTATAACCTAAAATGTTCTCAGAAAAAAAAAATCTGATGATCATAAATCATAATATTTACCTTTGAAAATTACAAAAATTTATAGAGTAGAATTCATGAAAGCTTAAAAGGTAGGCGATATTATATTTAACAGGAAAAATCCTATCAGACGAAGAAATATTTTTAGTTTGGCAAATATCTAAAAGACTTCTTTAATAAAAGGGGCTGTGACTAAGAGAAATGTTTAAATAGTAAAAAAATTTGCTTCCTAGTTTTTCATTCAAATTCCTTTGGCCACAAGTGGGATCAGCATTGTGAATATAGAATTATATAGCTAGATAGATGATAGAGATACTGTCTAAAAGGTGAATGTTAGTGTTTTCCATAGCTTTGCTTTTTAAGCTAGAGATCACGTAAATTATGAAGTTTACAAAAAGAGCAAAGAATTACTTGTAAAAGAGAAATAGTTTCAGCAGTATTTAATCTGTTCATTCAATTCAGTGCCATGGATTCCAAACTATTTTTTCACTTTAATAGCTCAGGCTTGAAATACCATCAGAAAATAGCTCAAAACAACTGTTCCCAAGGGCTGCAAAGTTCAATTCTTTTCTCGTTTCTAGACAGATTCAGACATCTATGCATTGCTGGGGCATGAACAGAAAGGTTTTCTTTTGGATACATAAAAAGAAAATTAAGTTATTCTCTGTTCATTCCAAATGTTAACCACCCCTTCTTAAAAAGACCTTTGGATATTCGATGCCTTCCTGAATAGAGTACAGAGTGACATGTTGGAAAATGTCTTTACGGCAAATGCAAAAAACAGAGAATATAAATATGCATATGAGTGCTTTTTTATAGAGAGACTTTATCTACATTGGACTTCTCTGGTGGCTCAAATGGTACAGAATCTGCCTGCAATGCAGGAGACCCTGGTTTGATTCCTGAATTGGGAAGATCCCCTGGAGAAGGGAATGGCTACCTACTTCAGTATTCTTGCCTGGAGAATTTCATGGACAGAGGATTCTGGTGGGCTACATGGGGTTGCAAAGAGTCAGACAGAACTAAGCAACTAACACACTTTCATTTTATCTACCTTAAAACTGCTTCAGAAATATACAAGGTGAGATAAAAGTCCCCTGAACACTTGGCAAAATATATTATACATCATTGTTTAAGAATAAAACTATATACTTTATCATAATGTAAGTTTAAAGCAGAAAATTTTAAATACTTCCTATATAAGCAATGGCCCACTTATGTGGAGACCTAATAACGTCTCCATCTAAGTCACAATATTTGGCAAAGACACATGAGACATCTTTGACAAAGATTCACAGAAACTTCTGGGTGCCATACAAAATGCCAGATCATCATTGTTTATCAGAGGCTTTGTCTTTATTTTTCCAAAGCATTGGTACTAAACTGCAGAGTGCACATTAATTTGTTAGATAAAATAAATGGCAAAGACTTGGTGGGATTTAGAAAGCTCAGTTGGTATTAGTATTTCTAAAATTAAATAAGTTAATTTTACTTAATAACACTGGCAGATTCACTATGCCAAAAATCTTCAGGTGATTAAGTAGTGGCCTCAATACTCTTCCAGATGTAGTAATAAAAATCATGTTATGGGCATACCTGTATCAATCCAGACTTATTGAGCCTTTGAGCTACAATTAAGGGCTTCCCTGGTAGTTCAGCTGATAAAGAATCCACCTGCAATGCAGGAGTCTCAGGTTTGATTCCTGGGTTGGGAAGATCTGCTACAGAAGGGACAGGCTGCCCATTCCAGTATTCTTGGGCTTCCCTTGTGACTCAGACAGTAAAGAATCTGCCTGAAATGTGAGAGACCTGGGTTCTATCCCTGGTTTGGGAAGATACCCTGGAGATGGGAATGGCTACTTACTCCAATACTCTTGCCTGAAGAACTCCATGGACAGAGGAGCCTGGTAGGCTACAGTCGATGGGGTTGCAAAGAGTCAGACATGATTTGAGTGATTTTCACTGAGCGACAATTACTTATATTATTCTGCTTCTGAAAGAGTCACATCAAAGACTAATCCTTAAGGCATAATCCATTAATAGAGAATAGGCTGCCAATGAATGACCCCCAAAGCTGTCTCTTTGTTGCCCAGAAACTAGATAGCTGAGAAGATGAGCTATGTACCCAGCAAGGAAAAGGACTGAGCCTGAACCCAACTCTGCATGGAATCTGGCAAAACCAGCCCAAGGTACTGGCATTTCTAAATCATCGGTGGGTCAGTCTGGGCTGCTTGGCACTTGATCCAAAAGTGTGTATTTCCCCTGTACAATGCTCCTTTTAGATTTGTCCTATAAAGAGGAAAAGCAACAGGACACAGCCCTCCTGAGCCACTGTCCACTGGCAGACACCCCTCCATGAGATGCAGGGGAACAGAGGACTCTACTGGCTTTTCTGCTACCAATTTCTAGTCCCTCCTTAGTGATCACTTGTTCCTTTACCGTAGCCCCTTCCTCAACATACAAAGACTGGACACATTCTGGACTATCAAACAATTAACCATTCAGCATGATTTTTAAAAAATCAGCTAGATAAATGATACAGACTGATAACATTGAGGTGTACTATAATCTTGTAATGAAAATAATAATAATTTTCATGAAAGCATATTTAAAACATCCTGTTGGAAGTTAACTTAAGGAAAGACAAAAAAGAAGACTGCAAGATGACAAGACAGAAATTCAACTTGTTAACCTGCTGTTTCCTGTATTAGAAGTTCCCTATCCCTATCCTAATTAATGTGAAGAAGGTAGATGATATGATACGGTCCTCATGAATAGCTAGGAAAGTGAGGTTGGAGAAACTTGGAGCAGGATTCTATTAATCTCAGGGTCCTGGTGAGGGGAGGTTAAATATGATATTTCTCTTCATATATGGAGAATGTAAGAATATTATTCCAAAATAAAATTCTTGTTCTAAAAATAAATCATATGACTATAACACGCTTAATTTTCAGTTCAGTTCAGTCATGTCTGACTCTGCAACACCATGGACTGCAGCATGTCAGGCTTCCCTGTCCATCACCAACTCCCAGAGTTTACTCAAACTCATGTCCATTGAGTCGGTGATGCCACCCAACCATCTCATCCTCTGTCGTCCCCTTCTCCTTCCACTTTCAATTTTTCCCAGCATCAGGGTCTTTTCAGACGAGTCAGTTCTTTGCATCAGGTGGCCAAAGTATTGGTGAAGAGTCAGCTGAAATTTTACAACCTGTATATATCTTTCTAAAGACTATTTACATGCTCTTACTGTAAGCAAACTCAATTAACTAACAATGAAGCATCACAGAGATAATTCCGTTATTCTTTATGGAAATCTTTGAAGGACAGTTATGGATCTTTTTCCATTTTTGTTTCAATAAAGAGCTGACATGTCAAGCTCAGAATAATCTATAATTGAGCAAGATATATGACACTCTATTTTAATCCTCATTATCTTTTTAGAGGGTGAGCAATAATTGCAGATAAGTTCTGCCTGATTTACTATTTTCAGTGGATTTTCTTCCTTGAAAACTGAAAGTCATCACCATCAAGATTCTAAAAGAAAATGAATGGGATTAAATCATAAGTTTGAAACTGTGTGTTTTCAACAATTTCCCCCCAAAAAGGAAGTGAAACAGATTTTGTTGTCAGTTCACATAACCTTTGGCAATACAGAGTTGAAGACATGAATCCAGTTCCCAAACCATATGAGATAGGTGCTGTCAAGGTTGTAGCTGGCCATCCTGCCAGGGAAGGAAATGACCAGGATCTGTAATTGCCCTTAAAATCAAGCAGACACCAGAAGCTTGGGTATAAACTTGATCATAGTGGTTAATATATGTTATTGATTAGAAATCTAAATATTCCTGAAATTCATATGCTCATTAGCAGCATTCCTCTAACTACGATTTCACTTTACTTCACAGTAATTCTCATCTAAATGTAATCATCTTTCCACTCCTTAGATTTGTGTTTTCAGATCTACTTCTCTCTCAGGCCCCCATAGTAATATTTTTGGAGCACCAATACAGTCTCACCTTTCCCTATTTAAAACCTTTCAGTAGCTTCCAAGTACCTTCCTGATAAATCCCAAACACCTTAGCATAGTGATATGAACTGAACAGTCGTGTTTCTCCAAAATTCACATGTTGATACCTAACCCCTAATACCATGGTATTAGGAGGGACCTTTAGGAGGTGACTAGGTCATGAGGGTGAAGCCTTCATCAGTGGGATTAGTGCCCTTATAAAAGAGATCCCTGAAGAGGCTTCTAGTGCCTTTAGCCATGGGAAGACACAGCAGAAAGAGAGCCCCCTCTATGAACCAGAAAGTGGGGTCTCATCAGACACCAAATCTGCCAGCTCCTTGATTTTGGACTTCCAGCCTGCACTGTGAGAAACAAAAGTCTGTTGTTTAAGTCATCCAGTCTGTGGTATTTCTGTTGTAGCAACCTGAACAGACTAAGACACACAGTATATAAGAAAGTTTGGAATCCTGTCCCTGCTTATCTGTGCAAAACTCTCTGGCTAGAAATACCTTGATACCCAGTTTCCATCTAACTCTCTCGCCATGACTGGGTTCAGATGCTAACTTGTCTCTACACTAATCCCGGCTCTCTACAGAATAAGGGTCTTCCTCTGGGCACCGATTAATTTAGGCAGTATTTCTGCTCCTTTTTAATCAGAGGCCCTCACAAAACTTTCTTTCTCATATTTTGTGGAAGCTGATCTGACATCCCCACGCATTTAGGAAATTTCAATTCACTCTTGAGTCAGAGAAGAGTGCTTCTTCAGGATTTATCTTAGTATTCCCTTTGCACAGCTTTCTGATTCTGCAGCCACAGAGAGATACCTCCGCAAGTTTAAGATTCCCCTGAGATGGAAATGCTTCATTAAAAAATCTACACCAGCTTTTCACATTCATAATAAGCATAATAACAGAAATTTCCAGTATCAGGTGAGACTTTTCTTTCTTTTGAAAAATGTCACAAATCTGTATTATAATCACATCCTTCTCATCTATAAGGACTGTCTTCCATGAGTTCCCTAAGCAGAACAGTGGCCTGAGGCAGAATCAGCATAGTAGTATTTTGCAAATTTCCATTATTTCTGTGAAATGGGATGATGTGTCTTATTACTTCTACCTGATATTTCTACTTAGAACTGTTATTGTCAGATCTCTGAAATTAAGAAAGCATATCTAGCCTTGAGACACACAAACAGTAGAATTTCATTATCTAAGAATATTCTGATGCATTCTCTATCCTGCAAACATACCAAGGAGATTATGCCCACATGAGACATTATGAAATTTGCCTTTGCTTTGTAAAATGCCATTAAAGCGATCACACTCTCTTTTAGATCAAGGATTTGCCAGTGACTTCTTGGCAAACAGAGTATCTAGTGATGAACTACAATAAAATATTAGAATGCATACAATAACCTGTGTGCAGCAATTAGCAACTGCTAGCTTTTTAAAGAGATACAGAATTTGGGACAATATGATACAGATACAATTGGCAATGTGCCACAGCAGATGATCAAAAAAAGAGCTTTTATATACGCATTTGGGGAAAAACAGTTGATCTATATATATTTTTAAAATATTTATTTATTTGGCTGTGCCTGGTCTCAGTTGCAGCACCCAGAATCTTGTGGCATGTGAACTCTTACGTGTGGCATATGGGATCTAGTTCCCTGACAAGGGATGGAACCCAGGTCCCTGGAATTAGGAGCTCGGGGCCTTAGCCATTGAATTACCAGGGAAGTCTTTGATCTCTAGTTTATACTACAACTACAGCACATTTTGGGGCTTCCCATGTGGCTTAGTGGTAAAAATAAATAAACATGTCTGCAAAGCAGGAGATGTGGGTTTTATCCTGGGTGGGGAAGATCCCCTGGAGAAGGAAATGGCAACCCACTCCTGTATTCTTGCCTGGGAAATCCCATGGACAGAGAAGCCTGAAGGGCTACAGTCCGTGGGGTTGCAAAGAGTCAGACACGACTTAGTGACTAAACAACAACATAGGGCATATTTGCTAACCATTCTCCAGGATACTTTCCTTAAAGATAAGCTTTAATGTAAACAGAGGTGACACAATTGCTAGATGTGCCTGCAATTTTTAATTTGGTATAAGAATGGGAAATCCATGAGTGATATTGTTGGTAGTCAGTGCAGTTTAATCTAGGATTTTTCAGAAATTTACATCCTCAAAACCAACAGCTAAATCTGCTCTGTGCTCTAACTCCTTGCAAGGCCAGGTGTGGCCTATGGTTTGGCCATATCTGCATCACCGGAGAGGTGCTGGTCAAGTTCACAGTGTATCAGTCAGTCTGGATCATGGAGTTGCACTTATATGATCCATAAATTCTATTTTTAGTCTTCCCTTCTTCAAGTCATCCAGGTAATACGGAATCAAAACCAAAAACAAAATCACGCTTGACAAGCCTTTTCAGAAAAATATTCATTGTCCCAAGAGAAGGAATATGAAGTTCCAAACACTGCATGTGAAAAAAGTGGTAAGAACCACATATTTGCTTCCTTGAATTAGAAAGGAATTTGTGACCGATTTCTGTAAAGTGATGAACTGTAAGTTACCAACAGTATCACACAGAAGAAGCCCGAGAACCTTAGCTCTATAAAGACTGGCCATTCTCACCAAACACTGCTTAAGCCCCCTCTTTCTTATAAGGCCCCCTCAATGCTGTAAGGGCTCTGCCCCAGAAAACAGAAGGGCAGTCAGCAGGGAGGAGAAGGTCCATGTGTTGCTCATCCATGCATGTGTCCCTGGGGGCATGGAATTCACTGAGGACTGCTCAAACAAGGCCAAATCATGAATGGAATTCAGTCTCTCCTGAAAGTCCTTGAAGCCCTTATGTTCCCAAAGTAATTACAAAAAGCATGCTAGTGACTGCTTTAAATACCCGCTAATCAGAAGGAAGTATGCTTCTTTCGATCTGCCCAGGTAAGATATGCTTCTTTTTGGATCCCCTCTGTTCAAGTGGTCATACGTCCACATGGTCACACGTCCACATGAACAGAGAAGATACAAGAAGAAAGGTCTCGTGTAAATAAACATCCAGATCAACAGGGGCGCTTGTCAACTATTGAGTCCCCACTTATTCACCAGGTAATCAATACAAATAGTTTCAAAACATCTTTATATCTTCATGAAAAGAATGTAAAAAAAGAAAAAAAAAGACACGATGACAACAACAACGAAACTTCCATTGGAAGCATTCTTTAACTGGGATACTAAGGTTTATAATCCCTCCATTATCTGTTCTCATGCAGAGCCAGAAAAAATACTGTCACCAATTTAAGAGAATAACAGCCTTTGTTTATTTCAGAATGAGCCAGTGCCAAAAGAGTAAATATACCATTGTCTTTTGTTTTCTGTCTTTGTACAGTGAAAGTGGGATATAAAGTCTAGACGGTGGCAGAAGTTGGGGAGAACATGCACATGAATGCCATTCTGGGTGCCTTAAATCTCACTGGGATACGTATTATTTTAACAGCCGCTGCTACAGTCAGGGCTCTTAGGCAAAATAATTCTGATTCCTGACATCGACTTTGGAAGCTTTTAAAAAGAAAAAGCATACAGAGTCTCTCATGCTCATTGCTTGTATTAAGCAACATAAATCAAAATGCTTATTCCTAAAAGATAAGAAAGATCTTGTCACAATGCCCAGGGCAGAGCAGTCACTCTCTAACCATTTGGTTCCTTTCTTTCTTATTCCCGTTTAACTCAATCAGGCAAAAGTATTCCGCCCCCAGCCCCCAAAGGGGTGCAACAGCGTTCAAAAATACTATTTCGAGGGCCAGGATAAATAAACTTTGCTGAGAAGTTTCAGATGTAGGCTTTTGCTTCCAGAACTAGTGGTGGTGCCAAGGAGTGACTTATGGAGCTTTAGATCCCCAATAATCTCAGTCTATCCCAAGAACCCCACAGAAACCAACTCAAAAGCAGTCCTCTTGTTATGAAATCTAGCTTCAAGAAAAGTCCCCTTCCAAACAGTTTGAAACCCCAGAGTTACTCTATTGATATTCAGGTGCTGCCACTATCCAAAAAAATCACCCCTTATGTTAGAGGAAGTCAAGTAGTAAGGCTGTCTTGTGAGCTGGGCAGCTCACAAGAAAAATACTAAAGAAAAACACTTAAAAGAAAAATACTAAAGAAAATACTTAAGAAAAATACTAAACCTAAATCTGAAGAAAAATACTAAAATAAGAAAGTCCCCTCATGTAAATCACTAAGATTAGCCAGTGAACCTGGGGATGCAAGTCCGGCCAGGTTGATGAGAGGACCAGGTGAGATGATTCCATGGGGCACCTGGCAGGTCTCAGCACCAGGAGAGTACTCAGCAAATAGCTCCCTCCATCACCCTTCCTCCTTTTTACGGGTTCAGAATCTCTGAAATTATGTAGTCTCCCTCTATTAAGATAGAAAAAGAGAAAAAGTGGCTGAATAATAAAATCATGACAATGCTAACGACTAGGACTAATTTTGAGAAGTCTTCATACATCTCTGAGCAAAAGGACTTTTCTGTTTGATAAATGGTAAGAAAAATTCAGCATCCTGCATGGAGACCACAGAGTTTAGGAGTCTGTGTTCTCCTCTTTTAATCTCTACATGTTACTAGCTTAGTTCTAGGCAGAGAGTAAACAGCTCTGCTTCTGTTCTGCTCTCCTTGCTTTCTGCTGCACCCTGGCCAAAGAGCAGGTCAGAGAAGAACTGTGTTGCCCACTCTGAGTTGCTCTAACTACATTGTTGACAAAATAGCAGACACCCTGCAGGAGTTGGAATAGCCTCTTGGAAGTACTATATAACTTCTGCTAATGGCACATCCTCTGTTGCTTGTTAAGGGGCTGACTTGGGGCAAAAGTCACACACTAGCTAAGGCGATGGAGAAGGGTTGTGAAAATCTCTGGGCCTCTCACATCCACAGAATCCCAATAGCCTATGCTTCAGATCTGAAGATTGCTCTCACCCTGAGGGAAAAAAACAAAGCCTTGTTACTATCTGCAGAACTATGTCACATCTGCTTCATGAAGTTGAGTTCTCTTCCTAAATAATGAGTATTTCAGGGCGCCAAAAAGAATGCTGTGTGGTTCTTTAAAACATAAGCGTGTTACCTAGAAGATGGTAGGAACTAAAACTTCAGATGGAGAGAATATACAAACGGACAGTGTCCACAACATGGATAAAAACAGAAGTCTGACATCAACTTCTAAAGCAACTAGTCCAGGAGCCAAAACTCAATCCTGGAAGCAATTGGTCCAGAATG
Source organism: Capra hircus (assembly GCF_001704415.2). Taxonomy (NCBI): domain Eukaryota; kingdom Metazoa; phylum Chordata; class Mammalia; order Artiodactyla; family Bovidae; genus Capra; species Capra hircus. Next base: position 20,876,200 of record NC_030820.1, on the reverse strand, counting down.
GACTTTATTGACAACTGATGGTTTTTCTTTTTCTGCTGTTACTCTGCCCAACTCTGGACCAACCATGGAAAGCCAAACATCCCCCAGACCAATCCCACAAGATTCTTGGCTTCTGACTAGCCCAACTCTGGCTTCTCCATGCCAACCACCTCCAGTCAGAGCATAGCTGAAGCTCTTTTTTTTTTTAAACTGAGAAGCCTTCCCACTCTCCTGCCTTCTTTGAGTCTCTTCTGAAGGCCAGTGATGAAGGCTCACTCCCTTGCTGTAACAAACTGAACAAACAGTTCTGTTCTCATTCCAGTGGTTTTCGCTTATTTCCATGAGTCATTTGTTTCTTTTTGTTATGTCTAGTGTACTAACAAGATCATATTTTACCATTTGCAATGCAAAGGACCATGGAAACCTAGATGCTTTTGAACCATGGTGCTGAAGACGACTCTTGAGAGTCCCTTGGACTGCAAGGAGATCAAACCAGTCAATCTTAAAGGAAATCAACCCTGAATATTCATTGGAAGGACTGATGCTGAAGTTGAAGTTCCAATACTTTGGCCACCTGATGTGAAGAGTCGACTCATTGGAAAAGATCCTGATGCTGGGAAAGACTGAAGGAAGGAGGAAGAGGGCAGTAAGATGAGATGGTTGGATGGCGTCATGAACTCAGTGGACATGAGTTTGAACAGGTTCAGGGAGATGGTGAAGGATGGGGAAGCCTGGCGTGTTGCAGTCCATTGGGTCAGGAGGAGTCAGACATGACTTAGCGACTGAATGACAACAACAATGGGAACATAAGCAATGCAAAACCTCCCTTGAGGCCTCTGGGCAACCCCAAAATCTGCCTGGAATGTGCCTTCAGCAGCCTTCCATACTCACCAAGCCTACCTGCAACCATCCTTTTCTTTACCACTTCATGGCTCTAATTATCATAGAGAATTACATACAGTAACAGAGTAACCAAAAAAGATATCCTTTTCATTATTGGGGGCTGGAATGCAAAAGTAGGAAGTCAAGAAACACCTGGAGTAACAGGCAAATTTGGCCTTGAGTACAGAATGAAGCAGGGCAAAGGCTAACAGAGCTCTGCCAAGAGAATGCACTGGTCACAGCAAACACCCTCTCCCAACAACACAAGAGACGACTCTACACATGGACATCACCAGATGGTCAACACCAAAATCAGATTGATTATATCCTTTGCAGCCAAAGATGGAGAAGCTCTATACAGTCACAAAAACAAGATTGGGAGCTGACTGTGGCTCAGATCACAAGCTCCTTATTGCCAAATTCAGACTTCAATTGAAGAAAGTGGAGAAAACCTCCAGACCATTCAGATATGACCTAAATCAAATCCCCTATGACTATATAGTGTAAGTGACAAATAGATTTAAGGGACTAGATCTGATAGAGTGCCTGATGAACTATGGAGTGAGGTTCATGACATTGTACAGGAGACAGGGATCAAGACCATCCCCATGGAAAAGAAATGCAAAAAAGCAAAATGGCTGTCTGAGGAGGCCTTACAAATAGCTGTAAAAAGAAGAGAAATGAAAAGCAAAGGAGAAAAGGAAAGATATACCCATTTGAATGCAGAGTTCCAAAGAATAGCAAGGAGAGATAAGAAAGCCTTCCTCAGCGATCAATGCAAAGATATAGAGGAAAACAATAGAATGGGAAAGACTAGAGATCTCTTCAAGAAATTAGAGATACCAAGGGAACATTTCATGCAAAGATGGGCTCAATAAAGGACAGAAATTGTATGGACCTAACAGAAGCAGAAGATATTAAGAAGAAGTGGCAAGAATACACAGAAGAACTGTACAAAAAAGATCTTCACAACCCAGATAATCATGAAGGTGTGATCACTCACACTCACCTAGAGCCAGACATCCTGGAATGTGAAGTCAAGTGGGCCTTAGGAAGCATCACTACGAACAAAGCTAGGGAAGGGGATGGAATTCCAGTGGAGCTATTTCAAATCCTGAAAGCTGATGCTGTGAAAGTGCTGCACTCAATATGCCAGCAAATTTGGAAAACTTAGCAGTGGCCACAGGACTGGAAAAGTCAGTTTTCATTCCAATCCCAAAGAAAAATAATGTCAAAGAATGCTCAAACTACCGCACAATTGCACTCATCTCACACGCTAGTAAAGTAATGGCCAAAATTCTCCAAGCCAGGCTTCAGTAATACGTGAACCGTGAACTTCCTGATGTTCAAGCGGGTTTTAGAAAAGGCAGAGGAACCAGAGATCAAATTGCCAACATCCACCGGATCATGGAAAAAGCAAGAGAGTTCCAGAAAAACATCTATTTCTGCTTTATTGACTATGCCAAAGCCTTTGACTATGTGGATCACAATAAACTGTGGAAGATTCTGAAAGAGATGGGAATACCAGACCACCTAACCTGCCTGTTGAGAAACCTATATGCAGGTCAGGAAGCAACAGTTAGAACTGGACATGGAACAAAAGACTGGTTCCAAATAGGAAAAGGAGTACGTCAAGGCTGAATATTGTCACCCTGCTTATTTAACTTCTATGCAGAGTTCATCATGAGAAACGCTGGGCTGGAAGATGCAAAAGCTGGAATTAAGATTGCGGAGAGAAATATTAATAACCTCAGATATGCAGATGACACCACCCTTATGGCAGAAAGTGAAGAAGAACTTAAGAGCCTCTTGATGAAAGTGAAAGAAGAGAGTGAAAAGTTGGCTTAAAACTCAACATTCAAAAAACGAAGATCATGGCATCTGGTCCCATCACTTCATGGGAAATAGATGAGGAAACAGTGGAAACAGTGTCAGACTTTATTTTGGGGGCTCCAAAATCACTGTAGATGGTGATTGCAGCCATGAAATTAAAAGACGCTTACTCCTTGGAAGAAAAGTTATGACCAACCTAGACAGCATATTAAGAAGCAGAGACATTACTTTGCCAACAAAGCTCTGTCTAGTCAAGGCTATCGTGTTTCCAGTAGCCATGTATGGATGTGAGAGTGGGACTATAAAGAAAGCTGAACACAGAAGAAGTGATACTTTTAAACTGTGGTGTTGGAGAAGACTCTTGAGAGTCCCCTGGACTGTGAGGAGATCCAACCAGTCCATCCTAAAGGAGATCAGTCCTGGGTGTTCATTGGAGGCACTGATGTTGAAGCTGAAACTCCAATAGTTTGCCACCTGATGTGGAGAGTTGACTCATTTGAAAGGACCCTGATGCTGGGAAAGATTGAGGGCAGGAGAAGGGGATGACAGAGGATGAAATGGTTGGATGGCATTACCCACACAATGGATATGGGTTTGGGTGGACTCTGGAAGTTGGTGATGGACAGGGAGGCCTGGCATACTGCGTTTCATGGGGTCAGAAAGAGTTGGACACGACTGAGCAACTGAACTGAACTGAACAAAGTAACCAACCATACTAGCTTGCGCAGAACTTCCCCCTTTTAAGCACTGGAAGTCCTACATCCCAGGAATCCCCTCAGTCCCAGGTAAACTGGGACAGCTGCTTGGTTACCATATGAGACTCCATGCCTGTCATCCTGACAGTCAGCCTTTGCAGGTGTAATTCATTCTGCCAGCAATCTTCTTTTACTATTAACAGATTATCAGCCTACTGAGCTCCTCTCAATGAGTTGAGCCTGAGCTTAAATGCCCACTCCTAAGCCTCTTTGCCAGCAGTCCATCCCCCAATTGCTAGCAGGTGATACCCCTCCTCTAAGCCACACTGGCCTGTACATACTTCTGTGCATATCACTTGGCTATGGCAGCTAGACTTTCTGACCCTCTGACATACTGATCTCCAAGCGTGGAGGAGCTTTATTTTTTCCCCTCACTGTTATCACCACACCAAGCCCCTGTTTGTCTGTTTCTTGAGTAAGTGAATCTGTGGATGATTAAATGGCTTAGCTATTTATTTATATTAATTAACTAATTATTTAATTAAATTATTATAAGTAATAATAATATTTATCATTGAGTTCCTAAATATCAACAAATTGTATAACACATAATTATTGTTATAGATTGTGATTATTGTTGTTATCATCATTAATCAATTATTAATTAATGAATTAAACTGATCCCTGCAAAAAGGTCCAAAAGTTACAAACTGAGCCAAAGAGACAGTATAATGTGGAATTTGGGTGCCTTCCAAGAAGCATACTCATTAATCCATCTCAATCACCCAGATTATTGACCCACCTCAATCTGGGTGGTGTTGTCCTGCCCATCGTCCAAGATCAGGTCTGTGAAGCCTCTGGGCTCCGGGGAGTCTTGGCCCAGGCTGGCTCGGTTCGAATCTACGGCCTTGATAGAATCCAAGTTCCTTTTCCACCGGTGGCTGAATGCATGCGTGTCCACCTCCACCTCCTCTTCTGTCTGTGGGAAGGCTTGAGCAACCTGATACTGCCCATCTGTTTGAAAACATAAAATAAAATAATGAGTTACCACCTGTTAGGCATCGTTCGCATGCTTTCTCATAGAGAAGAAAAATATCCTGCCACTCATGAAAAGAGGAAACTAACTCAAAACAGTGAAACCCATTTAACTGTAATATTTTGAGTTTGGTATGAACAACTGAGTAGAAGGCAATTTCAGGACATGCTATAAGTCGTGACAATGTTTAATGTGCAGATCCAACAGGGTCCCTAAAACAGATGTGCTGCCCGAAAGCAATGCATTTTTATTCCCTTCCTTCCCCGCCCTCCACGCACACACTTCATAAACATTCTCTAGTTGTTCTGAGAAAACAAGCTGCAATCCAAACAAAGGAATGAAACCAAGTGACTCCCTGCACATTTGAAAATACAAATCCGACATCAACTTGCAAGTTTATATTGTTTCACATAAATTATGCTGGGCAGCAGAGAGATAACAGAGCATTTGAACGGATTAAAAAATATATGGAATGATCTTCACGTCAATGTGATAACCTGCCTTGTAGCTCACAAGTCAGACTTGGTTCACTGCCGAATTCATTTAATAAGCACCGTCCCTGGGAGGCATCACAAATGCATTGTTCATTTGGGCTGTTCTCACCTTGGAATCTTGTCAGAGTGGTTAAGGATGACAGTGATAGGCACTTAGAGAAACGCAAGGAGATCAAATCACAGAGGTATTTTAAAGCCATCTGCAGGGACTAGCTTTGCTGACCCAGCTCATGCCGCTTCTATGGGGGGAAAATTAGATTTCATCATTACCCCTAGTCTTTCACTTCAGTGGGTCAGCAGGGGAAGGTGTTCCACAAGTGTGGGAAATTCAGCGCCTGACCAAGAACAGTTCTCCTCTAGGCAACAATTACCAAAAGATATGAATTGACAGCCTTTATAACTAGCAGGACATGGGTTCAAAAGGGCTAAGAGAAGGGTGATTTAATTACAGCTGTGATGTTGCTATCAATACAAGAAGATTCCAAGAAACCAAACTATATTTACTGAAACTTATACTTTGGCCACCTGATGCAAAGAGCTGACTCATTGCAAAAGACCCTGATACTGGGAAAGATTGAAGGCGAGAGGAGAAGGGGACGACAGAAGATGAAATGGTTAGATAGCATCATGGACTCAAAGGACATTAATCTAAGCAAATTCTGGGAGATAGTGAAGAACAAGAGAGCCTGGTGTGCTGCAGTCCATGGGGTTGCAAAGAGTCGGACATGACTTAGCAACTGAGCAAAAATAACAACAAATAATACCATTAAATCCATTACTTTGAACTCTAATAACTACCACTACTAGTCACATGCAAAGGTCTAAAACATCTCCTTTTGAAGTCATGAAGGTGCTAATCATTTCTTCTTGAGGGGATGTCCTTTGATTTCACGGTGAATTTAAAAGATCTGCCATTGTTTAATGCCTTAGTAGAACCTGGTGGACTGCCGTCTATGGGGTTGCACAGAGTTGGACATGACTGAAGCGACTTAGCAGCAGCAGAGACAACCTAGAGTGAAACACTACCATAGTGCAGGCCATCTAGACCTTTCCATGGGCTTGGAGAATATTAGCGTGTAAAAGAATCATGGAAATGGAAACGACCAAACATTCCATAGAGAGGTAACTGAGAGCCAGACAACGCAGCACTGTGCTCAATTTACAGAACTGTTATAAGGCTAAAGAAAAAACTCAGGTACACGGAGGGTTGATCGCAGTGCCTCCCACCTGCCACGCAGTAAGTTTCAGCAAATATGTCTAAAGAGGATTTTACAGAAAATGTTTCTTTTTAAAGGTGTTACACCCACTGGCCACTGAATAGTGCTCAATAAATGTTTGTTGACTGAATGAATGAATAATAAATAAATTGTAGACAAAGATGATGAGAGCAGGCAGAATTAGGTAAGGGAAGAAAGGCAAGGATTCCAGAGAACTGGGGTGGAATTCTCTCTGTTAGGTTTGCTGAATAGGGGATGTTGCATAATTTACAAAACTCTCTGTGCTTTTGTTACCCTTTACTGCAAATGGGAATGAAAATATCTCACCTGCAAAAGCAGACTGCTTTTCTTGAGTAGATGTCAGGCTCTAAGACTTATGATTCTAGGTAAAGCTACATAAAGCAATTTTATTTGCTTTATTTAGATGTCCTGCCTCATTACTAAAAATATACGATGTAGCTTACAACAAAAGTACACAATAAAGTTTTATAACAACCAGGTAAGGCCTCATAGCACAACACTTAGACTAAACTTTAGAGCTATGCATTCACTTTGCCCTAGGGGTGGTGGCGATCTGAATACAATTATGTAAGAACAACTGAAAACCTATAGTATCCTTATTATAACATCAGTCTAGATAAGAAAGATAGCAAGTATAATGCAGTCAGTGGGTCAAACAGTCCTAGATATAAGTGTTTTTGTTTTTGTTTTTTAACATCACAGAAAGGGAAAGGCTCCAGCCAGAGGTTTGTCAGTTCTTTATAATGTAAATCAGAAAAATATACCTAAATCTTCAAAGTAGTAGTCTTCATTAAACTCTTCAAACCAGAAATTCAATCCCACTGTTGGTTTCTTTAAAATAGATGTTATCATTGGATATCCACTGCCCAACTACTTTAACTTCACCATTATCCTTTTAGATTTTTATAACACAGGACAAAATACAGTGCTTTGCATGAAACTGTTAGGCAAGAAACCTCACGCTAGCCCCTGTGGTCCTGGCACAAGGCATGTAGTAGATGAAATAACAAACAATGAAGGAGCTGTCTGCATAGGAAGTCCCCTTTCTCCTTTTCTCCCTTTCTGCCTTCTTACCCTAGAGAACAAATAAAAAGAGCTTCAAAACATAGGGAGGATAAAGTCCATGTTCCCCACTATTAAATTAATTAAACAAGGAGGCCATCAGATTGAGGAGTCTTTGATGGTTTTAGCAGCCTATGTAAGCAAAGCTAAACCCGAGCCTGTAGGTGCAAGTCTGAGAAATCAAAACCTAAGGACAACAGTCACAAACTCCCTACTAGACTTTTCTGAATCAGGCAAACACTTAAGCTACAGCCAATGAAATAATTTCCCTGTTTTCTTCTGCCTTTTCTCCATAAAATCTCTCCCCTAGTTGGGGTCCTTGGAGTCTTCCTAACCACTTCTGGTATGCCGCTGCCCTATTGAAACTGATTTTTGTTCAGGTAGACTCTTAAAATGTTTAGTATGCCTCAGTTTATCTTTTAACACCACTTAAGCTGAAATTTCAGAGAAGGCAATGGCACCCCACTCCAGTACTCTTGCCGGGAAAATCCCATGGACAGAGGAGCCTGGTGGGCTGCAGTCCATGGGGTCGCAAAGAGTCGGACATGACTGAGAGACTTCCCTTTCACTTTTCACTTTTATGCACTGGAGAAGGAAATGGCAACCCACTCCAGTGTTCTTGCCTGGAGAATCCCAGGGATGGCGGAGCCTGGTGGGCTGCCATCTGTGGGGTCGCACAGAGTCAGACACGACTGAAGCTACTTAGCAGCAGTAGCAGTAGCAAGCTGAAATTTGGAATGTGTTAAACTCTTGTTTCTGTGATGAACATTCTACTTCATCCTTTAGCTAGATTACTGGGGAAGGTGAATTTAACAGATAGGCCTTCCACATAAAACAGGCATAAATGCTTCCTCTGGAATTTATTGGGTTGGCCAAAAAAGTTCATTAGAGTTTTCCTGTACCATCTTATGAAAAACCTACCCAAACTTTTTGGCCAATCCCATATAAGGTTAAGTCCCCAGACCAATATAAGGTGTTTGTTTTTTACTTTTTAGTGGTGTTACATGCTTTTTTTGTTTGTTTGTTTGTTTTCTTTACTGTTGTATTAACACCTATTAGAGCTGTTGATTAGTTTGCTTCCAAGATGGACATGCTTGCTCCTCCTAGAATTTACCACCTTGAACTCTGTAAACCAATCGCTCAATCACTTGCTGGCTCAGACTGTGAAGAGTAAACAAAGGCTAAGGAAGGACCTACGGGGCTTCCCTGGTGGCTTAGCTGGTAAAGAATCCACCTGCAATAAGGAAGACCTGGGTTCAGTCCCTGGGCTAGGAATATCCCCTGGAGAAGGGAACAACTGCCCACTCTAGTACTCTTACCTGGAGCATTCCATGGACAGAGGAGCCTGGTGGGTCCATGGGGTCACAAAGAGTCAGACATGACTGAGTGACTTTCACTTTCTCTTTCAAGAAAGGACTTAAGGGTTTTCCAATGACAAAATTTGTGAGCATTAGAGCCTAGCCTCTGAATTTTCCTTAGGGTTGTTGCTTTACATGTAAGTCTTCTCTGCTTAGGTAATGGATAAGCAAAACTACACAATCATGCATAGAGGAAACATTCCCTATATGCTCATGACTCAGTAGTACATGGTTCATCAAGACGAAAGTTTGACATTGGCTTCGATTTTGACCCCTTTTCAGAATGATTTTTAGAGGAGATAAAACAAGTCAAAAATGGATGTTTTCCAGAAATAAAGATGGAGGAAAACTGGCAAAGCCACAGTCTAGTTATCTACATTGTAAATTATTCCTATTCACTTCATGGGCTTTCCAACTCATAAAAATATTTCAAATAATTCTTTAAATCACCACCAAAACAGATCATTCTGAAGCAAGAGGAAAGGATATATGTAAAATAATCTTTCCCTTCCCACCTGTAGTGAAAACGAAAGCAACAGGAGGGATCATTCAATAGCCTGGTTGAACAGATTGTTTGCTTTCTGTCTGCTGTATGTTAATTAAACCACTGATGGAAAACCTTCCAAGATAATTTCCACGAACACACTTTGCTATAGTTGTTAATCACATAGTTCATGGAAACATTAAATATATCTAAGGACTCCCATTTGGATATAAGGAGAGAAAGCTAAAAGTCACATTTTTGTACATTTAATACATAAATTGACTTTAACACATTCTTGAGATATTTTATTTGATAAAAATTGCAGATAAAGTATTATTGAAAAAAGTTCTTCACTACCTTTCAAATAGATCATCATTATGAAACCCAATAATGTCTAGTTAATCTGAGAGCAAAATAAGAAACTCATGTACCTGTTCATATAATTCTCTGCAAAACGTGCAAGTTTCTTTTATGTTACCATCTACTATAAAATAAATTCATTTAAAATAAAAACAAAAGGGAAGAAAACTGTTCTGGGTTAGCTATGTTTATATTTGCATCTCATCCTAATGATTTTATTTAAATACCTTATACTCAGTTAATAGTTGAATGCATCTTTAACTGCATTTCTATTTTTTTAATTATAACTCCAGCATTTTTTTTCTTCTATTGTTTATTTACTTACTTTTAATTGGAGTATAATTGCTTTACAATGTTATGTTAGTTCTAGCTGTACTGTATTTCTTGAGTCTTACATACAATCATATACGCAATATATGTGAAATAAGCAAGGAGTAACCACATAAATTGACATGTATTTTATATAGTGAGGACCCATCATGACTGTACCTTTCGGACACACTTTGGTTTGCACTTCACAAGTGAACGAAATCACCCTTGTGGATCCTGTGCAAAGCTACAATTTTTCACTACAAATGGATTTACTGGCCTGATTCATCCGAGAACAGGCAAATTATTTAGCTAAGATAGACCGCAATATGGTTTCACACACCTCAATTTATGGAACTGAAGGGGAAAGTCCATACAAATGGTTATATTACTGGTTCTGTCCAATGATGAGCTAGTTATGTAGTGGACTTGGAGGTTTTGACTGATAGCATTACAGAGAAGATAGCTACAGAAGAGAAAGCATACAGAATGTTTTGTTGAGAGGCAGTAGAGGGTTTGAGTGGGACCTGGACATCATTTTCTTGTTAAGCGTCACACATGCTTCTTCATGTCTCCCAGCTGAGGATCATGCTCCATGCCATCCTCTCACCACAGGTGCCTAAAGTCACGTCTTCATCATCTCTTGCCTCCTGCCTGGTCTTACTTTCTTCAAACTCTTCCTTCTCCAATCTTTTTCTCCATCTGCTGTCAGAGATAGCTTTCAAATTTATTCACTTCTCCCTTTTTATTAAAACCTCCAAGGCTCCTTACCCCCCAACAAAATGATAAAGCACTTCCTGCTCTTGCTCTAAGCACTCTTCCCTGACTCTGCCTCTTTCATCAGCTCTACGCTCCCACCACACAGAATCTCTCAATAACCTCTTTACCTGCAACCAATACCTTTGCATGGGGGGAAAGTCCTTCCTCACTCCAGGCTTTAGGAAATCTCACAGCTCCTTCAAGATCTAGTTCAAATATTGTCTTGGTAAATGGAGCATCCCTGGATTCCTTCAAGCAGAGCTGATTAAGTCTTCTTCTGCAGTCCAATGCCTCGTCTCATCTGATTCTTTAATCATTCTTCCACCTATCCCCACTTCACTGTGAGACTGTGCAGAAAAGAGTTGAGACAGCAGGTCTGAGACTGCTATCCTTTGCAAATCTTGTTTGTAAGGTTGGCCCTTGGCTGGCACCTGGGAACTGAGATTTGCAGGTGGTGGTGGGAGGGTCCTCACCTTTCCCTAACAGATAAGAGGGGCTTACTGTGGCTAAACTGCCTGGGCAAACAATATTGTTTATGCTGACCACCTGTCTTCCTTCCAGGAGTGTGGAATTTAGGTACATGGCAGACAGAAAGTGGTTATGTGAACGGTTCCCAGTACAAATCCTTGGGCACTGAGTTTCTTGTGAACTTCCCTGGCTGACCATATTTCACACAGTTGTTATCACAACTGGTTGCTGGAGGAAGTAAATGCTTCCACTGCGCTCCCACTGGAGAGGCTCTTGGAAACCTGCCCTGCTTTTTCCAGACATCACCCCGAGTGCCTTTTCCCGCTGTGGATTTTGCTCTGTAGCCTTTTGCTGAGAGTCTTGTGAGTCCTCCTATCACATCACCAAACTTGACAGTGGCCTTGAAGTCTCCCGACACAGATGTTTCAGAACAGGACTTCGATCTTATTTATACTTTTTGTCCCATCAGCACAAACATGGACGTTGACATATGATAAATACCCAGAGTTTTTTCTTTTTGAAAAGCAAATGAATGAATGAGTAAGCGAATGGTTGGCCACGCTGCTGCTCATCTGAGACAGTGTCTTAAAGGATCACGTATGTGATCTGTTGTCCAACTTCTTAAGACTTTAATTATGACTGTTGCTCATTCAGATAAAAGGGCGGAAGGAGAAAACTATGGGAAAACAAATCTATAGCAGCTTCTCCTTATCGGATATGAGTTTGATTCAACAAAAGCTCGCTGGCCAGTTGGGTGATGTTCAGCAACCCTCGTGGTTGCAGTTCTTTTTCGGCTCATGAACTCAGTAAGAAATAGAACACAAGTGTTTGAAGAATGTGGGCATGGCCCAGTGAGGTTAAAGAAGGATGAAGTACTTGAAACAAGGACATTGTGGAAAATAAATGGAGACTACTCTACAAGTCTGAAGCATGAGTCCAGTCTCTGAGGCACAGAGTAGAAGAACCCCAAAGGCCTAAGACAAGAGTAAGTGTCCAGCATACCGTGACTCTCCACTCTTCCCTTTCTCTGACTTCTGAGTCATCACAGGGTTCTTGGTTGCTCTGCAGTATTTTTCCAGAGAAGAACATTAGGTGGTTCAAGAAAAAACACACAGGAAATGAAAGAGAATGGGAAAATAGAACCAAATAGTCCAAAGTATGTACAGAAAAAACTTACACATTAAAAATTTAATAGTTTTCTAACCTTACTTTAAAAAGCAGACATCTTAATCTTATATATAAAATGGTTAATTATCCTATGGAAAACACGATTAGCTTTATGAGTCAAGGTTAATAATATTTAAGACGATGTTAAGGTATTGGTCCATATTTACTAAAATCTTAAAAATAAAGAGAAAATAAAACTGTGTTAACAGTTATACATAGAGGTGATCTATATACTGTTTCTAATAATGGGTTAATAATAATAATATTAGTAATAATAACTGATCTTTGTTTAGGATTGGCTGAATGTAACACACTGTTCTAAACATTTGCATATGTTAATGTATTTGGCATGTACTATTTGGCATTTCCTGTTTTACATATGAGGCAACATGTATATGACAGGGTGAGTGATACACTAGGAAAATAACCAGAGCTGGACCCATAGGCTTGGTATTAACTGTTATCTAATCTACTTCAGATGAATCTTCTGGGGTAGAATTAGACATCTGTCAGAAAGCCTGATGATATGACACAAAGAAAGCGCTCTGATGCTGGGAAAGATTGAAGGTAAAAGGAGAAAAGGGTGGCAGAGGATGAGATGCTTGGATAGCATCTCCAACTCAATGAACATGAACTTGGCAAACTCTGGAAGACAGTGAGGTGCAGGGAGACCAGGCATGCTGCAGTCCATAGGGGCACAGACAGTCAGAATGACTTAGTGACTGGACAACGACAATACGGCACAAAGAATCTAAAAGAAAAAATGAATCAGACAAAATGCACTATTTGAAATGGCAAAAATATGTAAACAATCCAGCAGTGAAAGCAAATAAAGAATATAATATTTCATCAAGTTGACTCTGCCAATGGGAAGAAATGAAACAATGTTGATATAAAAACAGCAGAAAATAAGAGCACTTTAATACCGATTATAGTTTTTAATGTCTTGAAAAGTTTGGAAGTACTTTAAAACAGATAATTAATCTTGTTAACTGAGTATTTTCTATTAAAACTCCCTAGTAGGAATTTAAAAGAAGAACTGAATTCCTTCAAGTAGACTTCAGCACTTGTTTTACCATGATGATAGCCTCCTATTTTATTATAACAAAGATGACTGTCAGAGAACTCAGGCTATCCACTGATTTTTTTTCAATAAATCTGTCAGGTTTGGAGAATAAACTCATTTCCACATTAGCCATAGCCTACAAATAACCTACGGATAGTGAAAACAGCATGTAATTAAATCTAAGGGTCTATCTTTTAATCAGGTTTTAGGCTTTTCTGCAGAAAACACAGCATCATAAAGCCAGAAAGCGCATGGAATTTTTAGGTTACATGACCCTCAGTTCAGTTCAGTTCAGTCGCTCAGTCATGTCCGACTCTTTGCGACCCTAGCCGTGTGTAAAATAAGGGGCAAATTTACTTTTACAGCTTCTCCTAGCTTATAAAGTTCTATCATCTACTCACTTTGGCCACCTGATGCGACGAGTTGACACACTGGAAAAGACTCTGATGCTGAGAGGGATTGGGGGCAGGAGGAGAAGGGGATGACAGAGGATGAGATGGCTGGATGCCATCACCGACTCGATGGACATGAGTTTGAGCGAACTCTGGGAGTTGGTGATGGACAGGGGGGCCTGGCGTACTGCAATTCATGGGGTCGCAAAGAGTCGGACATGACTGAGCGACTGAACTGAGCTGAACTTGCTAGCTAAATATCTCATTAACATACTTGAGGCTATTTGGAATCATGTATTTAATATTCTATACATTTGTTTTCAGGTTTACTATTTGTGAGAATCCATGTATTATAAAACTTTTGAGTCTCCACAGCACAGTAAAAAAGTAAAGCTATTTGATGAAATACCTCAATATTTCTCTTTATTATGGGCCATCCACAACTACTCTTATTTCTTGTATTCAGAATGGCTGATTTAAAAACAAAAGGTAGATCCAATGTATGAAAAGTGTGACTTTGCCAGCCAATGGAGATGGAAATTTCTGTAAACAAGGACCAGTCGTGGCCAATAGACTCTAAGGAAAGTTTAGTCTCCTGAGCCAAAATAGGGCAGATAGAATCAATTGTTATAATGGTGCCCCATGTCAAAGATGATACCCAGATGCCTATGACCCAAATCACTAAGGGCCTTCTATTAGGTTATGGCTGCCAGATGTCTGATAGACTCAGTTTCACAGCATGTTGTCATCAGCCCATATTCAGTTTGTGAGGTCAGATCCATAAAGGAGGTGGTGACTAATGGTAAAGCACCACTACCAGGTGGCACTAGTGGTAAAGAAGCCACCTGCCAATGCAGGAGATGTAAGAGACATGGGTTCGATCCCTGAGACAGGAAAACCCCTGGTGGAGGGCATGGCAATGCACTCCACTATTCTTGCCTGGAGAACTCCGTGGAAGAGGGGCCTGGCAGGCTCTATAGGGTCACAAAGAATCAGTCGGATACAACTGATGTGACTTAGCACATCTGTGTCCCTAAAGGAGCCCAGACTGACTTAGCCAATGACCACAGATGACAGACAATTCATGTATTAAATGTATTAATATTTCTATCAGATTATGTTTTTGTAACTTTGATTTGAAAGTGAAGTCGCTCAATTGTGTTCAACTCTTTGTGACCCCATGGACTGGAGCCTACCAGGCTCCTCCACCCATGGGATTTTCCAGGCAAGAGTACTGAAGTGGGTTGCCATTTCCTTCTCTAGGGAATCTTCCTGACTCAGGGATCGAACCTGGGTCTCCCACATTGCAGGCAGATGCTTTACTGTCTGAGCCACCAGGGAAGTCCAATATAAATCATACTATAAATCATACTTATCAAAATATCCCCATATTTCTACAAATTAACATATTAACTCTACTTACCCCTAAAATAATAAGCAATGCCTTTCACATAATCCAACAACTAAGGAATTAAAGACCTGGTTTGGCAAGGTCAGGGCTCAGCCCTATAGCCTGCTCTGTTCCCATTATTACTAAACAGATAATACTAGTTGTTAGTGTTGAATATCATTCTTGGATAAAGATGAAAAGCATAATCACAAAGTCTGGAATTTTTGACTTTCTACTATTGCCAGAGTTGATAATATAGGCTTACAAAATATGCTTAAGATGCTCAAATTTGAGCATCAAACACACACACAAAGACATTAAAAAACATTAAGTAGAAAATTTTAAAAATCCCATTTCAGTTTTATATAAACTTAAAAGACCAGCAGGAAAAACATCAATAGCACAGATTAAGATTAATACTATGTATATCTATTCAATTTTTTGATCTATAAAAGTGCAATCATGTATATTTTCCTTAATCTACACAAGTATATCCTATCTAATAAATTTTTTTGAAAGACTGCTGCTAAGTCACTTCAGTCGTGTCTGACTTTGTGTGACCCCAGAGACGACAGCCCACCAGGCTCCCCCGTCCCTGGGATTCTCCAGGCAAGAACACTGGAGTGGGCTGCCATTTCCTTCTCCTAGTCCTTAAATTTAAAAAATAGGCAAATTTCATAAATAGGTAATTCACAGCAAAGAAATATAAATACTAGCAAATATATTAGAATATTTAACATTTTAAGATGTCACAGAAATACAATATATTGTAATTTTTTATATGCCACACTCACAAAGATTTATTGTAAAATTGTACTTGTCAGTATGTGATAAGGTTATTTTATGAAAATAGTATTGTTCTCTCTAACATTGGTAGGCAGATTCCAATTTTAATCAAAATTTCATATGTGCACATTTTCCATCTGTAGTAAAAGTCGTCTAGGATTTGATGCTGCGGAAATCTTAGATGTGCAAAATGATTTATGAATAAGTATAAAAAACTGCAATAGTATTATTTGAATTGGTTAAAAGGAAAACCATACATATGCACACAAAATTAAAAACAGAAAGAAATACATTATAATACTACTAGTGATTTTTTTCCATGTTATGCAAGTTGGAAGCAGTCAATTTTATTTGTTTTGTTCTTCTGACATATCTTTATTTTGTACATTTTCTACAATGTGTTACTTCTATGGCAAGGGAAAAAAATCCCTACGTCTCTACCTTTTGAAAGTGAAGTGAAGTCGCTAAGTCATGCCCGACTCTTTGCAGCCCCATGGATAATAGCCTGCCCCAAGCTCCTCCATCCATGGGATTTTCAAGGCAAGAGTACTGGAGTGGGTTGGCATTTCCTTCTCCAGGGAATCTTCCCAACCCAGGGATCGAACCCAGGTCTCTCACACTGTAGACAGACGTTTTACCATCGGAGCCACCAGGGAAGTCCTACCTTTTGAAAGTCAAGTTCAAATATTCTGACTTGGTGAAGCCTTCCTTCATCACCAATAGAAGATTTTCCTAGGCAGAGTATTTTAATGTGATCTCATAGAACTTTAATCAAACCCATTTCTGTGTTCTTCTCATGAAAGTATAATTATTGATTAAATGCCATTCCTTCACAAACTACCATGAACTTATCCATGGGAGGTGTCATGCCTTTATTCATCTTTGTGCTCTTTTTTGTTATTATAATAGATGTTCACTAAAACTGCCCAGGCTATTTCCTTGAGCTATGTCCTGATATGCTTGGGGTGGTGACCTGGCATTTTCTATCATAGAACCTCTTGCTTAAGGCACTCTCATTTCTCTGCTTAAAATTCTTAGCCTTGTATACATATAATTTTTGGTGTTATTTCTTGAGAAAATTAGATGTAGCTCTATCAATTTCTGTGCAATTTCCTATATTTTATCATCTTTTTCTATATGTGTTTCATCAAGTAAAATATTAGTGTTACAACATTTTATCTGTAGCATCCTTTAAAATGTTCAGAGAGATTAATACAGCAAGATAAAGTGATTTTCCCCCGAGTTATTCTACTTCTCACATTTAATTCATATATTTAATGCAATATATTTTCACACGACCTGAGAACCACACAGCAATGGGCAAAATTATTCAGCTTTGATATCTCCAAATAACTCTACAAAAAGTTCCTTAAAAGAAATCACAGGAAAGATTTATGCTTCTGAATATCAAAGGCATTGTTAGGCAAGGATTCATAAATAATATATTAGTTACAGTAGGAAGCATATAATTCTTTAAACAAAACTGACACTTTGCTATCTATATTTAAATAAGAAATACTTTATATACAAAGATGTGTGCACTTCATTAGAACTTCTTGAGTATTTATTAGCTGAAAACTTCTATGATTCATCTCCTTGCCTAATTCCCCTTAAGACTAACTCAAGATAGTACTGGGGTGAAATATCTTGACACAGAAAAAAATATTTCTTTACGTAGACCTATGATTTTCAGTTTAAAAAAATCATGTTCCAAATAGCTTCTTTGATAAGGATTGAAATACTTCAAGTAAAAAACTGGGACAATAATGAGGGATAGAACTGGGAATAAGAGGAATAATGCAAATTTAGTCAAGAAATTTTGATGTTTTTACAAACTGTATCATAGTTATAATACTGTATTTTTACTCCATTGAATTCACTGTATTTTCCCTTTTTTTAAAAGAGAAATACTTAAATTTGAATATCAACTACCATTCAAATAGCAGTTTTAAAATAGAGTTCCAAGAATTTCTAAAATGGTATGAATATCTGAATTCTGTAGCTACTTTCTTAAATAACATTGCCTAATTAAACTGCTTGATTGCATACATTTATGCTGATTACACAACTTAACTCACATTGTAAATAAACCACAATCAACAAAATTACATTAAAAAAGAAATTAAAACAGTAAAACTGTACTAAAGTTAGATTTCAATTTCTCTGATATGTCCTGAAATAGTCAAACCACCAGGTAAGAATTAAGCCACCAAAGCGAGATAGAAATCCGAAGAAACATTTCAACCACGTATTTATCAGAATGCTGAAACTTTTAGAATCTCTTGCTTCATTCTTCCTTTATCCTTGAATTATTTTTTATAAACAGTTTTTGACTCATACAAATTCCAGATAAACTGGAGTAGTCTCCACTTTAAGTACTTATTAAAATACATCATAAAGTATCTAATTAGTCAGCAATTGTTGAATTTTTAAGTTGATTGTAGAGGTTAACTTTTGTAAGCAGCCTCAATTCTTTTTCAGGAACAATTTAAGAAAGAGGAATCTGTACTCTATTGTATTTAAACTCCATCAGTCTACAAAATAACCAGAAGGACATGAAGCCAGATATCCCATATTTTCATCAATCACTTTATGGTATCTTATAACATTTATTTTTGCCTATTTGTTCAATGAAATAACAGAATCTCACTAGTTTAATTAACAATTTTACAATTTAACTATTTAAAAAATCAACAATTTTTTATTGTTAGTGAGTCAAAATTTTTTAATGCTATTCCCTTGTTTCATTTTTTACTATTCTATTCAAGCCCTTTTGTGAGATAGGTAACTTACTTTTCAAATTTAAGGGATTGGTCAGCTTAGTAAAAACTCTATAAAATTTTTTCAGAAAGTCATTCACTATATAAATCTGCCTCAGACAAATTTATTGAAATCATGATATATTTTCCTAATATATGAGACTATTATGTTGTTTAGGTGCCTTTGCATGGTTATGACATAAAGGGAAGATACAGGGATATGTTTTCATATAAAGCTCAACAAACATGGTTTATATATTATGTATACATATATGTGTGTGTGTGTGTATATATATATAGAGAGAGATACATATTATTCAGCCATGAAAAGGAATAGAAATCTTATGTATAATACAACTTGGATAAACCTTGAAGAGTGCGCAAGCCGAAATAAACTAGACACAAAAGGACAAATATAATTCCATTTATCTGAATCACATACAGTAGTCAAAACATTAGAAACAGAAGGTAGAGTAGAGGTTACCAGACACATAAAAGGCAAAATAATGAGGAATTATTGCTTAATGAGTACAATCTGTGATGAAGAAAATGTTCTGGTGATTGAGAGTAGTGATGGCTGCAACACATGATGAGTGTAGTTAATACCACTGAATTGCATAATTAAAAATTATTAAAATGGTGAATTTTCTGCTATGTGTATTTACCACATAAAAAAAATGAACACCCACCAAAGAGCCCCATTAATTAGATTTGCTCCTTTTCTATAGTCTTATTATTTAAGCAATTATTTAATATTTGATGAACGAATGAATGAATAGAATTCATGAAAAATGGTACGAAATCATTGGTTATAATTCTGGGAGGGTCCAAACTCTTATAAAATATTGGAATGTCTTCCTCTTTTCTGAAAGCTATCCACCCATCAGGTATTTTCCAGTTTTGAGTTTCCCTAGATATCAGGTAGACTTCCAGAGACTTTCAGAAACACTGAATCTTCAAAGCCCCAACAAATGAAGTGCAGTCTGTACAACAAACAACCCCAAGAGCAGATATACAAATGGCAAATCTGGTTCCACATCAGGGACAGAAACACTAAACTCATTCATCATTTAACAAAGGCCACAGGAAAAAAAAGTGCAATTATTTTGGGGAAAGATTCCAAATTTTAAATAAGATAGAATAGGGGTAAAGTAATAGAATATAAATGAAAGTTATAATGCTGCACTCTTCCATTTTGTTAACAAAAATTTTAAAAAACAAACAACATAAAAAGCTAGGAAGTTAACCTAGGGTAAAGAAGGATGGCAGGTATACACTCATATTTAAATTTTAATCAATTTAAATCCAGATATCTATTCACAACACCCTGGACACCAAAAGGAAGAAATTAAGGTAGTAAGGGGTGTAAGCTAAAGTATTGAATGGGTATAAAAACAAGTCATGGGGGAGGTGGGATGCACATTACATCAAAGAGCCAGACAAGCCTTTTGATAATCTAGGAAAAAGGAAAAAGGAAAGACAAAGAAGTTTTAATTGAAGTATTTAGAAGAAAAATGACAAAATGACAAAAATTTATAAATTATTTAGGTAAAAATAATTTGGGGAGTTGATTAGAGAGAATTCTTTTGGAGTGAGCAGCTGGGCTGTCATACGGTTACTCTATGCAGGTGTGACCTGCTGTGGTTTGCTCTGTGTCTGGATCTGGGTCCATTTTTGTATGTTCTCCAGACAAAAGGAATGAACCTTGTTTGTCCTTTTACACCATATTGAAACCTGGGTAATGGTTGTACTCCATTTATAGCTTAATTAACTTAACTTAAGAATGGCCACGCTAAGTTGTTTCGGTCTTACCCAACTCTTTGCAACTCTATGGATTGCAACCCTCCAGGCTGCTCTGTCCATGGGATTCTCCAGGCAAGAACACTGGAGTGGATTGCCATTCCCTTCTCCAGGGGATCTTCCCAACCCAGGGTTCAAACCGGCATCTCTTACGTCTAACCTGCATTGGCAGACAGGTTCTTTACCACTTAGTGATACCTGGGAAGCCCTAAGAATGGCCATACTTGAAAAAAGAACATTGGGAAAGAGAGATATCAATAAATTAAACATGTATGTACATTTTCACCCCAAACCAGTTCACACTTCAAAAACTGGTGATAACTGGCCGTGAACATTTCCCGTGTTCATACACAGAAATCACAATTTGAATTGAGCTCCAGTCCTACCCTCGGAGAAGGCGATGGCACCCCACTCCAGTACTCTGGAAAACCCCATGGTCGGAGGAGCCTGGTGGGCTGCAGTCCGTGGGGTCATGAAGAGTTGGACACGACTGAGCATCTTCACTTTCACTTTTCACTTTCATGCATTGGAGAAGGAAATGGCAACCCACTCCAGTGTTCTTGCCTGGAGAATCCCAGGGATGGCGGAGCCTGGTGGGCTGCCGTCTATGGGGTAGCACAGTCGGACACAACTGAAGCGACTTAGCAGTAGCAGCCCATCCTACTCCAACATAACCCTCTTCATCTCTTGTAGAATAAATTAACACACAGTAATATGTTTTTATTTCTACACGGATAATTTTCTTTCACATTTCCCCAGAGGAAAACGCAAAATGCTCTGAGGCAAATTTTCAAATGTATTGCTTATAAAGAATGGCATGTGAATAAAGAGAAGAAAACACATCAGCTTGTTCTTGCTTTAACTTTATGTAATGTCTCACATCTCACAACACACTGCTCTAGAGTGAAGTGTTTTAACCTGCCTTTTGTTATGAATTACTTGGCTGGGTAACAGACAGGCAGTCTGGGATCATTTTTGTAAAGCCATCAATATCCTTCAGAGCTATTCAGAATGCCAAGAGAATGCTTTCTTCCTCTTTTTACTTATCCATCAAATACTTCATGAAGTTTAATTAAAATTAAGTCAAAAATATTCTGTGTGCTTGTATAAACCTTAAATTTGTTAACCTATTATTGGATTTTCAAAAATACCTGGTTAGAAAACTGATTTAATTTTCTATTTATATGTAAATTTGTTTCTAAGCTTAGATGCAGGTCTGCTCTGAGAATGCTAATCCTAACTTTACCATATTTAAACTCATTCTGGGGCCAATTAGAAAGGCCTCATGCCAATCCATAATACATTTACCAATATCAGACATTTCAAAGCACTCCCCCAAAAATGCCTATGTCACTTCCTGCTTAAGAAAAGAAATGCATCCTTCTCAAATTCCTGTTCATTCATTCATTCATTCATTCATCCGCATGAGTCACATCTTGTTCCAGACCATCTTCAAACTTTCCAAAGGTTCCCAGCGGTATGTAGAAGAAGCAACCAGAAGGGACATTCTACTGGAGAATCTGAAGGAGGAATAGTGTGTTTGGAAGAGAAGGAGCCTGGGCAGAGGGCATAAGAGTCATCTAGGGAAGTGAGGAAGAACCAGATTACACAGGGCACTAGCAGTGTGTAAGGAAGTAGGGTTTTACTCTGAGACAGGTGGAAAGTCAGTGGAAGGGTTTAACCAGGAGAGTGCATGATCTGACCCATGTTTTCAAAAGATCACCTCCACTACTAGGAATATAGGTGTTTTTTTTTTTTCTTTTTTTTATCATTTTAGGCTCTACTGATAACAGTCAGAAAGAAAACACTTTTATTCTGAAGATGTTCAGCTGTCATATAGAAAGACTAACATGTTCACTCAATAAGGGCTTGACCGATTCCAATGAGTTGTCAATTAGCATAAAAGAGTGGACTACAGTAAGAAAAATGAGTAATTAAGCTGACAGGTGACTAACAAATATCTAGGATAATTAATTCTCATTTCATGTATTTAATAAGATACATAAAATATCTGACTGTAAATTTTATATATGAAACATCATCACCAATGTCTCTAAGTAAGAAAAGGAAAAAAACTAGTGTCCTCTATAATCTACCACTATAGTATCTCCACGATAGTAGAATATACATTTAAATTCCATGTATTAAGGTGTGGCATGGAGGAGCAAAGAACAAGATTTGTTCTGTCTTTATTTAATTTTAATATCACAGTAGGAAGAGAGAATAGCAATTTTGGCTTAAAGTAAAAGAAAAAGCAATACAGTGGGGGGCCCTCAAAATTTAGGGTGGCTTATTGCTCACAATCAGAGGCTGTGTCCAAAATTCACATTCCTCCCAAAAATCTAACCAAAGATCACTTTTAAGTATTTATTGCCCTAATAAATTAGGAATGCAAAACTTAATAATGAAGTGGTTTTCTTTGACAGATGATAAACTTTTAAAGTTCTGTTAGATCCTTAATAAATTTTTGTGGAAAGAATGAGTTAACATAATCTCAGGACAAAAAGCAGAAGTATAATTTCCTTCTAGAAGAGTAAATATGAAAGAGGAAATTACGAGTAGCTATTATGAAATATAAAGGCCTATGTGTTAAACTTTAATAAATTTTTCCTAAAACAGCAAAAATGTACTCAAATTAGTTTCTCAAGCTTTAGAATGCATCAGAATCACAGTGTTCCTGAAGATTCCTAAAGTCCACTCTCTTTGAGAAGGCCACAGGAGATTCTGAGGCAGGTAGACCAGAGAACAATGCTTGGAGAAACACTGCCATGGTAAAACTCCAAAGAATTTTATCTCCTCTGTGTCCGGAATTAAACATCGTATGTTTATACCTTGGGAGCACCTTTCAAAGGTATGGAATATGGAGGAACACGGAGGGAAACATTAAATAGTCTGTGGATATTGGCTCTGATTTTATTTTGACATAGAAAAGACTTATCTTCCAATATTAGGAACCTTATTTTAACTCCTTATCCACCTATACCACTTTGAAAAGTGCTTTCTAAACTATTATCTACTTTATTTTTCTCAATAGCCCTTGAATTATGAAAGGCACTATCATGGAAAGTTGAAGAAAACTGTTTCTCTCCTCTCTTTCTGATTTTCACAAGAAAATGGCATTGTCTTCTGATTTGGCTAGATTCATTTAGAAAAAGGGACGGAATTAAGCAATTACCCACTGATTGTTATTGAATCTACTATTGATATTTATATCAACTGATTCACTAGTAAAGATTCAAGATTTAGAATTTTCTCATTACTGATTGAGTTGTGGTTACCTGAAGAGAGTTGCTGTTTAGAAGATTTTTTATCCACTAAATGAGATATGAATAATTTTAGATTTAAAAAATATACTAAAGCCTATATAAATGGAATAAAAAAGCATGTGCTGATATGAACTTTATGATAACATATTTAAATTTTAGCAGATTCACTTCTCACAGAGATAAACTGACTTTTAAGAGCTGCTGTTCTTTGTTCAATAATACTGATTATAATAATATCATGCAATGATTCAGTATCCCTTCAACAATACAAATGATGTCCCTGTAGAATGAAGGTTACGTTTATTTCTGTACAATTCTGTTTTGCAATGAGCATCACTAACAAAGAAGCTGATTTTTAATGTTTGTTTTTTTTTTTTAATGCAAAACCTGCCAACTAGATGCTGAATAGGCATCTCAAAAAAAAAAAAAAAAAAAGATGTTCTTCAGGAGGCAAATGGATGAATTCATGGTAGTACATCCAGACAATGGAATATTATTCAGCATTAAAAAGAAATGAACTATCAAGCCCTGAAAAGACATGGAGAAAACTTAAGTGAATATTAGAAAGTAAAAGAAGCCAGTATAAAAAGGCTGCATACTGTGATTCCAACTATTTGACATTCTGGAAAAGGCACAATTATGGAGGCAGTAAAAAGATCGGTGGTTGCAGGGGGTTAGGGGATGAGGAAAGATGAAGAGGGATAATGCAGGGAATTTTTAGGACAAAGAAATTACTTTGATATTATAATCAGGGACATATGTCATTATTTGTCCAAAGCCACAGAATATACAGCATTAATAGTGAATCTGAATGCGACCTATGTACTATGGATAATAACCATGTGTCAATATAGGTTCATAGATTGTAACAAATATGCTGCTCTGGTGAGGAATATTGATAGTGGGATAGATTGTATATGTAAGTGGCACAGAATAAATGACACATTTTTGTACCTTCTTCTCAGTTTTGCTGTAAACCTAAAAATGCTCTAAAAACAAAGCCTATTTTTAAAAATCTCTTGCTGCTGCCCATAAAAAATTTAGCCAGTGACCATGATTTCCATATTTAAATGATGTAAGTACATTATCAACTTTAAATTTAAAAAAAGCAGATTAATTTTGCTCTATTTAACAAAGAGTCAAAGTAATAAATCAGACAGGTATTATTTTTGCTTGTACTGGATTGTATTCCAAATCCCATAGTTGAAATAAGCTCATGAGTCTATGATGTTCAGGAAGAAAAATGATTGTGAAGGTTATGACTAAATCAGGATAGTGAAAAGGGCTAACAGAATGCAGGGATGACTCTGACTGCATCCATAGCAAATCAGACACAGATGACCAACAAAGAACTCTAGGATTACAACAAGTCATGTGAAGTGTTGTATTTCTTCCTCAAGGAAAAAGATTCTAGTCACCTTAGGTGACTCCCTGATTTGAAGAATGTTTTACAAAAATCCAGCTTCAGAAAAATGAGCACATACACTCTGTCAAATGGCAGCATTATATGCAGAGGCCAAAGTCAGTTGAGAAGCCTATGTATTTTGAGCTAGTGATAACACCATTTGGGATTTCTCTTTTATTCTTTGTCAAAGAACTTCAGTGGTTTTCCCATGTATTATCCCATCTAAACCAGTAGTCACATATGGATGTGACAGCTGGATGATAAAGAAGGCTGAGTACCAAAGAATGGATGCTTTGAACTGTGGTCCCAGAGAAGATTGTTGAGAGCCCCTTGGACTGCAAGGAGATTAAGCCAGTCAATTCTAAAGAAATCAACCCTGAATATACACTGGAGGGACTTACGCTGAAGCTGAAGCTCCAATACTTTGGCCACCTGATGCAAAGAGCCAACTCGTTAGAAAAGACCCTGATTCTGGGGAAGATTGAAGGCAGGGGGAGAAGGGGATGATAGAGGATGAGATGGTTGGATGGCGTCACCAACTCAATGGACATGAGTTTGAGCAAGATTCGGGAGACAGAGAAGGACAGGGAAGCCTGGCATGCTGCAGTCCATGGGGTCACAAACAGACACGACTGAGTGACTGAACAATTGTACGGTGATGAATGGAAACTAAATTTTGGTGGTGAGCATGCTACAGTATATACAGAAGTAGAAATATAGTGTTGTACACATGAAACATATAAACGAATGTTACTTCAATTTAAGAAAATCAAGAAAATAGAACACTCAGTGCTTTCTTTGAAAGCTTTGGAATGTAATCCTTAATACATTAATCAAGACCAACTCAAAATACATTTTTAAAAAACCAGAGGTTATGGATTGAATTTTGTGTCGCTCCAAAATTCACAGGTTGAAACCCTAACATTGAGTCTGGCTGTATTTCAGATTTGGCCTCTCAGGAAGTCATTAAGGTTAAATGAGCCCATAAGAGTGAGCCCTGACCTCACAGGATGAGTGATCCAATAAGAAGAGACACCAGAGGAAAGGCTATGTGACGACATAGCGAGAAGGTGGCTGTGTACAAGCTAAGAAGAGACTCACTAGAAACTGAATTTGCCAGCAACTTGAATTTCTAGCCTCAAGAACTGTGAGAAAAAAAAAAAATTGTTAGACTGCTTAGTGTATAGTATCTTTTAATAGCAGTTTGAGCACAATAAGACATTAGATCACGCCATGGTACACTTGTGCTCAGTCATGTCTAACTCTTCGTGACGCCATGGACGGTGGCCTCCCAGGCTCTTCTATCTGCAGAATTATCCAGGCAAGAATACTGGAGTGGGTAGCCATGTCCTCTTCCAGGGGATCTTCCTGACCTAGGGATCAAACCCGTGTCTCCTCCATTAGCAGGTGGGTTGTTTACCACTGAGCCATCTGGGAAGCTGTAAGACACTAGACTTAACCAACAAATGTTACCTGATCTCTACTGTGTGTTTGGTATTTAAGTAGCTTTTGTGAAGGACATACAAGAGTATCAGGCTCCCCCCCCCCCCACCTCCAAATACACCTTGATAAAATACACTGATACACTACGACCTTCAACTACATATAACCACCACAAAGATTCATTCAAGCAAAAAATAGATATAAAGGAAATCATAACATTTTGTTATTAAAAAAAATGCAAAGACCTGCCATCAGATTGACATTCCTTCTCATCTTTTCTACATCTTGTATGTTCACAGTTTAGCAAAATATAATTGAAATAAGAAGCCTCAGGCACTACAAAAATCATCAAAGAGAATTTTAATAACACATAAGATACTTTGATATTACTTCAAATACACCCAGCATATATGACATTTAACTGACAAAAGAACCATTTTCTAAAGAGATTTTTAATGATATAGACTCAATTGGAAACTGAAGCAACTGCCAAGAGCTCAGCTCAATCTGGAATGTTTAGGCTTAGCCATTTCTCCACTGTGGATATGTCAGAGGCAAAATTTATTTCAGGAGATGGTTTAGAGGCAGCTCAAATTATTACATGTGCAGGAACTTAACTAGCCCCTGGTTATAAGGCAAACCAGATCAGTTGTACCTTCAGAGAATCTAAGGTAGGGAGGAAAAAAAAAAACCTCATACCAACTCAAATGACAATTTGAAGAACTTGCTTAACACATATTGATAAAAAAAGTAGTTTGTCCAAGTTGGCTCAGGTTATTTTAAAACTATTTACTAAGTATGTGCCAAATACTGAACGAAGTTCAGGAAACACAAAATTCGCCTTGTGCAGAGGTATCACGAAATAGTTTTACCATACGCCTTCCTATTCCAAGGTGGGAATGAGATTTCAAAGAGTCAGACATGACTGAGCGACTAATACTTTCTCATACCTATAGCTTTGACTTCCCTGGTGGTTCAGGCAGTAAAGAATCTGCCTGCAGTGCAGGAGACCTGGGTTCAATCCCTGGATAGGGAAGATACCCCAGAGAAGGGACTGGCAAGCCACTCCAGTATTCTTGCCTGGAGAATCCCATGGACAGAGGAGCCTGGTGGGCTATGGGTTACAGCCCAGGGATTTCAAAGAATAGGACATGACTGAGAGACTAACACTTTCCTATTCCAATGGGAGCATTTCTTAAAGTGCTGTACAAAAACAAAATAAGCAAAACTAACATGTTCTGCAGAAAACAAAGTTTTCAGGAAGGTTTGGTTAAACCAAGTCAAATGTATTCAAAGGCTGAAGGACCACTCATAGTCAGTACTATGGTAAAGTGTAGAAAGATTCTCCAACCTGGAGATTTGGCAACTTGGAGAACTTTTGTCCAGAAGTATTTCATGTGATTCTTGTTTCACCTGCATACACACATTCATAGACACACACACATATATGAGAAAATGTTCATAAGAAATTATAGGCAGTATTACCAAGTTCTTGTTTAGTCATTTCCAAAGTTACAAGAAACAATAGTTGTGAGCATTGTGTTGTAATCAATACTTTGTAGAGTGGTCAATAACCTGTGACTACAAAGCATCCAGTCTGCAGTGCGTGTGTGTGCTTAGTTGCTCAGTTTTGTCCTACTCTTTGTGACCCCTTGGACTGTAGCCTGCCAGACACCTCTGTTCATGGGATTCTCCAGGCAATAAAAGTGGCGTGGGTTGCCATTTTCTCCCCCAGGGGTTATTCCTGACTCAGGTATCAAATCTGGATCTCCTGCACTGCAGGCAGATTCTTTAACATCTGACCACCAGGGAAGCCCCCAACTGCAATATTATTCACCAAATAGCAGGTCTGGTGATAATTAAAATGCTTAAAGTGCTTGGTCTTACATGGAATTATGATTGATTGATAGCACTTTATAATCTTGTTCAGATGCCAAGTAATTACTGAGGGGTGAAACTAGAAATAAGACAATGTTTTTGTGGTTCTGCAACTGTTAACACCCCTAGACCTAACAATGAATTCTGATGGTGCTAATTACCGTTGACCTCAGAACTAGGTTGCAATTCAAACTTGAGCAATAAAATTTCTTTTTATTAAGATTTTTTTTTCAAAAAACAAGGTATGTAGAAAATTTCTACACAAATAAATCCTGTTTAACACAGCACTATTTGTTGCTCACATAAAATAACTAGAAATGACAGAGCTCAGATTTTTAAACACTGGGTAAAGACAAATTATAAAGAAGCAAGTAAATGTGCAAATAAATAATAAGATATATTTATTCTATAAAGATAGCAAAGAAATTAATACATAAAATTTGAGAGTCAGAGGAATTCAAAAATTTAGTCTACTTCTGGTTAAGGTGGTAAACTACATCTACATATTTGCTCCTGATCTTACTTTAAAACCCAATAAATCAGAGTGCAGGAATATTTAAATACAAAAATCCATACAAAAATTAAATGGAAGAGAAAGAAACAACTACAAAAGTTTAGCTGTCAGAAAAACAGAAGGCTGATTTGCTCAAAATTTGGATCTACCAACTATATCAGAAAGTAGGCACAGATATGGGGCAGAAAATTGGGGAGGATTAAGAAGAAACTAGACCATCAGAGTCTCTGTTCACCTTAGCAAAAAGTTGGAGGCATATTATCCAGAAAGGACAAAAGAGAAGTAACACCAGATGCTATGTTTATGTTCCCCCCGGTTTTAAATGTTAAAGCCCCAATTTCTAGGATGATGTTATTTGGAGGTAAGGTTTTGGGATGTATAATAAATTAGGCCTAGATTGGGTCATGAGGGTGGGGATTTTACCAGTGAAAGTATTGCCCTTATAAACTTTCCCCCATGAGAGGATACAGCAAGAAGGTGGCCATCTGCAAACCAGGACGTAAGACTTCACCAGATGCTCCACCTGTCGGCACCTTGATCTTGGACTCTCAGCCTCCAAAATTGTGAGAAACAAATATTTTTTATTTAAGCTACCTAGTCTATGGTATTTAATCAAGGCAGCCCAAACAGACTAGGACTTCAGGCAATAATGAAAGCAGGGACACTGCCTTGTAATCAGGAAGATTACTTAAAAGGTTATCATCTAAACGTGGAAACACCTGCCCTCTACGCCATCCCTCACATGGCTGCCTCCTAGGATCCTGGTGTCTGGGCTGAGGAACTCCAAGTAAATGAAGAAATTGTGCTCCATGGGATCCTGATAAATAGTAGATTCTTATCAGAAGCTTTGGAGCAGCCAGCCAAATGTTCTATTAATACATTTAACAAGCTTACAGGTGATATGGATGCTGTTGGTCACAGCCTATACTTTTTAGTGGCAAGTCCTAGAATCTGACCAACATAAAAGGATAGAGACTGAAATTGAGATTTCTCAACAAATGAGACTCAGCCAGATCAACCTAGAGTGAATGCAGTTAGCTTTATAGCACTCCATTCTACAATAATGAGCAAACAGCCAAGGACTTCCAGACATCTGAGGAATGTCTCTAATATAAAAGAGTAAGACCAATCAGATAAAGACAGTCTGAAGGGAAATGATGTTATGCAATGAGATAAACACTACCATAACTATCCTTAGAAATACCAGAGATAATATTTCATTCATGAAATCAGAACATGATTTTATTTCTTAAAAAAAACAGGGGGAAAGAACTCTAAGAAATTAATTTGATATTAGGAATAAAAGGCTTAGAAGAGAATTTTGACAGAAATATTTAGCAAAAATTTTTAAAATGGGTGGAAAAATAAGAAGAAACAAAGTGGAAAAAAAGAAAGAGAATATTAACCTAGAAAGCCTCACTCTACACTTAACCCAAATCTCACAACAGGAACTCCAGAAAGGGGGGTGGGGAGGACGGATGAAATGGAGAAGAGTAAAACATTAATCAGCCAAGTAAGGAAATTTCCCAGAAATGATGAGTTTCCAAACCAATAGAAACCACTGGGTTTATACACACACACACTTGGCACAGCAGCATGAAATTTTTGAACACTGTGGATATGACAACCAAAATATATTGAAAGAGAGATGAGAAATAGATCACAGACCAAAAGGTGAAAATGGTTTAAGACTTCTCAAAAGTGTGACAGGAAACTAGAAGGAAAAAAAAAAAAAAAACACCTTCAAAAATTGTGAAGGTAAATGAATCCCAACTTAAAAATTCTATATCTATATGCAGTCAATTTTGCATGAAAGCATAACACTTAAGATGTGCCAAGTCTCAAAAATCTCTCTCTCAAGCATTCTTTTTCAGGAAACTACTGGAGCGTATATTCCTGTACCAAAATCACGTATTAAAGGAAATATGAGACCAAGAACTTATGAAGCTAGAAACCCAATTCAAAAGAGAGATGAAGGGAATCCTAATACATACATAGCTCAGCGCCAAAATGTGCTTTCACAGTCCTAATAATGTTAATGTTTGGAAGCTGGAAAGATGGTGTGTAATAGAAGGTTGGGGTTAATACAAAGAGCTAAAATCTCATCTTGCAATTGTGTCTTATGAAATGGTAAAGTTGAAAAACCAAAGCTAGCACCATAAGCATCGGAGAAGGCAACGGCACCCCACTCCAGTACTCTTGCCGGGAAAATCCCATGGATTGAGGAGCCTGGTAGGCTGTGGTCCACGGGGTCGCTAAGAGTCGGACACGACTGAGCGACGTCACTTTCACTTTTCACTTTCATGCATTGGAGAAGGAAATGGCAACCCACTCCAGCGCTCTTGCCTGAAGAATCCCAGGGACGGCAGAGCCTGGTGGGCTGCCGTCTATGGGTTCGCACAGAGTTGGACACAACTGAAGCGACTTAGCAGCAGCACCATAAGCATACTATTTAGATATGTGTTAATAAATATTAAGAGGAATAGTTAAAAAGAAGTGAAAACAGCCACCACTGTCAAGTGGGAAATTACAGGCCCGTGGATGTGGGCTGAGGATGGTTGTGGTTTTTTTTTTTTTTTTTTGCTGTGGACCATTTTAAAAGTCTTGATTGACTTCGTTACAATATTACTTCTGTTTTCTGTTTTGTTTTTTTGCCCACAAGGCATGTGGAATCTTGGCTCCCTGATCAAGGACTGAACTTGCAACCCCTGCATCAGAAGGCAAAGTCTTAACCACTGTACCACCAGAGAAGTCCCCTGATGATATTTATTCAACTCTTTAAACTATTTGACACAGTAGTGTCTATGAAAATGGGAAGAATAACAGTGAATTAATCTAACACTCATTTTAATCATGAAGAACCCGAGAGACTCAGAATTATGACCTTTCCCTTGGTCCCTCAATAAGTGGCCTTTAAGAACCAGGACCAGAGCATTTCACTGTTTCATTATTTAACCTGGCATAGTTATGTTCTTAAACATAACCACAGTCATAAAACTTTAGATAATTGTTCCCTCAGTGATTTCACAAAAATCTACTGAGTGCAAACTAGTTCTTGGAGGTAAAACAGGGAGCAAAACTAGACCCGGTCTCTGTCCCCACGGAGTTTATGAGTTGCTCAGAGACATCTATATGCCATTTACTGTTAACTAGAAGACCATAAGATTTGGAAATTAAGTCTCCTAATCGTACACTCATATGTTTCTTTCCTACATTCCTTCTGAATGTTTCTACCCACATCCAGTCTAACTCTTGACTTCATTTACTGACACAGTAAGCACTGAGAAATTTATTTTTCCTTTCTTTCTCAGTGCCAAGGAAGGTCCAGCCACCACCAGCATTTCAAGTATGGCCTTTAAACGACTTCATGTTTCCATGTCAATGCTGCTTTGTCGCCAACATTTCAGCCCACAGACTGGCTGACAGCCCCACCAGAGCCACAGAAACCACCAGCCGGTTGGGGAACTAACGATTTACATCTTGTGGTGCAATGAAGATTCTGTAATAAGTAGATTTTGTTGAGGATTGTGGAACTACGTGAGAAACTGGCTACCTTCCGACTTCCTGATAGAAATGTGACGTAAGAAATTCTCTTAAAGGAACAGTACTACAATCTTGACAGACATGAGAACCATTCTCCGACCTTTCAAAAATAACTTCAAACGGCAGACTATTGATGTGCTCTGTCAATCTTGCTCTCCCCTTATTTAGGCTCTCAAAATTCAAGTATCACATATTTTAAAGTTCAAAATACTGTGCATAAAAGTTGCGCATCTTAACTCCTTACAGTTACTCACAGTTAACTCTAAAGATTCCTTAGTTTCACTCATAAAACTCCCTTAAAAAAAATAAAATGTTCTAATTTTAGTTATTTATTCTTTATCTAAAATGAAGGCTTCTTCAGTCTGTTTTTGGAAGTTTTTTTATACTCTTTCATTCATTCTCTTACTGACTGTCCTGAATGTCAGATGGAGGCAGAATGGCGCTCTCCCAGCAAGCTCAGACCCCGTAATGATAGGTGTTCAACCAAACAGTGCTTATTAATGGTTGTTCTTGGGCCTTTCTGGCTGATGGGCTACCATTCCCTTACCACTTCCTCTCAGACTGGCAACTCATCATCGGAGGGAAAATTCCATTATTATAACTTTATTCTGTAGCAGCAAAACCGGCATTCTCCTTTAAAGGTAAACCTGCAGCTTAAGCTTTGACTCCATAGTTTCCACCAGAGCAACATTTCTTCTTACTAATTTTAGGCTTTAAGTAGAAATTAGATATTTCTAACTAAAAACCGAGAGGCCAAAACATCCTTAGTGTTAGTTGCTCATTTGTGCCTGACTCTTTGTGACCCCCATGGACTGTAGCCTGCCAGGCTCCTCTGTCCATGGAATTCTTCAGGCAAGAACACTGGAGTGGGTAGCCATTCCCTTCAAAGGGGATCTTCCCAACTCAGGGATCGAACCTGGGTTTCCTGAGTTGCAGGCAGACTCTTTACTATCCGAACCACCACAATATTCTTTTTTGCCTCTGAATCCCTTTATAATAATGAAAACATTGAGGTTACCTTGGCAGCACTGGCCAGAGCTCCTGCTAGGAAGCATCCTGTACTTTCTCAAACCTCAGAGGATGTTAGACAGCTGAAGAGCTGCATCAATTGCAAATGATAAAATTTCTCAAAAAATATAGAAATTAACTGAAGTTATAGCTTATTAAGAATTAAATAGCTAAACTTCAAAATTATGGATGCTAAGTTTGATCAGAGATCAAGTTGCCAACATCCTTTGGATCATCAAAAAAGCACAGAGAGTTCCAGAAAAGCATCTATTCTGCTTTATTGACTATGCCAAAGCCTTTGACTGTGTGGATCACAACAAACTGTGGAAAATTGTTAAAGAGATGGGAATACCAGACCACCTGACCTGCCTCTTGAGAAACCTGTATGCAGGTCAGGAAGCAACAGTTAGAACTGGACATGGAACAACACACTGGTTCCAAATCGGGAAAGGAGTACAGCAAGGTTGTATATTACCACCCTGCTTATTTAACTTATATGCAGAGTACATCATGAGAAACGCTGGGCTGGAGGAAGCACAAGCTGGAATCAAGATTGCTGGGAGAAATACCAATAATCTCAGATATGCAGATGACACCATACTTATGGCAGAAAGCGAAGAACTAAAGAGCCTCTTGATGAAAGTAAAAGAGGGTGAAAAAGTTGGCTTAAAACTCAACATTCAGAAGAACCAAGATCATGGTATTTGGTCCCATCACTTTATGGCAAACAGATGGGGAAACAGTGGAAACGGAAATAGACTTTATTTTTTTTTGGCTCCAAAATCGCTGCAGATGGTGACTGCAGCCATGAAATTAAAAGACGCTTGCCCCTTGGAAGAAAAGTTATGACCAACCTAGACAGCATATTAAAAAGCAGAAACATTACTTTGCCAACAAAGGTCTGTCTAGTCAAAGCTGTGGTTTTTTCCAGTATGGATGTGAGAGTTGGACATCCAAAGCTGAGTGCCGAAGAAAGCTGAGCACTGAAGAATTGATGCTTTTGAACTGTGGTGTTGCAGAAGACTCTTGAGAGTCCCTTGGACTGCAAGGAGATCCAACCAGTCCATCCTAAAGGAAACCAGTCCTGAATATTCACTGGAAGGACTGATGTTGAAGCTGAAACTCCAAAACTTTGGCCACCTGATGTGAAGAATTGACTCATTGGAAAAGACTGAAAGCAGGAGGAGAAGGGGATGACAGAGGATAAGATGGTTGGATGGCGTCACTGACTCAATGGACATGAGTTTCAGTAAACTCCATGAGTTGGTGATGGACAGGGAGGCCTGGCATGCTGCAGTCCATGGGACATGATTGAACAACTGAATTGAAGATTGATAAAAGTTTTTACATATGAATTGACAGAGTTGCCCAATTCATAGGAGAGTTAATGAAATCTTATGGGTTTTTCCTTTAGCAAAAATAGTAATTTCTTTAACCCTTTCAATATTTTTCTAAATTCTGACTCTCCTTTCTGGGTAGATAGGGAGTAGGAATATTTTAAATTTATTGTCTCACCACTGCCAAAATTTTTTTAAAGTACCTAAAGGATATTAATTAGTTCAGATTCCTCCAACTGATCAATTTAATGCAACTTAGTTTTCATTTCAACTTTAACACCATAGTTCATCTGGTTATATTACTTCTGTATCCTATTTTCTTAACCTGTATCCATTCTCTCCTCATTGAAATCTCCCTTGCTCACTGTTGCTAGATACATAATGATAAGTCAAAAGACCAGTTAAAAAACTTCTACTGGCTCATAACTATTGACAGAATAAAGGCTAGACCTATTAATCAGATACTAAAAAGACCATTCCAAATGATGTCCCACCCCACTCTACAAACCTTCCAGCAAAAAGAAACTGCTCCTCCACTCCCAAATAATCCTTGGACATTCCTACCTCTATGCCTAGTTTATGCCACTCCCTTGTCTTAGATTGCTCCCGCCCCGTGCCCACGACCCCCATCTATTCTGTTTTTAAGCCATAGGTCATGGCACCTTTGGAGAAGGAAATGGCAACCCATCCCAGTATTCTTGCCTGGGAAAACCTGTGGACAGAGGAGCCTGGTGGGCTACAGTCCATGGGGTCAAAAAAGAGTTGGACAGGACTCAGTGACTAAACAACAACACGGCACCCGGCTTGATTACACACACACAAGACTTTTCTCCTCCTCATCATGGCAACTGACATATTCTGACTTACATCACTGGTAATCCCATCTTTTCACTCCATGACACCTGCACTGGGCATTGCTGCGTTAAAAGGGTTTAATAAATGTTTGCTGAGAGGTGAATAAAGGAGAAAACCACATGCCAAGCGGAAGTCTAGGACAACATAAGTTACCTAATAAACCATTAAATGTAGAAAACCCAAATGTGCTTCTTCGCCCAGGCATTGTTCATTTTCCTTCATCCTACAATTCTGACCATAGTAATCTTTACCCTTGAGCATGACCCCTTTGCAGGCTATCAACTCAC
The DNA here is from genome assembly GCF_001704415.2 of Capra hircus. NCBI lineage: Eukaryota > Metazoa > Chordata > Mammalia > Artiodactyla > Bovidae > Capra > Capra hircus. Next base: position 20,840,347 of record NC_030820.1, on the reverse strand, counting down.
TAGGCTATGCAACTTGCCTCTCTTGCCTCAGAATATAATCCCCTCTTCTCAGGCCTTTTATTTCTTCTTTACCTCTGATTTAGGGCATAGCAACCTTGACTGTCAAAGTCAAAACATTAACTAGTCCATAGTGGGCTTCCCTAATAGCTCAACTGGTAAAGAATCCACCTGCAATTCAGGACACCCGGGTTTGATTCCTGGGTTGGGAAGATCCTCTGGAGAAGGGATAGGCTACCCTTCTATAAAAAATCTATAGTATTTTTCCATGTATTTATGATAAGAGGGAACTAAGATTGTGTGATAAACCCAAATACACAGGGTTTTGCTTTGGTTTTAGTCCATAATTTTCACCTCTTAAAACAATTCATTGATCATGTAATAATTAGTATATTCAAATACTGGTTTATTCTCTCTCTAATAACGTGCTGAAGTTCATGGGGTCACAAAGAGTTGGACACGACTGAGTGACTGAACTGAACTGATAGCTCCTTGAAAAATAGAAATAATTAAAAGGTAAGCAGTAGGATGCAACAATAATACATTTGCATAATTTAGCAACCTCAAAATGTACAAAATAATCACAAACTGGCTATGCTATAAATTAATCATATCTATTTTAAAATTATACGTAAACTCAAAAATCTTACTAAGGGAAAGAGAAAGGAGCAGTGCAGGACCTGAAAGACACTGGGAACAGCTGCATAATTTAATCCCAACACATCCGAGGGATTTTACACTTGTTAGGTCCAAGCCAACTTCTGACAAATTACTCTGTGATGTTGGAATGAAATTCAGGGCGAGACATGTTTAGTCTAGATTCCCTGGGACTTGTTCAGGACCACTCAGGGGTACCAGAGGGACACCAGGTTTGTCGTCCACGATATTTTCACCACCCTAGTTCTTGGAGGTGCCAGCATGTTGCATCTTATTCCCCAGTAATCCCTTACTGAACTGTGGTGGTATGCTTGGGGGCTACGAAGCCGTACCAGAGGATCTGAATGTCTTATAGTCAGGAAACTCTAAAAGATGTCTCATGTTTGCACAATGTAACCGCTGGAAAAATTCAACAACTGTCTCCTAAATAACAAGAGTATGCCAAGGTAATGTCTTCACAGGATGTAGAGGAAGTTACTACATGTGCTTCACAGTCAGAAACTGCTCAGAAATCTGAAGGATTATGTGAAGTAATCCAATAGAGTTTCCACTGGAAACAGAAGTCTTAAGTTCACATCACAGTTATACACAACACAAAGGCATTCGCTGTCTACTGCTTAATTCTCTTTCTCACATGAACTGCCTTGGAAATGTCACTGTAGTCTGCCAAGCGACTAACTGTTTCCAAATTTTAATTGTGATTAGTTGATGCTTAAAAGGTATGAGGACTGTCAAGAGCAAAAAGTTGCTCCCAAGCAATAGATCAGTCATTTATTACCTGAATAAACCAATAAAATACAAAGCAGGGGCTTGACAACAGACAATAATGCAAAATGCTTCCTTCTTGTAAAATAATAGCTCAATGCCTACTAAGAAACAATGCAACCTGTGAAAATGAAAGATCTCCTGAGGCGGGGGGACACAAGCTAATGTACAACTGTAGGATAAGATTTAAATTCCACCAAGTCGATCAATCACTCTTCACTTGAACTAAAAATGTAGCCTTTTTGTGAAGGAGAATTCTGCCTTATAGTTTTCTCTATTCCTATGGAGAAAACAGAAAATGTGACACCTCTTTCTGAATCACATGTAGTGTACTGTTCTTTGACATTAAACAAAAGACTGTATTTTAAATTATTACATTGTGTTCCTTATATATATTTGTATCCTTTTTTATGGCTTGTCTCAATTGTTATAAGTACAGTATCTTACTGTTTCAACAAAGCAAAAGTTTTTCTGATGAGTTACCCAGGGTATGATAAGAAAATTTATCTCATCGTATTAATGGAAATATTGGCCAATGGCATAAAGGCATCTACAAAAATGTTCCCATGACACGCTAAAAGATTTCTCTCCAAACTGACTAGCTTGGCCTTTCCGCTAAATCCTCCCCCTCCCCTACATTTTCCAAAGATGTTTTGAAGAATAAGAACCCAAAAGTTGGAAAGTGCCGATTTTGGATAATGTTAGCAATTTAAGTCTTTATTTCTTATCTATCAATTCCCCTATGAATAAACTTTAATTTGCTCACACATCCATTGGGGAGGGGCAAGAGGGCAGTGGAATAAAATATCAGAAAGGCTAGTAACATACTTTTAAAATGAGCATTTTCAGTTCAAACCTCCATTTGGTTTTTGTGGGATTTAATTTCCACTGAACAGAAACCAAGTACAGATGTATTTGATTTCCCCTTAAGGGTTGGTTATGGATGAATGCAAGAACCGAGAAATGCAATAGAGAAACACTGGAGCAGAGTGCACAGAGGAGTGTATCTTGCCTTCTATCATGTGTTTATGAGCCTTTCACGTTACAGAAATAAAATGTCCGGTACATTGCAACTTAGGTTAACAAAGTAGAAGAGAACGAAACACTTGTCAGAGGTGATCAGCTACAATATATATAGTACATTACAATTCTAATTAAATAAAGCTGTGAGGTCCTTCAGCTATTAAAAATGTCATCAGCAATTAAGCTAATTTGTGTCTGACCAAGGCTTTTACAGTAACTGATTACTTACAGATGCCAAGTGCCCCAGAGAACTTTTGTCACCTGTTTTCAATCTTTGGGTTGGCAGCCTCACCCTGACAAAACTTACCAGTCTAACACTGGTTGTGCCATCCGTTGCAAGGAATAATCATTCATATTTACAGGATCCCATCTACATTAACAAAGGACATTTTATTTTAGCTTTTCCCCTATATTCTAGCCACTACTGATAATATCTAAAAATAAAATGTCCCAAATGAATGGCACTATTCAAATGCCACAATCTGACATAGTTGTTGAATGAATTCTAAGTGACATTCTTCCCCTAACCAAATATAGAATAGATATGAGGTCATCATACTTAATCTGTCACGCAAAGTGGAAATTCCTTCCACTATAAACCTGAAAGATTGATCTCACTTTCTCTTTGAACAGGCCAGCATGGTTGTGCTGTGCTGTGCTTAATTGCTCAGCCACGTCTGACTCTTTTCAATCCATGGACTGTAGCCTGCCAGGCTTCTCTGCCCATGGAATTCTCCAGGTAAGAATACTGGAGTGGGTTGCCATGCCCTCCTCCAGGGGAATCTTCCCAATCCAGGGATTGAACCCAGGTCTCCCACATTGCAGGTGGATTCCTTACCAATCTGAGCCACTAGGGAAGCCCAAGAATACTGGAGTGGGTAGCCTAGCCCTTCTCCAGGGGATCTTCCTGACCCAGGAATCAAACCAGGGACTCCTGCATTGCGGGCGGATTCTTTACCAGCTGAGCTACCAGGGAAGCCTGCAAACATGCTTACTGTCCCCCAAAGCAGTCCATTTCTACTTTAAAGAGCTGCAATCATACAAGACCCATCCTGACATTGAGTGGAGCCCGGTTTATTTGAAACTTCAACTTGCTGATTGTTCTGCTCATTAAATTGATGTCGGTGAAGCCCAAACCACCGTCTATATGACAGTCTTTCAAATATTTGAAATAGCTATCTTTCTCTTCAAGTCTTTTCTAAATATTCCAAATTCTTTCACCTAATTCACATGATACTTGTGTTCTTTTCTTCTTAATGTTATTGTTACAAACAAAATCCATTCCGTCAATGGCAGTATAAAAACCTTTCTCTTAAAAAGTACACAATACTAAATAACAGTCTCATCAAGCATACAGTCTGATTTTTCCAGAAAAATTGTGACACATTGACACTAATGTGTCAATATTACTTACTAATACATTCACTTTTGAGGTATCAGGCTCCATTTTTTGAACATTGTGTGAGCTTTTTTTTTTTTTTTTCATTTTAAAACAAGAAAGCAAGCAGGGTCTCCCTTCTCTTTAAGTTGTACCATAAATATTGTACCACCTATCTACTCAAAATTGTTCCAGATTCCAGACACAAATGAGTAAGGTGTTCCTTGCAATTATTTCAGTGCACTGAAATGTGTCTCCTTTGTACCTGAAATCTTAAACTAATTTTAAGCAGTGAAGTATGATTTTAACATAGGTTATTCCTTCTTCACATGTTTTTAAAAATTATTACTATTAGTACCATTTCTGTTATTATTATTTTAGTTGTTTCATCTTCATATGCTTACTTTACCTTTTCTAGTTTGAGTACAGTATATCTTAACAGTAAAAAATGAAGTAGGAAATAAATTAAGTGGTTTTCCTAGGTCTAAGCCCAAATATTGAAATTATACAGTGTTTTGAGCTCATTTTATTCACTTACATCATCTTTTCAAACTCCCTTATTTTTCTGAGTTCATCCAGACATAGATAAAATCTTTTTTCCCCCTTGTCTTTGATACTACTATCATATTTCCATCTCCTGGGACATATTTTTTAAAATCTAGCCCCAAATGGGTGTCTTGATGAACACACCATATAGGTTCCCCATGTTGTTGTTTTTGCTGCACAAACCCATTTGTGATTTTATGTCAACAAAGGTTACGAATAAGCAGTTAATAGGAAAACGTGGTGCTCCATACATTGTACTAAAACACGTATATTTTTAAAAAAAAAAAAGGTTTTGCTTTTTAGAGGTAAGGAATGTGATGGTGTCATGATGGTTACATTTTACAGGAGGTTGGATGCTCTAAGTGCACATAAAATTTGCACCATAAAACAAGTCTTGCCATGAGGTTGCCATCTGTTAGCGCAGACAAAGACAGGCTGGATTTATGTCCGGACAGGCCATTCAGAGCTCCGGAACGTGGCTGTGGACACAGCGACCCCAGCACCAGCTGCCGCAGTTGCATTGCTAGATCCTCAGAGCCATTTCCCCAGCATTTACCCTGCCTCCACATTCCAGGCCAGCCTACCTTGGAAAAAATGTTAATACCAATCATTCTCTTCTCTGGGAGGTCTCACCAATTAAGGGCTTCAGCACAGTTGGGAAAATCTCAGGTCCAGTGTGGCTGGACTTGAGTGCTAAGGTCCTGCCTTTTTGTTTATCATAATTAAAAAGACAAAGGGGAAGGGAGGAGAGGGAAGGGAAGGGAAGTCATATTATTATGACTGATAATAGAATGCAAACCTGTACATTCTACTCATGAAGCAAAAGAATACAATAATATATAAGCTCATATTTCTCCTATTTGAGTATAAATATAACACATAAACAGCAAAGATTTCTACTTTCTGTTATTTCCTTCTATCCAAAATGATAAAGAATAGGTATGCTGAGTAATTACTGACATTTCGCTTCTAGATTTACAGCAGTGGCACCATTTAAAAAGGTAACCCAAATTATAATATTATCTATTTCAGTATCAATATCACACACCCATATAGACCTATCTATCAATATACATACAGAGAAAGAGATGGCCACATAGCTGTGGTTCAATGTTTGTCTCATTCTTTAGTACCTGCCGTTCTATAAGTACATATTTCTCTGATTTATAATCATGGTGATCACAAATGTGATTATAATAGCCCATCCTGCTGCTGCTGCTACTGCTGCTAAATCGCTTCAGTCGTGTCCGACTGTGCGACCCCATAGACGGCAGCCCACCAGGGATTCTCCAGGCAAGAACACTGGAGTGGGTGCCATTGCCTTCTCCAATGCATGAAAGTGAAAAGTGAAAGTGAAGTTGCTCGGTCATGTCCGACTCTTAGCAATCCCATGGACTGCAGCCCACCAGGCTCCTCCGTCCATGGGATTTTCCAGGCAAGAGTACTGGAGTGGGGTGCCATTGCCTTCTCCTCCCTAATTCAGGACAGGAGTTGAAGGTCTACTTGTCCCATTTAACTGATAGCTAAAAGAAGCATCTTCTACAATTGAGAATGGGATCCTATTAGTAAGAAGAACATTGTAAACCCATTTGAGGGCTACTGGGATATAATTAAGTAGGAACTTCATTCTAAAACTAGGGCACGCAAGCCCGGGGTTAATAATAGCTGTTCTGGGGCATGCTGTAGAATCTAAACTTAATCATCCTCATAACCGAGATTCATACATTTAGACGATGTCATTTCATCGTGTAACAACAACAACAAAAAAACCCAAAAAATACATTTTGCAAGGGAATCTACTGTGCTCTTGAGGATCTGTGGGTCCAAACACACACAGTCATAGGTTTTCTCACTGGCTCTGCTTCACCTAAGCCTGGGGATTTGCTGCTGCCATAGACAGAGCTCTGTTATTCCAAATGCAGACGTCACGTTCTCTTGGCCACATGATACACAAAAGACATGGGAATGGATCGTCCTTAGGAATCCCAGGTGATTCTAAGGAATTAAGATGATAAAAAGGTCAGTTCAGTATGTCTCACTCCATGAGACCAAAGGCACATATTTACATTTTCACTGGGACTAGGAAAAAAAAGTTGACCCATAGTCCATGCCAATTCTACAGAATTTTCTAAGTGACTTTCTGACTGCGGTAGAACTCCTTCTCAAAAGAGTTTATCATCTATCTCGAGATTTTGCTGCACTGATAACAGCTAAGCCAGGTCATTCTAATGTAGAGTGGCAGAGAAATTTTTAAGAAGTTAAGGAATCTAATGGATTATCTAGTTTAATAGCAGCTTCAGCAAAATGATGCATGCTGCTTTTTAATAAATGCAAATTATTTCATGTCGCTCTGAAGTGCGCTGCTGTAGAAAAGTGGCCAGATTTCCAAATATTTCATTATGCAATATTCAAAGCCCCATATATTAACTATTGTCTTTGAAATGGAGATCTGCATGCAAGAGGTCTATTGTAGCATGCCCTCAGCTTGTTAAGGGAAGCAGGATTAGGCAGAGGGAAAACTTTAATTGTAATGTAGTTACAGCAGAAAGTGAAAGTGATAGTCATTCAGTTGTGACTCTTTGCGATCTCATGGACTGTAGCCCACCAGGCTCCTCTGTCCATGAAGCTTTCCAGGCAAGAATACTGGAGTGGGTTGCCATTCCCTTCTCCAGGAAATCTTCCCAACCCAGGAGCTGAACCTAGGTGTCCTTCATTGCAGGCATATTCTTTACCAACTGAACCCCAGGAGGGGCTCTGGACTAATGTGGCCCTTCAGAGTTGCTGCTACAGAGGCACAGGACCCATGCAAGCATGTGTTGTTAATCAAGAGCTATGCTAAGGTTCAGCAATAAGGATAAAAAAAAATGGTGCCTGACCTCAAGGATCTCAGGGTCTAGTAGAGCAGAGAGCAGGTAAAGAAGGACACAATGCAGGCTGATAGGTCTGGAATAACGGTGTGAGGCACTGTGCCAGTGGAAGTGCCTAGCACACAACCCACAGCTCAGAGGCCTTACTACAAAGACATTGCTAGGATGCTGTGAGCTTATTTTCCCTTTAGTGATGAGTTTTCTTTAGTGTATTGCTTCTTTTGAATTTCTGAGCTATTTCTACAGTGATGAGAGTTGGTGTGTCTTTTATTACATTATGTGGAAGCGGGAAGCTAGCAGTTGGAAAAAGTCCAACCCTGAAATATTTTTGCTCACATAAAGGAACAATATTGAAAATCTGAGGGTCATCTTCCTTCCTATTGTTCAGCTCTCTCACCTGAAAGTAAACAGACAATAAAGCTGTAAGCTTCTCGTGGTGTGAAGCCAGCTTCCAGGAGTCAACTGTGCACATCTCTTGCCAATGCCATTTTCAGTGATATCTGGTTGGTAGCATAAAAGTGGTCTTGGTGGCAGTATCTACACCAAGGAAATTGGCAAGTGCTACAAGTCAGACCTATTTTCTTCCCTCAAAGAGTCAGTTTCTAAACATTTACTGGCATGCTGTTGCTTGTAACTAATGCTATTATTTTGGCAATAGAATTTTCCTAGTTGCCATATTCTCGACAATGAATTGGCAATTTTTGCATTTACAGGAATCTACTTATCAATGTTGGCAGAAGGTGAAAAATCACTGCTTCTCCTTCCCAAAGAAGACCTTTCCCAGTGGTCAAACTCATTTTCTGACTGCAGACATGACCTAAAACCTAAAGAAAGAAGGTTGGCTCTAATCAGCGATAATCAAAAGGGCTCTCCAGATATTTCCCATCATGTCTCCTGAAATCTGTATCCTTGAGTTTAGTACATCAAATGTCAGGTGAAAACAACCAGTAATGAAAAATGATCATACCCTTGAGGGGGCAACAGAGTGTGTCACTTCTGATTTCAGGGGACAAGAGTATGGCATGGAATACCTGCCCTCTAAAGTTTATTTCTGAAATACTGTTAAGCCTGCTGTGTTGAGTGAGTTACTAACAGAGCACAGAAGAACCAGGACAAAGGCGTATCCCAGAGAGAGTGAGAGGAGGGCTCTGAGCCATAATCCATTATAAATTGGGAGAGGGGAATAAAAATCAATTCACAGAGAAAGATGGCTGCAGACACTTCAGTACAAATGACAAGAAAAAGTCAAAATGGCTCCCCTAAAATACAAATATGTAATCAAGTGCTTATTAACAGTTCATCAGGATCAATTAGATAAATTAGGTGCTAGGCTTCTCAATATTTAAATCCAGATTCTTGTATTCCTTCCATTCACCAAAAAACATTTTTGAATGTCTTATCAAAAACCGCCCAATTTGGTGAGCTCTTTAAGGGGAAGAATACGTTATAAAAAACAGAATTTAAAATGTTAAAGGGTTTTCTTTTCATTTTACAGTGACATTGGACACAGAATGATACAGTAACACTGGACACACCAAAGCATAACACACATCAAATTTTACTGGAACTATGATTCTTCTGTGATAGCATTTACTCACTGAATTACAAGAATGATTGGTTAATATTCACATCCATCCTCACTCACATTTAAGCAGTGTCTGACCTTTATTTAGACCAGTGGTTCTTGAAGTATGATCCCAGACTAGAAGCATCATCCAGACATACCAGTTAGATATACAAATTCTTGGGCTTCACCCTAGACCTACTGAATCTAACTATAACTGACAAAACTGTATGATATAATGGAAATTTGCTGAGAGAGTAGAACATAAATGTTCTTTAAAAAAAGGGGGGAGGTAAATATGAAGGCGGTGAGTATATTAAATAACTCGATTCAAAATGTATACTTATATCAAGTTCCAAGATGTATACTTTAGAGACTTCCCTTGTAGCTCAGCTGGCAAAGAATCTGCCTGCCATGCAGAAGACCCAGGTTCAATTCCTGGGTCAGGCAGATCTTCTGGAGAAGGAAATGGCAACCCACTCCAGTATTCTTGCCTGGAGAATCCCATGGACAGAGGAGCCTGGCAGGCTATGGTCCATGGGGTTGCAAGAGTCGGACACCACTTAGCAATTAAACCACCACCAAGATGTATACTTTAAATATCTAATAATTTCATTTTGCAATTATACATCAGTGAAGCTGGAAAAACAAAAAATAATTTTTTTTTTAAAAAGGAAGAAAGTGGGTAGCGTTCAATGATCTACACTTTGAAGAACCCTGCAAGTGATTCTGATCTCAAAGTTTGAGAACCCCTGGTTTAGAAGTAAAAGACAAATCAGGGTATATTCTAATTTACACAAAGATGGACTGATAGATGGCACATGTGAAGGCACAGATTATGTGTATCCTGTATCATTAATACCTTCCACAGTGTCTGCCCATGGTCAAGGTCACTAAATACTTCCTAAAAGAACAGCCTTCCTTTGCTCTCTTTATCCATTAAAGAAGTGATGCTAACTGAATACATCAAAAAATCCTCAGGCTCCATTGCCTTTAGTAAAATTCAGTTTGGGGTCCTGCCTCAAAATTCCTTTTGATTGTGTTTTATCATATTACTATTTTAGATAGAATCTTGTTTCAAGTAAATGGTCCAGAATCTATTCCCTTTCATTGTCAGTTCTCCAGGGGAAAATGGTCAGGCATGAGAACACCCAAGTGCTCTAAATTCAATATGATTTGACCTGTAAGGCTCATCCTTTTATTTTCTGAAACAAATCTTTCCAATACAAAAATGTTTACTAAATTTCATGTTTATTGAATGGTTACTAAATGTTTGGCTGGTAAAGAACATCTTGATTTATTTCTTTCCATCTTTAAACATACAAAAAGATACCTAGTCACCAAAAGACACCTCATTTTCATTCTAAAAATGACAGTGTGTTCAGTATCATTTGCTCTGGAAAAAGGAAATCCCAGGGACAGAGGAGCCTGGCACGCTACAGCCCATTGGATTGCAAAGAGCTGGTCACCACTTAGTGACTAAACAACACAATAGGAGAGGGGGCAATGAGAGCAAGTTACTCTGTTCAAGTTCACAGCAATTGTCACAAGAGAAAGTGGACCCATTAAGTTTGTAGGAAACTGCTTCTCAGCAAGGGCATGACACAAAAGACAAAGTATCACCATTTTGAGGGGGCATCAGGGTAGAGCAGTCCAGTTTCAATTCAGAAATCAACGCAGGCTGTGATGAAGCCAGTCAGACAGATTCCTTTCATGGGTCACTGAAATGCTTCTCTGAGCAAACGTTCCTCCATGACCTCTTTCTGTTTAATGTGCCACCCAAACATCTCTGCACATCAACACCATTTGACTCATATACACAACACCCAAATTAACAGAGTTCACTTAGAAACCTCTGTAACTTGATGGAAATTAACATGGCTCATCTCAAGACCCGACCGGTGATCCTAAGACAAAAGATTCCTGCTGAGCTTTCTTTGTGCTTCTGATCTTAGTGTAATCTTTGTCACTTTGAGTATATGAGATTTTGCTAATATTTCTTCTCTCCTAATGGCATCCAGTCCCATCACTTCATGGGAAATAGATGGGGAAACAGTGGAAACAGTGTCAGACTAGTTTTTTGGGCTCCAAAATCACTGCAGATGGTGACTGGAGCCATGAAATTCAAAGATGCTTACTCTTTGGAAGAAAAGTTATGACCAACCTAGATAGCATATTCAAAAGCAGAGATATTACTTTGCCAACTAAGGTCTGTCTAGTCAAGGCTATGGTTTTTCCAGTAGTCATGTATGGATGTGAGAGTTGGACTGTGAAGAAGGCAGAGCGCCGAAGAATTGATGCTTTTGAACTGTGGTGTTGGAGAAGACTCTTGAGAGTCCCTTGGACTGCAAGGAGATCCAACCAGTCCATTCTGAAGGAGATCAGCCCTGGGATTTCTTTGGAAGGAATGATGCTAAAGTTGAAACTCCAGTACTTTGGCCATCTCATGCGAAGAGTTGACTCATTGGAAAAGACTCTGATGCTAGGAGGGATTGGTGGCAGGAGGAGGAGGGGACGACAGAGGGTGAGATGGCTGGATGGCATCACTGACTCGATGGACGTGAGTCTGAGTAAACTCCAGGAGTTGGTGATGGACAGGGAGGCCTGGCGTGCTGCAATTCATGGGGTCGCAAAGAGTTGGATACGACTGAGCGACTGAACTGAACTGAACTGAAGGTTTCTTTAATGCCACACCTGCATCAAAAATGTAACTGAATGCTAAGTACAAGGGGGTTCAAGTTACACATATTCAAACGTGCTTAGAGCTCCATACAAGTTCACCTGTCGCCTGACACTGAACGTCAGTGCATCACTATCCTATCTGGTTAGACTTCCATGATCTTTGTTGATGCATTCGGTGAAAATCAATGGCTAGTATTTTGATCTTGAAAATAATGAGTCAGCACGTATACATTGCTGCTGTTGAGTTATAGCCACATCCATGATCCCAACAAAGTAATCATCTAACTTGAGGTTCTTCAACAGTGTGCAAGAAAATATAGAAGTACTATCCATAAACCCCACAGGAAACTGTTGTGAAAACAAGCAGGGAATAATCTGCTAACAACAGCTAAGCGAATGCAAACATAATTCCATGCTGTACAGTTAAAACCAGCAGTTTCCAGAACAGCCTAGATATTACAGGTATACAATGTAAAATGAGGTCTCATGGCTCAAGGTAAGTAACTGACTGCTGCTCTGCTTTCTAATGCACTAAAATAACTGCTGCACTTATGCCTTCATAGATGTTATATTTTTTAGTCTTCAGGTCAGTGAGCTATGTACATTGATGACTTGTACTCCAATTGATTATGCAAAATGACAGCTGAGGGGTAATAAGTTATTCATGGCCTCTGCAAACTGACCTTGTGGGCTGTCACAGTTTATTATAAATTTTTTATTGTAACATGGTGGGGGAAAAAAGGTGTACCCTGGCACCATGGTTCCTTGGCTGAAGGGTGGAAGGGAACTTACTTTGCTTGGGAAAATTTCTCAACAAGCTTTTGATGGTATAAGTGCAAGTTCATGGGATCTGGATACCATTTAGTTTCAGAGTATCAAGAGGGAAGTTTTCTACCTCCATGGAGAACAGAGCAGAAGAGACCAGAGGAGAGAACAGAGGCGGAAAGGAAAGAGGAGCTATGAAGAGCATGAAGCTCTCTCCTAACAAAGACTATGACACTGGCGTGTGCAAAAGACACTGCAAAAATGGAGGTAATCCCTGTTCCATTTTTCCAGTTTTCTTTTTTTTTCAATAACATTTTATGGAAAAACCCAAGCAAACTTTTTGGCCAACCCAATAGTAGAAAAATCTTTAGTTTCTGTGTAGGTAGTCTTTGTGGGAACTCAAAGATGGTGATGATTTTCACATCTATGCTACATAGCACAGTATGAAGAAAATATGTAAGAAGTGAAACTCTAAAAGCTAGAGACAGAGAAAATGTCCTAGAAATTTTCAGAAATCCTGACAATAGCTCTGTATTTCTATAGGGCATAGAATTGGAGGTGAAGCTGTTGAACCAACTTCTGAGATATTCAAGATATGCAGGTCCCTACGGTTCTATTTAGCTTACTGAATATTTTATATTCTAAAGAAATATGGCATCCCTAAGGAGAGGATGTTAAAAAAGAGACACATAGATTCCAGGTTTAGAATGACTGATTTAAATAAAGACCTTTGCAAGTCACTCTACAGCGCAGTATATTCAGATATGAATGCTTCTAAATTTAAGTGGCAAAGTACAAACTTTTTCAAGTTTTGTGAATTAAGATATGAACCTTCAACTCACACTGAGCATATATTTAATGAAAACCGGGACGAAGTCCTTGCCAAGAAAGGAACCATATAAACTCATGGCTATAAAGATACCCCTTTGAGGCGAGTTGTTTTCCTCTCAGAGGTGAAATGTTCTCTAGCAGCTTTTTATCAAAAGGTAAAGTTGGATAAGACTTCCTTTCAATTATTTCTAGTAACACGATCTTTGATTTTATTTCCCTTTTTTTATTAGCAATGTGTTTCTCAGAAACACCAAGATTATCATTGCAGGTCCCTTTATGACCCCTTTAAAAAACATGCAATCCCCATTTTGAAAGATAAAAGGAGTTCATTGGCTGGAGAGTTGGATGATTTTTATCAAGAGATGGTAATCCTTAAATTGTGTGAGTTCTTAGGACTGCTTTCTTCATTTGAAAAATAAGCATTCAATGGGATAATAGCAAAGGTTCAAACTTAGGTTCATTATTTTCCCTCTGTTCAGATAACGGAAAGTAAAGTAACTGCTTTCTATTTCTACTTCAGTCAGAAGCCTGCCTGCAACAGGCCACAGAAACGAGTTCAAAATTTCCTTTGTTGACCACAAGATGATATGTCTTGACAGTCTGGCTAACTGCTCCACTTACTTTTCTGGGAACGAGGTCTATGCCAGCATGGGAATTTAATTTGAGGAAAAACAACAATAGCCAAAAAAAAAAAAAAGAAAACTTACATGAGGCTTATCTAATCTAGGATTAAACACAATTTTTTTAGATGATCTATTCTTTCCTTGTACCTCATTAAAAAAAAAAAAATCTCCCCAATCTAATTCTGAACAACATCAACGAAGGCAGCTATGGAATGGACTTCAAGTATTGGGGTTCATCACGGCCTTGGAGAAGATGTGCTAAATCCCAAAAGCCCTGGCCAATTATATTTCATAGACAATTCCAATTAATTTTAGAAAGACAGAACTGCTTACGGAGATACTTGGCTTTACCAGACACTTTACTGAACAGACAAACGTGTTGGTTTTTCAATTCTAGCTCATGTGTTTAAATGTCATAGAACAGTATAGCTAATAGGTTACAATGATTTGTTTTAGATCTGTAGGTTTTAGCAGTTATTGAATCAAGCACATAAAGAGTGACCCAGAACTTTATCTTGGTTCAGAAAAGGATCAAACATTTACTTTCCACAACAGTGTAAGTATAAACAAAGTCATGAAATTAGGCATTTGTGTCTCTCTGAGATAGTAATTGTACAACAGGAATCTTATCACTATAAAATCAAGCTTGATTATAGTCTGAGATAGTAAAAAAATAGATGATTAAGTTCATCTGGTCTTTCTCCTATGAAATAGCAGCAAATGTACACAGAAAAATAATTTTCATTTAGGAACATGTGTTAACCCAAGAAGATTAGATCTAAAGAAAAACAAGTCAAGTCTCTAGTTAAGAGCTGAATTTACAAGAACATGCTGATCTAAGTCAGATAAGTTCAAAGGAACAGGCTAAATATTTGATCACCAGGAAATCACAGTGAGAAAGCAGTATGCATATCTGCTAGCCTTTCTGGTATCACCCAATATAAAAATAGGTCCCAATATTATATATGACTTGAACTTGAAAAAATAAACCTTATTGTCCCAATAACTAGATTTGCAAAAATTAGATTTGTATTGCTAGAGAAAATGAAAACAGAATATAAACAGGCACAACTTTCCTGAAGACATTTGGCAACATGTATTAATATCTATATACCCTGTTCCACCAAGGTCATATGCAGAAATGTTACTGAAGAACCAATCAGATCAGGGCACAAAGACAAGTGTGCCAGAAACTTCACGTTAGTGTCACTCAAATCAAAAACTGGGAAACATGGACACGTTCATCATTAGGGGCTTGGTTACATATATTATGAGGCAATAACTTCATGCAACACTATGCTGCCATAAAAGAGGTAATTCCATGTGCTAACATGGAACGACGATATTTCCAGCATACTATTGAATCAAAAATTTATGCAATTGATGCAAGCTTCTTGTAATATTATATACATGTAATCTAAATGTATGTAAGAATGAAAAGCTGCTGGAAATTTGTGTATGAATATATTAAAAGTGGCTAACACTCTGTATCAAATACACAGCTCTTTTTATTTGTGTATCAAACTTTCTATATTTCACATTCTTACAGTGAGCATTTACCATGCCTATAGTCCACAAAAGAAACTGTAAAGAGATCAATATGCCTTTTAAAATGTGACACACATCAGCAGAATACTCTATCTGCTCTAAAATTAATTTCCACACTGTCCTAGTTTGAAGACTAGAATTAGAGATAGAACTAAATTGGTGTGAGCCTGCTTGCAAACTCCTTAAGCACCAGTTTTTCAGTAAGCATATATATCTTTGTCACAACTTGTAAAACTTCCAGATTGTTCATTTTCACAAATTGAGTTGCTTTGTAAGAAATGAGACACATTTACGTTGACATTTTACAAATTATACAAGTGTCCAAAGAGTAGGTATCTAAAATCACCCTTTAATTAAATAGAGGTTCCCAGAAGCATTTCTTAATTGCTAATATTTCTGAAGTTTTCAGTATTTATACTATAAAATAGGGATAACTGCAAACTTTTAACAAAAATCTGACTTCTAATGAAATCATATGTCAGTCTGTGTATGTGCATGCTAAGTTGCTTCAGTCCTGTCTGACTCTTTGTGACCCCATGGACTATAGCCTGCTAGGCCCCTCTGTCTATGAGGTTCTGCAGGCTAGAATACTGGAGTGGGTTGCCATGCCCTCCTCCAGGGGATCTTCCTGACCCAGGGATTGAACCCACATCTCCTATGTCTCCTGCATTAGCAGGCAGGTTCTTTACACTAATGCCACCTGGGAAGCCCATGTTGATCTAGATATCCTTAAAATGTGCATGAAACAGAATCTTGCATTACCCTGAAGTGCCACCACTTGTACCACACATGCGCTGCTTTCATTAGGTATGATAAATCTTTTTATCATTTTCATGACTGTAGAGTCCCTGGATTTTGAATATTCTTCAAATGTACACTTTCTTCTAGTATGTACTGTGAGCTCTGTTATCAAAATATCCTTAGAATAAATTCTGGATTTGAAAGACAACCCAGGAGACCTACACACTCCATTTATCTTTCAAACAAGTGTGATGGAGAAAAAGAATGCAAACTTTTACCCTTTCATAGCAATGTGACTTGGCCTTTTTAGAGAGAGGGCATTTCCACAGCAGAGAAGAGTTCATTACTGAGGAGAGAAGACAGAAAAGTCAGGAAGAAAACTGCTAAAGGATACCTAGAAATGAAGAAGGCATTCATATTAGGAAGACTGAGTGGCATATAATGGAGTGCAAGCAGAAGCCGTGCAGAATGCATTTTTGTTTCAGCTGGTTTTCTTTTTGAGACTTCATGGAGGATTCACCGAGTCCTTTAAGACAGAAGAGACCTAGGAATTGTTGATGAGCTACTTTAATCTAATCACCTGAAAGCATAGCTTACCAAACTATCTATTGATTTTATGTGCAAACGGGAACAGCGAATGCTCTTAAGAACAGCCAGAAAGTCATCTTTCTGCATCTGGGGCAAGTAAATTTCCCAATTCCCTTTATCAGAATCCACTGTTTCTCCATTGCATGAAGTCCTCTATTTTCAGTTCAGTTCAGTCGCTCAGTCATGTCCGACTCTTTGCGACCCCATGAATCGCAGCACGCTAGGCCTCCCTGTCCATCACCATCTCCCAGAGTTCAGTCAGACTCATGTCCATCGAGTCGGTGATGCCATCCAGCCATCTCATCCTCTGTCATCCCCTTCTCCTCCTGCCCTCAATCCCTCCCAGCATCAGAGTCTTTTCCAATGAGTCAGCTCTTCGCATCAGGTGGTCAAAGTACTGGAGATTCAGCTTTAGCATCAGTCCTTCCAATGAACAGCCAGGACTGATCTCCTTTAGAATGGACTGCTTGGATCTCCTTGCAGTCCAAGGGACTCTCAAGAGTCTTCTCCAACACCACAGTTCAAAAGCATCAATTCTTCAGCACTAAGTTTTCTTCACAGTCCAACTCTCACGTCCATACATGACCCCTGGAAAAACCATAGACTTGACTAGACGGACCTTTGTTGGCAAAGCAAAGTCTCTGCTTTTTAATATGCTATATAGGTTGGTAATAACTTTCCTTCCAAGGAGTAAGGGTCTTTTAATTTCATGGCTGCAGTCTCCATCTGTGCTGATTTTGGAGCCCCCAAAAATAAAGTCTGACACTGTTTCCACTGTTTCCCCATCTATTTCCCATGAAGTGATGGGACCAGATGCCATGATCTTCGTTTTCTGAATGTTGAGCTTTAAGCCAACTTTGTCACTCTCCTCTTTTACTTTCATCAAGAGGCTTTTTAGTTCCTCTTCACTTTCTGCCATAAGGGTGGTGTCATCTGCATATCTGAGGTTATTGATATTTCTCTCCGCAATCTTGATTCCAGCTTGTGCTTCTTCCAGCCCAGCATTTCTCACGATGTACTCTGCATATAAGCTAAATAAGCAGGGTGACAATATACAGCCTTGACGTACTCTTTTTCCTATTTGGAACCAGTCTGTTGTTCCATGTCCAGTTCTAACTGTTGCTTCCTGACCTGCATATAGGTTTCTCAAGAGGCAGGTCAGGTGGTCTGGTATTCCCAACTCTTTCAGAATTTTTGACAGTTGATTGTGATCCACACAGTCAAAGGCTTTGGCATAGTCAATAAAGCAGAAATAGATGTTTTTCTGGAACTCTCTTGCTTTCTCCATGATCCAGCAGATGTTGGCAATTTGATCTCTGGTTCCTCTGCCTTTTCTAAAACCAGCTTGAACATCTGGAATTTCATGGTTCACGTATTGCTGAAGCCTGGCTTGGAGAATTTTGACCATTACTTTACTAGCATGTGAGGTGAGTGCAATTGTGCGGTAGTTTGAGCATTCTTTGGCATTGCCTTTCTCTGGAATTGGAATGAAAACTGACCTTTTCCAGTCCTGTGGCCACTGCTGAGTTTTCCAAATTTGCTGGCATATTGAGTGCAGTACTTTCACAGCATCATCTGCTTTGTTCATAGTGATGCTTTCTAAGGCCTACTTGACTTCACATTCCAGGATGTCTGGCTCTAGGTGAGTGATCACACCATCGTGATTATCTGGGTTGTGAAGATCTTTTTGGTACAGTTCTTCTGTGTATTCTTGCCACTTCTTCTTAATATCTTCTGCTTCTGTTAGGTTCATACCATTTCTGTCCTTTATTGAGCCCATCCTTGCATGAAATGTTCCCTTGGTATCTCTAATTTTTTTGAAGAGATCTCTAGTCTTTCCCATTCTGTTCTTTTCCTCTATTTCTTTGCATTGATCACTGAGGAAGGCTTTCTTATCTTTCCTTGCTATTCTTTGGATCTCTGCATTCAGATGCTTATATCTTTCCTTTTCTCCTTTACTTTTCACTTCGCTTCTTTTCACAGCTATTTGTAAGGCCTCCTCAGACAGCCATTTTGCTTTTTTGCATTTCTTTTCCATGGGGATGGTCTTGATCCCTGTCTCCTGTACAATGTCACGAACCTCCATCCATAGTTCATCAGGCACTCTGTCTATAAGATCTAGGCCCTTAAATCTATTTCTCAACTCCACTGTATAATCATAAGGGATTTGATTTAGGTCATACCTGAATGGTCTAGTGGTTTTCCCTACTTTCTTCAATTTAAGTCTGAATTTGGCAACAAGGAGTTCATGATCTGAGCCACAGTCAGCTCCCAGGTTTGTTTTTGCTGACTGTATAGAGCTTCTCCATCTTTGGCTGCAAAGAATATAATCAATCTGATTTCTGTCTATTTTAGATAGACATTATGAAATTAAGGTAGTTCTATATATTAGGACCAAATCAATAAAAAGTTGGAGGTAATGCTATACTAGTATGTAAGACACACGTATAAAGGACTCGTAATTGGCAGAATGTGCTAGATAAGACGGATAGATAAGTGTGAGACAAACACAGCCTGTACTGTCATTCATCTTTTAGTCTTTTGGTCCATAAAATTTATTCATTTACCCATTTACTTATGAATCTAGGTAATAAGCTAGCTGTTATCAGTCAGCAATTAGTAAATTCTCAAGTCAATGGGTTTGACAGCTGATGTCTTCATTGAGCAATGTTGATACAGATTCCAGAAAAGAAACAGATACAGAAATAAATAATATTGAAACCAATAGATATAGAAATAAATAATGAAGTGAGAACTATATGTGCAACTATTTATTTTCTAAAAATACATTTAAAGGTAAAAGAAATGAGATAAATTATTTTATATATCTTATTAATCACAGTGTATACAAAATGGGGCTTTCCAGGTGGCTCTGTGGTAAAGAACCCACCTGCCAATGCAGGGGATGAGGGTTCAATCCCTGCAGTAAGAATATCTCCTGGAGAAGGAAATGGCACCCCCTTCCAATATTCTTGCCTGGGAAATTCCATGGACAGAGGAACCTGGCATGATATAGTCCATGGGTTGCAAAAGAGTCAGACACAACTCAGTGATG
This sequence comes from Capra hircus, assembly GCF_001704415.2. NCBI lineage: Eukaryota > Metazoa > Chordata > Mammalia > Artiodactyla > Bovidae > Capra > Capra hircus. The sequence continues at coordinate 20,820,717 of NC_030820.1, read as the reverse complement.
AAACAACAACCTTGGATCCCAGTGATGGGAGAAGCAAGGTGTGTACTGCAAGATGGAAAGGATCTATGAGTTTCCTGCGGATAGGGTAGGGAATGTTTTTGGGGAAGGAGGAAGTACATTGACCCTTGCAGGGGTGGAGGTACCAACCCTCCACACAGTGGAAAATCCTCTTATAATTTATAGCTGGTCCTCCCTATACATGGTCCCTACATACTGCATGTCTGAATCCATGGATTCAAGCAACCACTGATCACTACTGAGAAAAATCCACATACAAGTGGAACCACGCTATTCAAGCCTGTGTTGTTCAAGGGTCAACTGTAGTTCAGCTTGGTAGGAGATCAAGGAAGGACAGAACAAGAAACAATTATAGAAGATTAGTATGGAGAAGGCCACTTGTAGTTCCCATCTGGGTTTGTTAGGGTAGAGAGTTTTGAGCTAAAACATAATTCACACATCCACTTTAGGAGAAGGGTCCTGAAGGAAGCATAAAGGACAGGGATGGAGCTGTTGTCATTCTATTGCTCAATTGTGTCTAACTCTTTGCAATCCCTTGGACTGCAGCACGCCAGTCTTCCCGATCCTTCACCATCTCCCAGAGTTTGCTCAAACTCATGTCCATCGAGTCAGTGATGCCATCCAACCATCTCATCCTCTGTCATCCTCCTCTCCTCCCATCTTCAATCTTTCCCAGCATCAGGGTCTTCTCCAACAAGTTCGCTCTTCACATCATTTGGCCAAAGTATTGGAGCTTCAGCATCAGTCCTTCCAATGAATTGTCAGGGTTGATTTCCTTTAGGATTGACTGGTTGGATCTCCTTGCTATTCAAGAGACTCTTAAGAGTCTTCCCTAGCACCACAGTTTGAAAGCATCAATTCTTTGGCACTCGGCCTTCTTTATAGTCCAACTCTCACATCCATATATGACTACTGGAAAAACCATAGTTTTGACTATATGGACCTTTGTCAGTAAAGTGACGTCTCTGTTTTTTAATACGCTGTCTAGGTTTGCCATAGCTTTTCTTCCAATGAGCAGATGTCTTTTAATTTCCTCCTCTTAAGATATCCCTTAAATGACTGGCCCTTAAGCAGACCAAAAACCATCCTGAGAGTTTTCTGACTGCTTAAGTTATGACAGAAAAAATATTTTTCAAACTTATATCCATTTTTCAATATGAACAGCTTATACCTTTATGCCTACTTGTTCACTATGAAAGCAATCTGCATTAAATAGCATGTTAACTCAGAAAAATCAATATATCAATATGCAAATTACCTGAGGATTCCCAGGCAATAGTTTTCTAGTCATTCTACATTAATTTAATTTAAGTAGAAATAAAATAAATTCAAGTAAATGAGGTTATACTGTGAAAATGGAATCAAAGCTGTATTTTTGTTCTCTCCCATGAAGTCCTAAATAGATAAGACAAAATACATAGGGATCAGCAAAAATCAAATGTCAGATGTAGATGTCAGATTTCTACGAAATGGAAATCCTGTGAAATATCTGAATGCATATAGAATGCGAGGTGCTTTCTCCTGAGTTTTTCCTTCAGATGGCATGTACAATGATTACTTTGGCCGTCTATTGGTAAAGATTGGCTCAGAGGAGATTTTCATTCAAAATGTTAGTAAGAATAATAAAGGATAAACATTCCTCAGGAAATAGTGTGAAATGGGCTGACAGAGAAAGCCAGTCAATATGCAAGGCTTGATCTACTTTTTCCAAGTACCTTCAAAGAAATTGCTGTAAAAGATAAGCCCATATATTTTGCTTAACTAAGTCAATTGTGCTTTTTTTACATTATTATTTTCATAACCTCTGCCTATTCCAATGCCTACATATTCTGTTGATTTTTCATCAGTTTCAGCTCACTGTATATCATTTACTATAAATTACTAAACTTCTAACAGCTCAAGTCAAGCTTTTAACATGATTTAAATGCACGCTTCTGTCACCCCTCTCATACTTCCAAAAGTTAACAGCTGTCACTTTCTTTTCTGGACTCTTTGAAATTAAAAGACAATCACCAAGGCTTGAAAGAACATCATTTCATCAGTGAAACAATATTCACTGTCACATTTAAAAGCAAAGAAATAGGTCACTTTTTTTTCATTCTATATCAAGGATGATTTATAGTAAAAAAAATTTAAATCATTCCTAGCAATCACTGAAAGCATGGTGATTATAAACCTATTTAAGGAAAACAATTTTAGTGTTCAAGAAAGATACAAGCTTGAGGGCTCTGAAACAGAAATTTTATCTTTCCCCTTCCAATCTTTCTATTTTAAACCAAATCCAAAAGAATCCCATTTTGATGCCAACACTTTTCAACCTGCTGTAAGTCTGAACTGTTTTTCCAAATTGTAAACAAGAATTGTATTTTTGATAGACCTGTTGTTCTGTTTTACTGTTCAAACCAAGAAACAGAAGTTCTCCTCGATTTCCCCAGCTGCTTCATCTTCTATTTCTCTACATGTTCTTCACCCTTAACTACCCAGGGTGTATGTATTTTCTCTCCCACACACAAACACACACACACACAAACACACTCACAGACACATACATGGAATGCTTTATCAAGCTCTAAGCTTCTGCCGCGAGACAAAACCTCAAATGCCTCTAATCCTCCCGCTCCCCACTCAGCAGCCCTCGTCCACATCACCATCACCCGGGCCTGAGCTTCTCTAACAGTTGCAATGGTCTCTGTTCTCACTGCTATATCCCTAAAATTCATTGTCTACACAGCAGTCTAAATATTTAAAACTATAAATCTGATCTTGATATTATCTCACATCCTTGACATTTTTCAGTGGCTCCCCTTGGTTTCCAAGCTCCTAAAGAAGCTGAACACTGGCTTTGATATCAACTAAGACCAGTCTCATCTTCCTATTAATAAAAGCTCCAATGACATTTCTCTTCAGAGTACAGAAGGCTTTACCTGCCTTAGATCCTCTTCTTCTAGCTAAAGCTAGAACTTTCATATTGTCAGGTTTAGGCTCTAATGCTCTTCCCTGAAGGAACCATCTAACCATCTTATGAAATGGAGATCTCCCCCATGACAGTTATGACACCTAAGCTTGTCAATTTCCTTCAGACCATTTTAACATTTGATAATACCTGGTTTACTTCACTGCTTGCTTACCCCTATCTCCCACTAGAACACAAGCCTCATAAAGCAGAAACTTTCACTGTCCATTCTACTGCTGGACATTAAATGCCTAGTATTACGTGCTTGACATGTAGTAGATGCTCAATAAATATGTGTTAAATCAGCTCAATAAATAATGCATAAATATTGCATTTGACATAGTTTTTATGCATCATTCCTATTAAAATCATTTACTCTTTTCCCAAATATTGGGTTGCCAAAAAAGTTCATTTGGGTGGAACTTTTTGGCCAACCCGGTACTACAGAAAATTTACACTGCAAAATTAACTAGCAGCATAAAATAAGGTCTAAAAATGATTACTACAACATCTAGAGTTCTCAATTTTAAGACAATATACAGAAACTACAGACTTCTGTGTTATACATGTAAAGTCAGCTAAAAAGAGATAAGACTAAAACCTCCCCCACCCAAATCAAACAAAAAAAGAAAACCTGCCTTTAAGACCATTGTCATTAGGCCAGACAAGAACAAGTTAGCCTGTTTAAAATATGTCCCTATGTCTCAGAAACTTAAAGTGACAACTAGCCAATTTCTCTGTAGAATTTACTGACAGTTCAATATATTTCCAAGATTGCTGCTTTTCTAATAGGTACACAGGCAAACAGGTCCTTTCATCCCAAGCAACCATAACAGAATGTCATATATTTAACATATTTTTCCCTGTATATTCTCTGAACCAACCATGGAGGCAATGCTCTGATTAAGTCTGGAATTGTCTAGGGGTCTTGACTGCTAAATGGAACTTCCTGCATTTCAACTCCTATTAGTTTCATACAGTCAAAGGTTGTTTAATTTTAGGTGAACAACTTTGGGTTTGGTTTTGAGATCCTGTGGGAGAATCCACACTGTATTTATTCAATTGAAGTTGAATGAATCAAGGAGGTTGACTATCATTACTTATGTAAAGGTCATAAAAAATCAGTGTCATTTCCTGAGAAATAGCAGCCAGTCAGCTGGTGGAAAGGCTGACTTAATATATGGTCTAAATAACAGCTGCTGTTAAGTACTCGAGTAGGTCAAGAGAGATCTTTTGGACACTTGAGTTCTTAGATAAGTCCATTTGTAACTCAGAAATTCTTCTATTTGAGTCAGAATCTGATACTGAAGAGAAATCAAACAAACCAGTCTACAATGCCTAGAAAAGCTGACTATGAGGCAGAGGCTACCTGAAGTCATAACAGCAACCTAGAGTGTGACTTTGGCAAAGACAGAAAAAAAAATATGATTTTTTAAAATATCAAAATCTATATTATTGATGAATTTAAAATCACATGAATTTTAAAATAAGATGTAAATCTTCAAAGAAACCTCTAGCTTATTAGTCAGACCTTATATTCAGATTTCTTAAGAGTGTCAGCTCAACTTCCTTAATTAGGTTCAACTTCCTCTTTCGTTAGGGGCATTTTAATGGAGAAAAAAATCCAGGGAAGTACAATTTTTGGAGTACTTTCAGTACTGACTTCAAAATTCCCTGAATTAGATGAATCAATAAGAACTTGTTTTTGTTTCTTTTCAATTTCAGTTTAACAACAGTAGCCTGTAGAAGGAACATAAATGACCACTCATCTCTCATATGACTAAAATTGGCCAAATCTGGTCAGTTCTAAATTTGCAGAAAACAAATATTAAGTAAATATTTTAAGTCATGACCTCTGAAGCATTTGTGTGCAGGATAAAATATTCTGCATCAGCAAATTCAGTAGACTAACTCCTTAAGTCCAAACTATAAGAAGTTATCACTGTAAGTTGCATAAGTTTCTAAGGAATCATGAAAGAGCTTGTTTTAAAAGGACAGTAATATGCAGACAAAGACTCTTATTTTACTGTAAAGATTGACAGTCTTGTTAATGAATCAATCTCTCAACAAATATTTATGCCAACAAAGGTCCGTCTAGTCAAAGCTATGGTTTTTCCAGTAATCATGTATGGATGTGAGAGTTGGACTATAAAAAAAGCTGAGCACCAAAGAACTGATGCTTTTGAACTGTGGTGTTGGAGAAGACTTTTCAGAGTCCCTTGGACTGCAAGGAGATCAAATCAGTCAATCCTCAAGGAAATGAGTCCTGAATATTCATTGGAAGGACTGATGCTGAAGCTGAAACTCCAATACTTTGACCACCCGATGTAAACAACTGACTCATTGGAAAAGACCCTGATGCTGGGAAGGATTGAAGGCAGGAGGAGAAGGGGATAACAGAGGATGAGATGCTTGGATGGCATCACTGACTTGATGGACATGAGTTTGAGCAAGCTCCAGAAGTTGGTGATGGACGGCAAAGCCTGGCGTCCTGCAGTCCCTGGGGTCATAAAGAGTCAGACAAGACTGAGTGACTGAACTGAATTAAACTGAATACTTTGCTTTGAAAGGGATATTTCAGAAGAACTAGTTACAGAGAGAGTTACGGGTTTTGTTCTTAATGAATCCAGGTGACTATAAGCATGAATTAATCTACAAGCCAAGTTGCTGGTGCAGGTCAAGATTGTTTGGCTAAAAACTACCAAACTAAGGTTCAGGTTCATATACTGATTTTACATTCAGGATTCACTCATGTATATTCAGCACTGAAGCAACCATTTTATAGTCTGGATATAGTAAAATCTACAAGCCACCACTGTGTGGTATTCCAATAGAGACTTTACTGGGAGTATGCCACAGCAATTAGATCTTGGGTTTGTGAGATGTTTTCAATTATTTTCAAAACTATTTGTTCATTAGCTTAAGTAGAGACTCCATTTCATTTTCCAGATTCATAATGAAAATGTCAGAATGGTGTTACACCCAATTTTCCTGTTTGGGGGTATCTGAATAAGCAGCGACTGAATTGAACTGAACTGAACTGAATAAGTAAAGACAATACAAAAAATTGAATTCCATAACTTCAAACCAAGGTTGTTCATAGAATTGTAGTTATCTGGGATAAGAGGTTAAATTCAAGATATTACTAATATCCAGACAAAGGGATTAAGAAATCTGATATGTTGAGATGGGAAATAAGTTGTACTTGGGGTAGAGGGTGGAAATTTCAGATAAAATGGCTAGGGAAAAATGACTTTTGAAGATCCGAGGAAAAAGCTCAGATGATGCGGGAGATTGATTTCAGAGACATATCACTCCCTGACATACTATTTATCTTATTTGTCTTGTTTATTATCTGTCTCTTACTTGTCTAATTTATTATCTTACAAAGTAAGCTGCATGAGGTCGAGAATTTTTGCCTGTTAGATCACTGTTCTTCCCCGCTGCCTAACATATAGGGGGCATTTAACAAATATTTCTCAGAAAAGGAGGGGAGGAATGAAGGGAGAGAGAAAATACCACATTAAAGAGAGTTTGTCCTTCAATAAGGCACTTTGGTTCCCAAAAGTTGGGCTATAACAACAAGCCTGCCTATTAAATATGGTTAAAATCATCAATATGTCTTCTACAACTCAGTTTTTCTAAAAAAATATTATTAGGCTATGACCAACAGGGCACATACACACACACATACGCACACACATATGCTAACTACTCTTTTTTCAAGTTTCTACTTTGTAGTCCAATGTGTAAGTAGGCCCACTGACAGAAAATTCTCCATTATCAAATTAAATTATAATTTTCTATTAGGTAGTCATGCACAAATCAGTTTACATTGAGAAATGATATTCTTTTTACATCCTAATATAAGCACCATGGTCTTCCTTTGTGGCTCAAGCTGGTAAACAATCCGCCTGCAATGCAGGAGACCTGGGTTCAATCCCTGGGCTGGGAAGATCCCCTGAAGAAGGGAAAGGCTACCCACTCCAGTATTCTGGCCTGCAGAATTCTATGGACTGTATAGCCCATGGAGTCACAAAGAGTTGGATACGACTGAACAACTTTCATAGGCACCATTCCTATTATTTTGGGCTTCCCAGGTGGCTCAGTGGTAAAGAATTCGCCTGTCAATGCAGGAGACACAGGTTCAGTCTCTGGGTCAGGAAGACCCCCTGGAGAAGGAAATGGCAACCCACTCCAGTATTATTGCCTGGGAAATCCTTCAGACACAGGAGTCTGGCAGGTTATAGTCCATGGAGATGAAAAAGAGTTAGACACAGCTGAGCAGGAGCACCTATTATTTTAGCCCCCTAATAGCACTCAGAAACATCAATTTCATTTATCACATTTCAATTGAGGTTAAAGGTGAATCTCTGATTTTCCCCTATTGTTCCTATTAATTGTTTCCCTCTGCGTCTAACCTCATGTGCTCCCAGGGGATATTCAGGTACTTATGCTCTGACAAGCACTGGAAAAATGACCATGTCAGTATAGCTGTTAATTCTTTCATTTCTGCATATCAGAATTTTTTTCCCACTTCAATATTAAAGGTCAAATTTTCAACTAGCCTTCAAACACACAAAGAATTAGTATTTTGACATGGACAATGCTCCTGCCCAAATCAGGCTCTTCACAAATGAATAAAGGAGCATCTATTCTGTACATTAAACTAGCTTTGCTATCTAAGTATATCCTGTATGTGCGTTCTCATTTATTAAATAATAGTATGACACTTTATTCTTTAAAATATAAAAGATATACAAAGCAGAATTTTGGAAAGAGTAATAACTGTTATGTTTAAAGTAGGTTCTTTTATTATTAATAGCTTTACATAAGAAAAGAGAAGTTTGGACAAGCGAAGCTTGGCTCAAAGCCACAAAAGTCCCAAGTGACAAGGGTGGAATCCACATTAAGCTGTCTCTTTCTCCAGAACTCAGAGCATTAATTGAACTAGCACACAAGGACAGAATTTCCTGATCGCAACCACAATTTTCCGTTGAAACTATCAAGAATAATATATAGAGAAAACTTCCAGCCGTTAATGGAGAAGTGGATGTGGGGACCACTGGTCACGGTGTATGAAATAGAATAGAATATCAAAATCAGTCTTAACCGAGGGCATTGTGTTCTCTCTATTCCTCCAGACACAGAGAAAATCATTCTGCAATGCCATCCTCTGTCTGCTTGCGCTAAGATCCTTGTTTATTTTCTCCATTTCCCTTTATTAGAGTTTGAGACTGGACCCCAGCAGAGGGCTGGGGCAGGAGGAAAGAGAACACATCTCTGTCAATTTCCACCCTTACTCGAGGCCCTGATACTAACACTTTGAGCATTTGAACCCTGCAAAGGATACCTCTGGGTGCTAATTTTAATATTTAAAAAATGTATTACAAATTATCAGTTGTGAACTTAAAAATTCATTTTACTGGAATGGCTTGAATAAGTTTATTTAGCCATTTCATCCTTGAACATTTTAAAACCCTTCCTGGGGATATGATTTCATTTATTTATTAAAATGGGTAGTATAGCCTCCAACAACATCTTATGGAACCCTTAATTTTAAAAGACTTGGGTTTCTCTGGTGGCCTAGTCATAAAGAATCTGCCTGCCAATGCAGGAGATGTGGGCTCAGTGCCATGTTGGGGAAGATCCCCTGGAGAAGGAAAAGGCAACCTGCTCACTGATTCCACAGAGATTTAGGGACATCTTTAACAAGCATTGTACTTTCCAAATCCTTAGGGGTGGGAGATTCAAATGTGAACAAAACCTGTCCATATTTTAAAGGAGTTTAAATAAAGCAAATGCAATGCCTGACTACAGCAAAATTTGCAACTTGATAAAAATAAAAATGTTAGAGTTGCACCAAGAAAAAAACAGAGGAAGACATAAATTACCCTGATGGGATCACAAAAATTTTTGAGGAGAGAACATTAGTGCAGGATTCAATAAAATAAGTACATTTTTTCCCAAGTAGAATTATGGGCATAACATTAGCAAACTATGCTAGCAGTGAAGCACAAGATGTTTTTTGGAGAAAACAGTTCTCTAGTTATCTGAAACTTCAGTGAGTAGGGGAAGAAAGCCAAGTTGCAGAAAACTTCAAGTAACTTGCCCAGGGACACAAAGCTCGTGTTGGCATCAGGATTCAAGCCTGGCTGTCTGGGTTCAGAGTCTGTTTTCATAACTACTACACTATACAACATTGTATGGGTTTCTTTTTACTGTTGCAACAATTTAGCATTAACTTAGGAGCTGATATAACACAAATTTATTATCAACAGTTATGGAGGTTCGAAATTCAAAATGGTCCCACTGGGCTAAAAATTAAGACTTCCCCAGAGTTGCATTCCTCTTGGAAGCTCTTGGGGATTGTTTGTTTCTCTGCACTTTCTAGAGGTCCAATCACTTTCTGGAGGTCCAATCACTTTCTGGAGGTCCAATCACTTCCCTTTCTTGCCTCATGACCCCCTTCCTCATCTTCCAAGCCAGAGGTCTAATTAGCATGTTCCAGTCTCTCAGGCTTCTGACTCTCTCACTTATAAGACCCGTGAGATGACACCAAACACACCCTATTAATCCAGGATAAGCTTCCCACCTCAAGGTGGCTGATTAGCAAACTTAATGCCTTCCTAAACTTACTTCTCCTTAGCCATGAGCTATAACATAGTCACAGGTTCAGGGGAGTAGGAGGTAGACACCTCAGGAGAGGCTTTACCCTACCTACCACAAATAGGATACTATATTTGGTTAGTGCAAAGGAATGGAGTGGAAGCTGAAGATGGAAAGAAAGGTTATGGAGCTCAGTGAATACTAATGAATCTAGGGTTCAAAGTCCGTATAGTCAAAGCTACGGTTTTTCCAGTAGTCATGTATGGTTTCGAGAGTTGGACCATAAAGAAGGCCGAGTGCCGAAGAATTGATGCTTTTGAATTATGGTGCTAGAGAAGACTCTTGAGAGTCCCTTGGACTGCAAGATCAAACCAGTCCATTGAAAAGGAAATCAGTCCTGAATATTCATTGGAAGGACTGATGCTGAAGCTGAAGCTCCAATACTTTGACCACCTGATGAGAAGAGCTGACTCACTGGAAAAGACCTGATGCTGGGAAAGATTGAGGGCAGGAGGAGAAGGGGACAACAGAGGATGAGATGGTTAGATGGCATCACCGACTCAATGGACATAAATTTGAGCAAACTTCAGGAGATAGTGAAGGACAGGGAAGGGAAGCCTGACACGCTACAGTCCGTGAGGTCTCAAAGAGACTGACAGGACCTAGCGACTGAACAACAACAGTAATGAGAGGCTCCTCCATCCCCCCTGCCACATTACTAGAGCTGCATTGTAGGAGTTAACTCATTCAGGAAGTGGTGTGTAGAATTAATTAAAGGACAAGACAGTTGGAATCAGGGGATTCAGCTGAGCTACTTTGAGAAAATTCTCTAATATACCAGGGCTGATTCATGATGATGTTGACAGTCTTTTCAAAGTCGAAAGTAGTCTGCCTGAGCCATCCACATCCTTAATCAGTGGGGGGAATAAATTTGAGTGGCACATCATATCAGGTCCAACTTGAATGAAGATTCTCTTCTGTGGTCTTGTCCAAAATTATAACAAAGGATTTTGGAAGCTGGTGTGAAAATACATTTCCAGTCCTCTGGAAGCTCTTTTCAACTCAACAGGGTAGAGGATGATATAAATCTTTCATATCTGATTGGAGTGAATTTTAGGCTCTGTCACATCAACTGAAAGTGCTTTGCTGGGGTTAGATGTAGGCTTTTTTCCCTCCATAAGAGAGTTAATTCACCAATATCAAGAGGCAATTGAGGCAGAGAGTGGGACAAATGGAGAAAGTAGCATCAACATATATACTATTAGATGTAAGATGGATTAGCTGGTGAGAAGTTGCTGTATAGCACGGAGGGTCCAGTCTGGGGCTCTCGATGACCTGGAGGGGTGGGATAGTGGGAGGGGAGGGAGGCTAGAGAGGGAGGGGATATTTGTATAATCATGGCTGATTTGTATTGGTGTAGGGCAGAAATCAACATAACAATGTAAAATTTTAAATATATATATATATATATATATATATTCAAGATAGAAGAAAAATAAAAATGAAACAAACCAAAGAAAAAGGCAACTGAATTTACTGGAAGCATCTAAGTGCACTTGGGAAGGACAGGCAAGACGACATGAAAAGACTGTGGAGTCCTTTGCAGGTCAGATGAACCTGAAGACAATTCAAGTCACATACAAACTGCTCACAGCTAAGGATTTCACTAGTGCTTCAAGGCTAAAAGCTATCCCCCAGCTCCATCAGGACTGCACAGGGAAAAATAAGACACCCAGGCCAAGAGAACTGAATCCAGGCCAGTGTGGCCTTGGCAAGGCTGATGGTTGGTGAGTGTTGCCAACATGGCATTCATTTCCAAACAAATTGAAGGTTTACAGGATGGGGATAATGCCTAATCACCAGCATGGCCACAGGATTTCGCTCTGCTACAAACACAGCAAGATTTTTTAAATAGTTTCATCAGACTCTCTTTTTGGCCACATGGACACTGACAGAAAGACAATCTCCTCAATGATGAGCCTCTCAGTACAGTCAGTAAGCAGCCCTAAAAGGACAAATAAGACCACAAGGATCCATGTATCTGAACAGCAATATTAATATAAAGTTCATTATGATATGCACCAATCTGAATGTTTTTTTCCAAGAAAAATTACTGAATACAGAAGTTAACAAGTAAAGAAATACATATTTCAAATCTATAATATGTGGTATATCCATGCAAATTAATATATATTCTAAAGGCTTTCATGTCAGAAGTTGGAGGAAAAAATAGCTTCTTATTCTGGACCTTATTTCCATGTCTTTAAAATACATCAGCCAACGAGATGTGACAGCTTCTTAGTTGAAATACACCATCATTTCTCTATTTCTCTAGAGAATATTTATTATTACCAGGCTACAAGAAAATCCCTCTAAAGCAATTGTAACTGAAAAAAAAAAAAAAAGGAATACTACACCTCCGAGAAAGTATATCAGACCGATTCCTGGTTTATAAGGATGTTACAGATATTTATCTTGCAATTATAATCTAAAATCCTTCAATCCTTATCAAATTTACCATGTAGCTACTTCTGCATAACAGCTACCAGAAAGTTAAAAATAGCCCACAACTCTTTAGAGGAAAGTGGCAAGAGTTGACAGCCAGCTACTTTAAGGTACAAAGACCACATTCTATCAAATATGGCAACTGATCTTTCCAGTGAACAATGCACAGCAGAAGTCTATCTCCTCCATAAAGAAACACAAATCACCTTTATGACCATCTGCTCTTCCAAGCAAACAAGTCCCTGAAATAATTCATTTTCTTTCTTCGGATGGGTCGATTGGATTTCACAGGTCTAAGCGGACAAGAGAATACTTCTCCTATTTAAAGAACTTCTTCAGATGACTGGTACTGTACAAGGGAGACAGGAAAATAGGGAAGAATAGGAAGAAAGCCCAGGGGCACAGGGAGCTTTGCTTGGTCTAAGATTTTACAAAGTACAGCAATTTTTTTTTTTTTTTTGCTTTAATAGATCTTGACCAGCAAAGCTATGCCCATAGCATATGGCAATGCTTATGTGCTCAACTACTCTGTGAAATAGATCTTACATAATGGCTGCCCCATTAAAATGCTTTCACCCTGGCAGAGTGCAGAAGCGAGAGCTCTGTTGTCTGCCTTGTTTCTGAAAGAAAGATGGCAAAGACAGAGAAATCCTTGGCGTTAGAAGCTGAGAATATTCTCAGAGACCTAAAGAGATTGCACAGAACAACAGAAAAACACTTAGACGCAGCAGCAATTAGGGTAAAGATACATGCTTACATCAATGTCCTGTTGTTATAAAACTCCTATAGCAAGAAAAATGCCCCATTACATAAGCAAGCAACCAAGCAGGGTTAAATCTGGATTATTCAGTGGCTAAATATACAACTTGGGCGGGGGGACTTCATTCTCTGGCTGCTGCTTCCTTCTCTTTTGAAAAGTTCTCAAGCTACACCCTGAATTTTAGCCACTGTACTATTAAATACACAGGCTTCCCTGGTGGCTCAGCGGGTAAAGAACCCGCATGTCAATGCATGAGGTGTGGGTTCAGTTCCTGACTTGGAAAGCTCCCCTGAAGAAGGAAACAGTAACCCACTCCAGTATTTCTTGCCTGGGAAATCCCATGGACAGAGGAGCCTGGCCGGCTACAGTCCATGGGGTCCCAAAGAGTGGAACACGACTTAGCGACTGTACATCTATCAAATATGTAGAGATAGAAAGTAAGCCTTACTTAAAACCAAAATACCATCTGTAAGTAATAGTATGGAAAAATAAGAAGCTTTTTTTTTAAGATGGAAAAATTATAATTAATGGCTAAAATACTGATTTTGAACAAACTGGGGTTGTCACTATTCATTACAAGCATCTCCTCACTATTACCAATAAGCACCGGTTGCCTTGACTTTTTCCCCATAAATATTTAAATTACAATTTGGTCAACTGAAAATGAAACTATATATTTTGGACTGGATCTGAGAAGAAAAGATTAGATTTTTCTTTGCAATATTTTTGGAGAATCCAATTAGGATTCATGAAAAATCATGAAAAATGTTTGAGCCATGTAAAATAGTATATAAAAAGTTACAAAATTTGCCTAACATAGAGGACATTTATGAAATCTGTTAATGGAACCTCCATAAGATAGTACTCAAAATTATTAGGGAAAACAACTACAAAAATCAGACAATGAAAATCTTGCAATTTCAGGCACAGCGGACGGTGTTGTATAATGCTACTCAGCTCGCCACATGATATTCAACAGCTTTTACCATCTGGACAATCTTTTCTTCTCGAGAGCGTTTCTTTTCAATAGCATTTCCAATATTTCAACTTAAGTCCATTTATTCTTTCTCTGGCCTTTGGAAAAGATACAGAATGGTTGCAAAATTACTCCCATCTTTACAAAAGAGCAACCATGGCTAGTTATGAAACCTTGCCCTTCAATCAAGATAAATAGCACCGGGGTCTTTTGCTTTGTGTGCACAACTCTTCCATCACTGTGGAAACTTGACTCTAAAATCAAAGTTCTTAACTTTCAAAATTTCAAACACAATCTAAAAAAAAAAAAAAAAAAGGCTTGACTGAAGAAATGTACCTCATCTCATGAAAGGCAAAAATATATATTTGGCTGAAAGGAAATAAGAAGACCTATATGGAACACAGTACATGGCACATAACAGGAATTCCAGTAAAGGAGAGTTTGGAATTCAAAGATATAAATTGGAGGGGGCTGGAGGGACAAAGACAGACAAAAGGAGATGAACCTTGGGTGTCCTTGTGCATTTCCGTGAATGAAGTATAGAGTTCTTTGCAATGTTCATAGTCACAAAAGGCATTCTTCTTTCTCCCATAAAGATATTTAAAAGGATAAACATGGATTAGGCATCATTTCAAGTAAGACTTCCATTTGTCCTAGCTTTAGAGAAGATTTTAAAAAAAATTACAAAGGAATTTCTAATAAAGATTTACAGGAGACATAACAGATACAGGTTTGATCCCTGGGTGGGGAAGATCCCCTGGAGGAGGGCATGACATCCTACCCCAGTATTCTTGCCTGGAGAATTTCCATGGACAGAGGATCCCGGTGGGCTACAGTCCATGGGGTCACGAAGTGTCAGACATGACTGAAGCGACTTAGCATGCAGTGTGCTATGATGTAACCCAGTACAGCTGGCTCCCTGGAATGACTAGAACCCAGAACTGGAAAACCAGTCAGGCTCCAGCAAAATTCTCTGCCTATAATTTTCCACAGAGCAGCTTCCTCTGCTCCCAGAGCTATGCAATGCCACCTATTGGTGCCAGCATTCACTGAGACGGTCCAGGAATCGGAGTTTAACTTCCTGTCACAGTTCT